>NC_136912.1:49002323-49367323 GCF_949606895.1 Notothenia rossii | reverse complement strand
GACAGAGAACCACATTTGCATTACTCATCTTTTCATTACAATTACAATCACATGGTCCAAATGGAAATCAGAAACTAGTGTCAGAGGAAAGGTTTGGATTGGTCACAGGAACATGATGCTCTTTTAGAAAGGAGCTTGGGCATGTGGGTGCAGATGAATCCAATCAAAAATGAATTGATTGAATATAGCTTTATATTTTGTGTGTGTTTGTGTTCTGATACCATCCGTTGTGGCACAGTATTTATGCTGCTCCCCTTTCTTTGCATGAGATTATCACACTTTTTTCAACCTGCTGGAGCATGTTTGATCATGGCTGGATGTTGGCTTCATTCCGTGTGATTACATGATCTTATGTAACTACTGAGAGTTTTATGCAGCATTTTCTGTTTTCTTTTTTTTTTTGCAGGTGATGTAAATGATAAACCCAGTTTGAGTGAATGGGGGGTGATCAGAGCTAAGAACTTTGTCTTAAGGTCACCTCTGCATTTAATGATAATAATAATAATAATAGATTTATTTTGTAAGCGCTTTTACGGGTGCTCAAAGTTGCTTTACAGAGATAGTGAAAAGAAAAGAACAACAAATAAATATAGTACTTATATATTTAGGTGGGTTTTCTTTGGGGAAGGGGTGGGGTTGGGTCAGGCAAATGCATATCAAATTAGCACATTAGCTAAATGTTCTTCCTTTTGTTGATGCAATGGTTTGATGATAATTTAATCGTGACAAAGTTAAGCCCTTTCAGTCAATATAACAATTCTAACAAAATAAAGGTAGGCAGCACCAAAGTTTGGCCTAATTATGAAGCCATAGAGTTGGATTCCTCTAATTTAAAAAAAAACATAATCAAAAGCAGCAAATGTTTTCCTTTATTTAAAAGAGGCAGGTTGCATAGTGCTTCGTTTCTCTTAATATCACTCTTTTCATCTTGAAGCTCATTCCGTTTTCTGCTATCCCTGTGTGTGTGTGTGTGTGTGTGTGTGTGTGTGTGTGTGTGTGTGTCTGTGTGTACTGTGTGTGTGTGTGTGTGTGTGTGTGTTTGTGTGTGTGTACAGTGTGTGTGTACAGTGTGTGTAAACTTCAACATCTTTCTTTACAGCTTATGAGACTTCACTAGCTGTAAAACAACACGTTGAAGAAAGATCTTCAAAGGTCAAAGGTCCAACTTGAAAATCTCCACGTTCGTTGCCACCAACAGAGTATTTCCTTGTTAATTAACAATCAGTTGAAGTCTCAATATGTGAGGTCAACCAAGGTCATGGAGGAGGATTCGATAGATGTATAAAGTATGAAGCACAGAGAGAGATGTTGATGAATCATTTAAAGGAGGTAGGAGAACAGGATGTCACTTTAAAGGGAGTATTGAGCATGAGTAATGGGGGCACAGAGGTGAGGTGTTTTATCATCGTTGGTTTTGTGTTTTTTTATATGGGGGAGATTGAGAACTTTAGGTATTGTCTACGCCACACTGGAACAGAAAGGTGGCAGTAAGTAAAACCCGAAGAAGAGGAAGCAGAAGTAGTTAACATCCATCATGGAGCATGTGAATGTGGCTTAGACGAAGAAAAGGTCGAGCATGCTGTCACTGCCAGATGTATAAAACACAGAGAAGAAAGTTAAAGAAATGTGGAGGATTGTTAAATCTTGAGAATCTCTTGAGTTGCGAGAAAGATAACTTCATTTGAGTTCTTAAAAAATACTGGGTTGATGAAGAGAATTATTTTAATTATATTTAATTTGTTTTCCTTTTTCTTTTTCCTTGTAGCTCACTGTTTTTCCCATGGTCCACAGTCACTCTCCAGCATAGTAGGTGGCGGTAATGCACCTTAAACGTTAGGTGAAACCCGCCATTAAACAAAAAGAAGAAGAAGAAGAAGTTGCGATTTCTGCACTTTTGCAGATGTGAAGGGCGAGGACGAGAGACATACAAAAACGCCTGGAGCAAAGCGACAAAGACTGAGGACACTGAGGGACAGAGGAGACACTCAGAGGAGACAATCATCTTCAGGACAGTGAGACAGGCAGTGGCAGAGAGACAGGAAGATGAGAAGAGCCGCCGAGGACCCGAGCACGCTCTGTCTGTTTGACGTTGACGGCACGCTCACAGCCGCGAGACAGGTAAGTGTGTTTGTGTGTGTGCGTTTGTGTATGTGCGCGTGCGTTTGTGTATGTGCGCGCGCGTGCATTTGTGTGTGCGTGCGCGTTTGCTTGTGATATATCCGGCTCTACGATGGTGTTTTTGTATCGCTTCCGAGCCATTGTGTTCCGCAGAAACACGCGCTGAGAGAAAGGTTCCTCCCTGAATCATTAGCTGATGTGAAGCTGCTCCGATGCTCCGCCGTAGCGTCATGAGGCACTCACTAATAGTTATCATTAACAGTATTCACGTATGAGCTTACTCACTGATTGTGTATTACTATCAGTGCTGGGAGAATAACTGTTTCACAACAGGTGTTGTTCAACAGACAAATCAGGTAACACACAATGTACTATCACTGTATGAAGAATGACGATAAAGTCGCCGCCACTGTTACCGAATAAGATGTGGTCCGAACAACTGGTGATATTCTTTAACGGTATAGGCAGATGTATCAGGGGCGTGGCCTTTGTCGAATAACCAGGAAATACACATTTCGATCGCTTCTTCTGTCGTTTACATAAATCTTTTGGTATATTTGGCTCCATAGGAAAACTTTGATGCACATTCAGTACCAGTGTGTGAGGTTGTGGTTGCGATGCTGATATGCGGACGCGTACAGCGAGGACTACAAAAACACACATGAGGTAACTGGGGATGTGTGTTCAAAACATTGCATTGCAAGCTTGAATAAATCATTTAAACCATTTATTTTTGCCAGACTTATTAATGAATATCATTCTTAATGTGATACCAAGTCCATCTGAGACCTGTGTATACCTTCAGAAAGCCTACAAGTGAAGCACACGTTGTTTACTCACAGTTTGAAAGCAGCGTGGAGTAGTCTTCGGCTGTGGAGCTGTGATCCGCCCAGGATAACTTGTGATACGACTTCTGTGGCTATCAACCAGCGATCATGTTTAATATTATAGACTACACACATTGATCCCTTATCAAAACGGTATTCTGCACTTTGTCACACTTATCCAGATAAGATGTGACTGTTTACTTGGTTAAATTTCGATACAGCGACACCGAATGACGAGGGTACTCACATAGGCTACGTTGAGAACTAGAAACACATATATTCATACTTTTTCACACTGTTGTTAATATGTTTTCGTTTCTAACTTAACGTGTATGCGTTTATCCATGTGATCTTTGTTCTCATGTGTTTTATCTATTTCTGTGTAACTTGGTAATATTAATATGAATTCCTTGTTATTGTTGTATTTCCATGACAGGTGATGATTATAGCTACTACATAACAAAACACATGGCCTGATTTGCATAAGTGAACTTAATGTGTGCACTAGAATACATAATACGTAAAACGACCACTTATCACAACATAATGTAGGCTCGCAGGCTGATAAACTAGGATATGATCTCGGTGGGTGGGTCTTAATGATGCTCAGTCAGTATACTATTTCAAAGCAAATGCCATAATATTACTATTACTATATATATACTATAATATTGATATTATCTGGCTTAAAGTGTACATACATTCGCTCACATTATAAAAGATGGTCGGGTTGAATTGTTCTGACTCTTTTAACAATGTTAATGTGAGAAAATAACCTGTGATTATAAAATACATCGTATTGATCCGTGTTTCACTCCTAACGCGCATGGCACTAGGGATTTTTGCTATTGGGACTCGGGTTTGAGTCCAGCATGAATTTTTTTGTTATTTTCATGTCGATGGACACCGAATAATATTTTTGAATAGAGCTCATAATATTGTTTGCCGAGAACAAAATTAACGATCAAGCAGCATTTTAAATTCTAAATATCCCTGCAAATGTAGCAATGAGATTTCTGCTTCTATCTTTGCAAAACGAGTAAACAGTCAAATTTGATCTGGATAAGTGCGGCAAAGTGCAGAATACCGTTTTGATAAGGGATACATGTGTGTAGTCTTTAATATTAAACATGATTGCTGGTTGATAACCACAGAACTCGTATCACAGTTTAATCTGAGTGGATCACTGTTTACCACAGCTCTCCACCTATGCTCTCCACGCTGCGTTGGAGATGGGTGTAAACAACTCAGACAGACTGTATGTTTCACTAACAGACGGTGTGAAAGTATAAATGGGTCTCAAATCTACTCGACATCATATTAATAACAATACATGATACAAATATAAGACTGACAACAAGAACAAGCCACAGAAGTCGTATCACAGTTTATCCTGGGCGGATCACAGCTCCACAGCTGAAGACTTCTCCACACTGCTTTCAAACTGTGAGTAAACAACGTGTGCTTCACTTGTAGGCTGTCTGAAGGTACACAGGTCTCAGATGGACTTGGTATCACATTAAGAATGATATTCAGTAATAAGTCTGGCAAAAATAAATGGTTTGAATGATTTATTTAAGCTTGCAATGTTTTGAACACACATCCCCAGTCACCTCATGTGTGTTGTGGTAGTCCTCGCTGTACGCGTCCGCATATCGGCATCGCAACCACAACCTCACACACTGGTACTGAATGTGCATCAAAGTGTTCCTATGGAGCCAAATATACCAAAAGATTTATGTAAACGACAGAAGAAGCGATCAAAATGTGTATTTCCTGGTTATTCGACAAGGCCACGCCCCTGATACATCTGCCTATGTATGCAGGTCTTTTTATTGTATTGTTGCAATAATCTCTGTGTTTTACATTAATATTCCAGTTAATGTGTGTTTGTGTGTGTTTTCAGCGTGTCACTCCACACATGTCAGATTTCCTTGAGAAGCTAAAGACTCGGGTTCGAGTCGGAGTGGTAGGAGGGTCGGACCTTTGTAAGATCAAAGAGCAGTTAGGAGAAGATGGTGAGACACGCGTATTGTAAACCAAATATATATATATATATATATATATATATATATATATATATATCTGTCTATCTATCTGTCTATAGATAGATAGATTGATAGTTTATAGTTAGTTTGACTCTCTGTTTGATTGTGCAGTGATCCAGAAAGTGGACTACTTGTTTGCTGAGAATGGTCTTGTGGCCTATAAGGATGGACAGTTGCTCTGTATCCAGGTGAGATTGACGTTATGTGTGCACACCTTTTTTATTAACAGCTTTTAAGCCTGTATTGTCATCTTTTTGTTGGACATATTAAGTTAATTTGCCATCCTTACCTTTTGTTTTGTAAACAAAAAGATCACCTGAAAGCAAAGTGTTTACTGTGTCTGCTTGCTGTTATCAGTCTATTCAGGCCCACATGGGAGAAGAGTTGCTCCAGGATTTCATTAACTTCTGTCTCAACTACATGGCCAAGATCAAACTGCCTAAGAAGAGGTACAGATACAGCTGGTTTAGATTATAATTATAATTGCTGGATGAAACCCTCTTTATTTCACA
This sequence comes from Notothenia rossii, assembly GCF_949606895.1. Lineage (NCBI taxonomy): Eukaryota > Metazoa > Chordata > Actinopteri > Perciformes > Nototheniidae > Notothenia > Notothenia rossii. The sequence continues at coordinate 49,361,818 of NC_136912.1, read as the reverse complement.
CATGCACACAGCACACACAGTGAAAGTTGACCTCTGCATTTAACCCATTCTAGTACTAGGAGCAGTGGGCAGCTATTCTACAGCGGTCATGACCTCATTAGCCATATGTACTTGTTTTTTCGATTTCTGTGTAAGCATGCAGACCATTACAATGTTAACAATAATTCAAAGTAATGAAGAAACATTTATTGTAATTTGGCATGTTTCACAGGGGGACATTCATTGAATTCCGTAACGGCATGTTAAACGTCTCCCCTATTGGGCGCAGCTGTACCCCGGAAGAGAGGAAGGAGTTCTACGAGCTGGATAAGGTACAAACTCATTCACATAAATGCATCGTTGAAAGCTGCACTCATCCATATCTTTCACATTAAAGGTAGAATGACTCACAATGTAGTTTTGCAGAATTGCGTATCTAGAATGTAGTCTGCAATCAGCATTTTATATTTTCCGGTTCCCTCGTCTTGAAGGCAACCATTTTTGAACGTGTTTTTTGTTCAAACCTGAAAAAAGGTCTGTGGTTAACACAAGCTGGGTTTATGTTTTTGTGTGTCACAAAAAGACGGTTTCTAACAAGTGAATACATGACTGTGTGCATCAGGCCAAACATTAGCCACCTTTATCTTAGTGTCTTAGTCTCTTCTGACTTTTTTTGTTGCCGTCTTTGCGAAATAAGCATTCTTCTTTAATCTTAGGATGTTTGTTTTACTCCTCGTTTCAAAAAGGAAAAAAAAGATTTAAATGACAGAAAATGGCTCCATATTTAGTGCTGTGTTTATATTTACATTCTGCTCTTTTTCAGAAAGAGAAAATCAGAGAGAAGTTTGTGTCAATATTAAAGGAAGAATTCAAAGGAAAAGGACTTTCATTTTCAATCGGTGAGTCAAGTCCAATTGCAGTTCCAGTTTTGGTTTGGAAGGCTCTATTATATTGTAGGAACAGAGCATCAGGTCAGTGGTCAGTGTGATGTCACCACCTTCCTGCCTCTCGTCCTTTTCTGCGTACAGGAGGCCAGATCAGCTTTGATGTTTTTCCTGACGGCTGGGATAAGACATTCTGTTTGAGGTTTGTTGAGGAGGACTTCTCAGCCATCCACTTCTTTGGGGACAAGACCAAACCTGTGAGTATGCTAACAGAACAACATGGTTCTTCTTTCAAAGTGAGAATATCCCTTGGACAGCCGGCTCAGGCCATACACACAATCGACAAACTTACACTTTTTGTCAACAAGTTTTGACATTTGTTACAGCAAGTAAAGAGCCAAAGACAGCTTAAAATGTATTAAGAAGCATGCATACACATATTGAAGATACAACAACAAATTACACAATATGCAAAATAAACATCCATTCACAGTTTAGAAATAGAAGCCAGGTGAGATTGTTGAAGGTGGAAGGGTTTATTTGCAGTATATGTACAGTATATTGCACATAAGAAATATTTCATGAGTGTAATAGTCTTTGTTATTATATGTGTGTGGTGGTTGTAAAGTCTGACTGCTGCGTGAGTGGGTTAGTACATTTAAACTGACTCTAGTTTACTCATTTAGTGTCATTATCTCCAGTTGCATATGCTGCAGGTCTCTCTGCCTTTCAAATATGAACTAGAACATTCTTAAACTCCAAGGTTTCCACCCAGCTCATTGCTGAGAAACACATTTCAAAACCTTTTTGAGTACAGCTCTGGCTCAGTCTGCATTCTGCTGGCCATTTGTGATGGGAGGAACAAAGCAGCATGGTAATGCATTTAGAACTGGGAGTGGTCCCTGCAGACCCCTGTGGAGACACACAGCCAGTTGTGAAGGTACTGAGGTGAGCCAGATGCATGTCTGACGTCTGTGAATAAAGACACTGCTGCTGAATAAGGGTCTGAATGCTCTGCTCTGGGAAGCTGACCCATCTCCATTCACAAACATGCTCCCATTGATCCAGAACCCCCTACTCAGTTTGCACACATTCATGAAAGATCTGATTCCCACTGCTTTACTGATAACTGCTTAAATGCTATCAGCCACTTATGCTGCGTTCACACCGGACGCGATGCGAATATTCGCTTTGCTCTTAACACTCCTATCACATCGCTCTAGTCGCTCGAGTTTCACCGCGGCTGCCAGCTGTGTTTACTCGCATCATTCAAACAAGACGCGCTGGCTCGGGAGCTACAACTACAACAAAATGAACATATTTTACCGTGATTAAATTGTAATACACGTTTCTAAATGATGCCGACGTAACAACATACTGATACCGGTTAGTAAAAACCATGAATTAATGCTTGACAAGTCTGCAGACAAGACGGCGGGCGAAAAACCTTTTTTAATTCTTGTTTTCTGAATGGAGATTGGGTCGACCAGGCTAAGCTAACGTTGTATATGCTCACTCCACACTCACATCAATCAATCAATCAATCAATCAATGTTTATTTATAAAACCCAATATCACAAATGTTACATTTGTCTCAGTGGACTTCACAGTTTGTACAGAATATCAGTATGACAATACGACACCCTCTGTCCTTAGACCCTCACATCGTACAAGGAAAAACTTCCGGAGAAAACCCACAGTTTAAAGGGAAAAATGGGAGAAACCTCAGGGAGAGCAACAGAGGAGAGATCCCTCTCCCAGGACGGACAGACGTACAATAGATGCCGTGTGTAAATTGAAAAGAGTATACATTTGCAACATAGGTAGACCAAATGTTTGGAAATGCATGTGTGTATAATAGGAAGATGAATCCACGAGGATATCCATCCAGGACCACAGCCTGATCCGGATCCCGGCGTATATAGACACCAAAAAGAAAGGCATTTGGGGAAGCTGGGTTAATCGGAACATGAGAGTACACAGGTATAGACAGAGAGAAGGAAGAAGTAAGATGTCCCCCGACAAACTAAGCCTATATCAGCTAAACTAGGGGCTGAATCTAATCAGCCCTAACTATAAGCTTTATCAAAAAGGAAGGTCTTAAGCGCACTCTTAAAAACGGATAGGTTGTCTGCCGTCCGAACACAAACTGGAAGCTGATTCCACAAATGTGGAGCTTGATAAGAAAAGGCTCTGGCTCCCATTGTACTTTTAGAGACTCTAGGAACAACCAGCAACCCTGCATTCTTGGAACGCAAAGCCCTAGTAGGACAGTAGGGTATAATGAGTTCTTTAAGGTAAGATGGCGCCTGCCCATTAAGGGCTTTGTAGGCGAGAAGAAGAATTTTAAATTCTATCCTGTGTTCTATAGGGAGCCAGTGTAAGGCAGCCAGAACAGGAGTAATGTGGTCCCTTTTCCTAACTCTGGTTAGTACACGAGCTGCAGCATTTTGAATCAGCTGAAGCGACTTGACTGACTTCTTGGTACACCCTGATAATAAGGAGTTACAATAATCCAGCCTTGAAGTAACAAATGCATGGACTAGTTTCTCTGCATCGTTTTGAGGCAAGATATGCCTGATTTTTGCAATGTTACGTAGATGGAAGTAGGCGGTCCTTGAAATTGATTTTATGTGGGTGTTAAAGGATAAATCCTGATCAAATATAACACCAAGATTCCTTACAGTCTCACTGGAGGCCAAATTAATGCCATCCATAGTTAGTATATCTTTAGATAATTTGTTTCGTAGATTCTTCGGGCCGAGTACAATAACTTCAGTTTTGGTCGTGTTTAACATCAAAAAGTTTAAGGTCATCAACGTTTTTAAGTCCTTGAGGCAGTCTTGAATTTTATTTAGACGATTAATTTCATCAGGCTTGATTGATAAATATAGTTTAGTATCATCCGCATAACAATGAAAGTTTACAGAATGATTCCTTATAATATTGCCTCACGGAAGCATATATAATGTGAACAAAATAGGTCCGAGCACTGAGCCCTGTGGCACTCCATGGCTAACTTTGGTTTGCGTGGAAGATTCATCGTTGACACGTACAAACTGAGAGGGTTCAGATAGATAGGACCTAAACCAGCCTAAAGCAGTTCCCTGTATGCCAAGTAAGTGTTCTAGCCTTTGCAATAGGATATCATGGTCGATAGTATCAAATGCAGCACTGAGATCCATCAAAACAAGAATAGAGACAAGTCCCTTGTCAGAGGCTATTAGAATGTCATTTGTGACTTTAACCAGAGCTGTCTCTGTGCTATGATGTGTTCTAAAGCCAGACTGAAAATCTTCAAATAAATCATAGTTTTTTAAGTAATCACACAGCTGTTTTGCGACCGCTTTCTCAATAATTTTTGAGAGGAACGGAAGATTAGAAATAGGTCTATAGTTGGCTAAAACCTTTGGATCGAGGTTGTGCTTTTTAAGAAGCGGTTTTATCACTGCTACTTTGAATGATTGTGGAACATAGCCTGATAATAAAGACATATTCATAATATTTAATAAAGAAGTGCTAATTAATGGAAAAACTTATTTTAACAGCTTAGTTGGAATCGGGTCTAAGATACACGTTGATGGTTTAGAAGAGAGAATCATTGAATTTAATTGTTCAAGGTTTATGGCTGAAAAGCATTCTAGTTTACTATCTAGTGTAATATTAGAACTTACGTTTCCGGGAACTGTTGATAATACTATACTGGTTAAAGGCAAGAGGTCATTAATTTTTTTTCTAAGAGTAACAATTTTATCGTTAAAAAAGCACATAAAATCATTACTTCTGAGTGCTATGGGAATAGAAGGAACAATCGAGCTGTGGCTCTCTGTCAGCCTGGCTACAGTGCTGAAAATAAATCTTGCATTATTCTTATTCTCATCTATTAATGAAGAGTAGTAGGCTGCTCTCGCTTTACGCAGTGCTTTCTTATATTCATTGAGAGTAATATGCCAAATTAAACGAGATTCTTCAAGTTTAGTGGAACGCCATATCCTTTCAAGTTGTCTCGACTTTTGCTTTATTTTGCGGGTTTCGGCATTATGCCATGGAGCTAATCTATGTTGTTTTATTTTCTTCTTTTTCAAAGGAGCAACAGAGTCTAATTTTATTCGCAGCGCATCTGTAGCACTATCAACAACATGATCAATTTGGGGTGGTGTACATTTTGTATAAGTTTCCTCCCTTACATGCAGACATGCTATTGAGTTAAGTATTGGTGGAATCTCTTCCTTAAATTTGGCTATAGCACTAACAGATATGTTTCTGCTGCAGGAGCTTTTGACTAATGCTTTGTAGTCTAGTAGCAGTACTTCAAAAGTTACTAAGAAATGGTCGGATAAAGCAGGATTATGCGGTTCGACTAATAGTTGCTCATTTTCAATACCATAAGTCAGAACAAGGTCGAGAGTGTGATTATAGCAGTGGGTTGGTTTATTTACACTCTGACAGAAACCAACAGAATCTAATATAGAGTTAAATGCAACAGTAAGGCTATTTTTATCATCGTCAACATGAATATTAAAGTCACCTACAATAATTACTTTATCTGTTTTAAGTACCAAAGCTGATAAAAACTCAGAGAATTCTGATAAGAATTCTGAATAAGGACCTGGTGCACGGTACACTGTAACAAATAAGATTGGCTGCTAAGTTTTCCAGGTCGGATGCGTAAGACTAAAAACGAGGCTTTCAAAGGAGGTATAATTTCATTTTTGTTTAGTATTGATAAGTAAACTTGAGTCAAAGATTGCTGCAACTCCACCTCCTCGGCCCGTGCCTCGGGCAATGTGAGTATTGATATGGCTGGGTGGAGTGGCCTCATTTTTGCTGACATATTCTTCATGTCTCAACCAAGTTTCAGTGAGACAGCATATATCAATATTATAATCTGATATTAAATAATTTACCAATATTGCTTTAGATGCTAGAGATCTTATGTTTAAGAGTCCACATTTAATCTTCCTGTTTTGTTGCACTGTAGTAGTTGTTACATTTACTTTTATTAGGTTATTATGTATTAGGTTTTACCTTAAATTGTCCTTGGGCAGACACACACAGCGTTAATATTGGGTATTATTATTTGGGTTCGGGATTCCTATGGATGACTGCCTAGGAGAGAGCGCAGAGAAGCGTGTAAGACTGCGACTGCCTCCTGGTCTCAACTCCAGTTTGTCATGGATTAAGTCCACAAAGCCCTGAAATGTTTGCCGAAATGAGATTTGCACCTTCCAAAGTAGGATGAATGCCATCGCTCTTAATCAGACCAGGTTTTCCCCAGAAGGCTGTCCAATTATCTACGAAGCCCACATTGTTTGCTGGGCACCACCAATACAACCAGCGCTGAAATGATGACATGCGGCTATACATGTCATCATTGATCAGATTGTGTTCACACTGGATACTTTACATGTAATCGCGCCGCCCCCAAACGTCGCATCGCGTCCGGTGTGAACGTAATCTGATCAATGATGACATGTAAACAACAACGGCCTACAGACATAAATAAACCAGTGACTGTATTCGCCATGACACAGACAGTCTGTGGTTTGTATTTGTTTAACTTCTGTACAGTTTCTGAACAGATATGAGGAGCTGTGATCTCTGTGTGCTAACTGCTAACAGCTAATGGCTGATGTTTTCTGGTTGATCGTCAGTGACGGCAGGCTGAGATCCTCACCTCTGATTTGCTTCCGCGAGAATGCGTGAATTTGACGCTCAAGTTTAAAAAATTGAACTCGCGTTTGACGCGGCCACCTTCAATCGCCTCAATCGCGTGATTCGCGCTTCGTCCACCGCTTCATGCGCGCCGTCGGAGCGAATTCGTGTCTGATCGTGTCTCTGCATTGACTTTACATATAATCGCGCCGTCCCCAAACGTCGCATCGCGTCCGGTGTGAACGCAGCATTAGAAGCAGCATGTTGACTTTCAGTGTGTCTGCCACTCCTGTTAGCATCTGTTTGAAGACAAGAGATTTAACTAACTTCATGCACAATTCCACTGAGCAGAGACAGCCTCCTCTGTCCCAGAAGAGGAACATCCTCACTCTTAAAGACACATGTATTCACTGTGGGCTCCTTGTAGAATAAGACAGTAAATAGTCACATGACTATGGCTCGGGGATAGAAACGGAATCTACCCATCAGTAATTCCATCCTGCATGTAATTTATGAAATGTGTTAAACTGTGGGTAGATGCCCCAAGCTCTGTACAGCTCCACGAGTTTGCTATTCAGACAGAATACGTGTGTGTGTGTGTGTGTGTGTGTGTGTGTGTGTGTGTGTGTGTGTGTGTGTGTGTGTGTGTGTGTGTGTGTGTGTGTGTGTGTGTGTGTGTGTGTGTGTGTGTGTGTGTGTGTGTGTGTGTGTGTGTGTGTGTGTGTGTGTGTGTGTGTGTGTGTGTGTGTGTGTGTGTGTGTGTGTGTGTGTGTGTGTGTGTGTGTGTGTGTGTGTGTGTGTGTGTGTTAGGGAGGAAACGACTACGAGATCTACTGCGACCCTCGGACCATGGGCCATGAAGTGTCCAGTCCAGAGGAGACTCAGCGACTGTGCCAGCAGCTCTTCTTCTCATGAGACTATGAAGAGTGTTGTTCACACACTGATACTGCAGGTCTTGTTTCATCATATCTTAAGGTTTAATCACAGAAATAATTAATTGAATGTAGCAGTGTCATGTGTATTAATGTTGAGAGGAAAGACTAACGGACATTCGGGTTGGGTTTTAAATAAAGCTGTAATGGTTGTAATTGGGATATAATATTTTCAAATGTATTGTTGGAGGAAATGTATCCAGAGTTGGGCTTGGCTTGTCATCATTACCCCATGGTAAACAGTTACCCACTAAATGTGTGCAATCTCCCCAATCGTGTTTTCGATTGTGAAAGCATGTGATGCATGTCGTTATGAGGAATTGGCTATTGACAGTAGATCAAAGATCACCTGAAGGGCCTGGGACACTCTCAGAGGACTGATTCCCTTCTGATTATCACATGTCAAGGAACACACTGAGCTGGAGCTCTCATGTCTTCCCCTTGGCATGTCTTCTTGTAGTGTTTCTGTCAGCCATGTTTAGTATCACTGCTCCAGTGTATTCACATACAGTCACCACAGTATCCAGAAGTCCTCCTGTATGTTAGCAAACAGCACATACTAATACTTTGATGCATATGGTTGTCAGTAGAAGGCATCACATTTTGTAGGAAATATCACCAGACAATGAATTGATGTCATGGCCCCTGCAGGTAGGTATGAGAATATATCTGTCATGACACAGCACTTAAATTAAGTTTAAACTGAAGAAGATCCTACTGTAAAAGATGTGAACTGTGGGAAATAAAATAATCGAGCTATTCTGAAAAGTACAATGTGTGGGGAGCCCCGCAGTAACGGGATATTAATAATTGTGTAAATCATTTTCAAATGAAGCATAAAAGGTTTGCACAGAATACCTGAAATAAAGAGATGAGCAGGAAAGGTACTCACAAATGTGTGTGACTGTGTTCCTGTGTCCTCACTGATACTGATATATATCTGCAAAATGCTCAAAATAGACAATGATTGTTTCTTTGTTGATGAAATGTACAGGGATTTGAAACCATGAGAAATGTCTTTATGAAATATTCATATGATCAGTTGTGAGCTGTTTTCAGTCCCTCCCCCTGCTGATGGAGCCCTGACAACAACCCCCCCCCCCCATACTTGCCAACCTCCCGATTTTCGCGGGAGACTCCCAATTTCATTGCCCTCTCCCGGTTTCCTCCCGGGGTCATATTTCTCCCGATTTCTGACAAAATCAGTCAGTCAAATCAGTTAGTCAGGACGGTTGCCACTCGGACTTTAATACAGCTACACAGGGCTACACAGGTGACAAGGGGAGCACCGCTGTAAACCGAGACTGTTGCAGTGAATCGACATCTGACCAATCACGGCTTTGATACGGCCACTAGTGCAGGTGAAGAGATGTCGGCGAAAAGACAGTTTCAGTCCGGTAGGGAAAGAAAACAAAAACACTAAGAAACTAGAGCATCATTCGAAGGTGGGTTATTGTATGAGTCAAATGTAGAATTTGTGAATGTTGTATAAATCAAACTTTTGCCAATTGCCATATTAAAACATCAGCTGCAATTCACGACATGAAGAAGGCAGTCTCTTTCCAGCATTCTTTATTTACCATTCATTCAAGTATGTTATGCCTTTTTACGGAGCCCCGTAGGGGACACAGAGAAAGAAAATGTTTTTTATTTGAAACAAAAAAATAAAAATAATGTTTTGCGCAATACTTTTGCGAGATCTCGCAAAACTTTTCATTTAGCTCACTGTACTTCCTGGTCAGTTCGGCTGCTACGGCAACACAGAAACCACAACAATGGAGTGGTTCATCGATTTTACTTTGAGTTTGGCCTTAAATATAAAGATATAATTAGTGCTTGGCCATAGGCACGGGTTTCACACATAGAGTGTATATATAAAGGGTTTCACATAAGTGAAGACACCTCAAGAGAACACTCAGAGCAACGGGACATGCACGTCCCTCTGAGCTGAGTTATTGACAGATTTGAATTTCGCGGTTCAATAACTCATGAACATAACGTTGTAAAAATACAAACAACATGACTTTACAATCATAGCAAGGTAGACAACGAGCTACAGAGTCGTATTTATCAGAACAGTTCGATACGCGCCGTCGTCCGAGCTACACATCAAGATTTGGTCACAATCTGCAGCTGGAGTAGGGAGAGGAGTGCTTAGGGACCGTCTACAAACTGCAACGGGGTTTTGCGAGATATCGCAGAAGTATTGCGAGATCTCGCAAAGGGGATTTTTTTTTTTTTTGGGAGATCTCGCAAAACCTTTGCGAGATATAACACTTTTTTATTTATTTTTTGTTCACACTTTTTTTTTCTTCTCCATGTCCCCTAGGGGGCTCCGTACCTTTTATCTGCTAATAGAGAGCCGCAGTGACGCGTCCTTAAACCCGGAAGTAAACTTCTTCCGGTTCCTTCGTCTAAAACGCAATGCAATTTCTCCATAGGATTTTGGAAAATAGCTCGAAATAAGGTCTGTGGTTGACACATATTTAAGAGATGGATCACGTTTTGTTCAGCCGGATAATATCCACATGTCAACCCTACTTTTATAATTTTTGAATAATAAATCTAGTCGGCAGAAGCAAAATGCTAACGTTATGCTATATAACGAACTACAAGCCAGTACAGCAGCAGGGTCGCACGACTTCAACGTCACGCCAACTTAAGATCGTTTCAACTGACTTGCACTGAAACTGCACTTTGAAAACTTTAAATATATTAACATTTTAAACTGTATACCCCGGTTATCTAGGCCCGTTTTGTTTAATGTATACCACGTTTATCTAGGCCCTTTTTGTTTTATGTATACATGTCACACTGTGGGAAACGATATTTCGATATTTCTGGATGTATAACACATGTAGAATTTTTGACAATAAAGCTGAATTTGACTTTCGCGTGCTTGCATATTTTAACAAAGCTTTTAATTTTAGCCACACTGAATTTAACTAGAAGTCATGGCTGTGTCAATTACCAGTCTGATATCGTTTTACAAAGATGACAAGAAGAGTGTAGATAGAGGAGAGAACCACTACAAGTCAGGACACGTTACAGTGCAGCCTAGATGAAGGTGTGCTTACCGGTGTTGTCAGGGCTAGCATGAGGGACAAGGTTTATAGTGTCGGTGAGTAGTGATAGCCAGTGCTTGAATTGGAATAAAAAAGGTGCCAGTACTCTAAATCAGCAACAAGTATTTGGCACAAAGTCATAGTATATCCTATAATGCAGTGGGTTTGTCTCTTTTCTGTATATTTTAGAAAGGCTCACTGTACTCAAACAAAATGACTCGGGGTGCATCTGAGATTAGAGGGGGTGCAGTGGTAAAGTGCTATTTTTATAAGTGGGGAGTGGACCTGACACCCTCTAGTCTAGGGGGGTCCGGGGGCATGCTCCCCCGGGATTTAAACAAATATATATTATGCATCAATCTGGTGCACTTTGAGAGCAAAATGAAGAGATATATGATTACCTCTCAACATCCATAATGAAAAAACTGGAAACAGATTTACTTTTTCTTTATGGATATAAAAGAAAGTAAAGCTTGACTCCTACTGGCTGGTTAAATGACTCCTCGTCCCTGAGGCCACTACCAGTTTTTTGTGCCATTTTGCTGGATTTATTTGTCAATAGCGTTGCTGCACAAAGTGATAGCCCTCTAGTTTAAATCTACTACCCAAAAAGAAACATATGGAGATGGGTTACTATTTAAAAACATTTGCAAATCTATTTGGGAACAGTGGGGCCGGGCCTCAAATCTTATAGGGGGGTCCGGGGGCATGCTCCCCCGGTAAGATTTGTTTTTAAATGTTGGACTTAAATGCATCAATCTGGTGCATTTTGAGGGGGAAATAAAGAGACTACACCCATATGAAACAAAAATGTATACATTTAAATAATCATAAAATCATAAGTACATGGCCATAACCAATAACATACAATATCCAATATGAAAAAACATTGAAACTTGTTTATTTATTTGTTTTTGGTTCATTTATAGTTGTGTCTGGGCTCCTGAATCGGCCTCTCCTGTCTCCCTCCTCTCCCCCCTGCTCCTCTTTGAGGCAACAGCAAAGACTAGTTTTAGCTCTCAACAAGTGTATCTTACCTTTTTTCACCTAGTTAACATTTTGTTTGTATTATTCATGCATATTTTACTAATCACTACCCCCTCAAATGGAAATATGTGTTTACATAAATGGTGACCGAACCGTTTGAGACCCACTGAGATAACTTAAACTAAGTTAACTATCTAAACACTCAGAGAGTAATTTACCTCACCAGAGCTGTAGTTATCAGCCTCTCAGTCTGACAGCAAAGGATTCTCCCTCCACCTTGTTGTTGAAACAGCTCCTTATATCCGTTAGCGCAGCTAGCTAGCACCAGATGCTAACAACAATACACATAACCGGTGCGCGCGCTTTCTCGCTCGCTCGCGCCACACATACACCAACACACACCCTCCCGAGCTTGAATGACACACAGAGACCAATCGAGGGCATTAGTATGATCTGTATGAAAGTGGCAATGTCGGCAGGCTACGTCATGTAGACAGCCAGTCACCCTCTGTGAGGCAGAGTCAGACCCACATTTGCGCTGCGTTGCGTTCAGAATATATACGTATAAAAAAAATCCTCAGGCCACTTAACAGGCCAGGCCATTGGGAAACCTCCCGGTTCCCCCGATGGCCAGTCCGGGCCGTCATGACGTGCCGCCGGCGGCCGGCGGCTGAGTACCGGCATTTTACTGAGTACCGGCAAGGTGCCGGTACTCAGTAAGAACTGCTGGTACCACATGGGTAAAAATCAGAAGTGCCGGTACTGCGTACCGGTGAGTACCGGCCCAATTCAAGCACTGGTGATAGCAAGAGTACCGTTAACCTTTTAAGACCGAGTTAATTTATTCACATTAATTCCCATCAACAAATCAATTGTATGTGTCACATGAAATCTTTATTAGGCAAGGCAAGTTTATTTATATAGCACTTTTCAACACAAGGCAATTCAAAGTGCTTTACAAAAAATGAAAGACATTAAGAAAATGGCATTTAAAATCAGTCATTAAAAAGAAAAGCTAATAAAATAAACATTAAAAGAAAAAATACATGGATAAAAGTTACAGTGCAGTCTAAGATATTAATAATTCAATTAAGAGCAGCGACAAAAAGAACAGTCTTCAGCCTGGATCTAAAAGTAGTCAGAGTTGCAGCGGACCTGCAGGTTTCTGGGAGTTTGTTCCAGATATTTGGAGCATAATAACTGTACGCTGCTTTACCATGTTTAGTTCTTACTCTGGGGACAGAAAGCTGACCAGTCCCTGAAGACCTGAGAGATCTGGATGGTTCATCATTTAGCAGGAGGTCAGAAATGCATTTTGGTCCTAAACCATTCAGTGCTTTATAAACAGCAGCAGTATTTTTGAAATCTATTCTTTGACACACAGGAAGCCAGTGTAAAGACTTCAGAACAGGAGTAATGTGATCCACTTTCTTAGTGTTATTGAGGACTCGAGCAGCGGTGTTCTGAATCAGCTGCAGCTTTCTAATAGATTTTTTAGTGAGACCTGTGAAGACACCATTGCAGTAGTCCAGTCTACTGAAGATAAAAGCATGGACACGTTTTTCCAAATCCTGCCGTGACTTTAGTCTTTTAATCCTAGATATGTTCTTTAGGTGATAGTAAGCTGATTTAGTAACTGTTTTAATGTGACTGTTGAAACCAATAACTAATTTAACCCGCTGACAAGAGAGCCTACCTCCGAAGATCGTGACTGGCTGAGGGACAGACTCGGGGGCAGGTTCTCAGGAATTTCTTGGCTTCTCTCCCCCGAGCCAGAAGAGGAACACTACAGCTTGGAAACACTTACTGTTCCTGAAATTATCAAATCTGTTGGGCATCAGGGACCTGAGGCAATTGTGGCAAGCATGGCATTGTCTGAAGAGCAACAGAGGGCAATTCAGGTGGCTACCACTGGTCAGCGAACCAGCCCAAACTGGCATTTGTTCAGGAAAGGAAGGTTGACTGCCAGCAAATTTGGAGCTGTCCTGAGGTCAAAGCGTGTGACTGCTTCCTTTATTGCCAGGGTGCTAAGGCAACAACAGGCCCTTGATGGTGTTTTGTCTGTACAGTGGGGGACTATGAATGAATGTGAGGGCGTCAGGGCATTCACCACTGCAACTCAGATGCAGGTCCATGAGTCAGATTTGTGGCTCTCCCAATCAGGAATGTTGGGGGCATCTCCAGATGGTCTGGTAGGGTCTTCCGCTGTGCTTGAGGTAAAGTGTCCCTACGGAGCCAGGGAAATGACAATTAGTGAAGCATTGCAAATCAAGGGCTTCTTTGTCAGTAAGGAAGGAGAAACATTCAGCCTGCGTGAGGAACATCCTTACTGGCACCAAGTGCAAGGTCAGCTTCACCTCACTGCAAGAAAGAAGAAGAAATAATAAAATTGTGAATAGTTTTTAATTTACATTTACTCGCCTTTGCAATGTTGTGGTTGTTAGAGTGTTAGGTTTTCTGTCAGCTCGTCTGTTGGGAAGATATAAAATATAGTTTCATGGAAGTCACACCGTCACATATACTGTAAGAGCGTTAAGACATACAGTACATAGGCTAAAACAAAACATCTAAAGATATAACCTTGCACTTTGATAAGTCTCGTGAACATTTTCACTATTTTGACATTTTTATAGATGAAAATTGAACTAAAGAAATAAATGGTAGATTAATCCATATTGAAAATAGGTGTCAGCTGCTACACTAATTATAATAGTTATATTTCTTCATTAATTAAGAAAAGATATTACTGTATTGATCCCAATTTGGGAAATGTTTGTGTTGCAGCAGCATAACAAGAAAAACAAAATATAAGTTATTATATATACAAAAGTATGTGAGGGATGGAATATTAAATTAAATATAAATGTAAAATGTACATGTGATTTTACGTCCAAGAGAAGCTATGGAGCAGAGAGTTCTCTGCCAGCCAGAGGTGATTTGTTATTAGTTCAATATGTCAAACTGATTTCCCTGACTACAATCTTTAGTTACATGGTGAAACGTTATGCTGCTTGTACTAATAAGACTTATCATATAAGCCACACAGGTTTTAATAGGATGTATTCATTATCTTTACTTGTGTTGCGGTCTTTTCAGCAGCGCCATCTCTATAACGGCGATACAGTCACTACTGTTAGAAATTAAAATCAATGTTTTGATGGTATAATGTAGCTTAAACATACCGTCAGTTTAAACGCTCTTTTATACTGAAAAACCAGAAATTCTTGTGCACAAGCAGTTAAGCTTTTATTCTGAAAGTCCTTCGTCTACGGTTAGCATTTAGCATGTGGCTAATATACGATTTCCTAAAGAGGTGAATTGAGGAGCGAAATGACTTGGTGTGGTGAAAACCGAAACCTACTGATTTAACACTACAACGATAGATGTCGAGATACTACCATGTTGAATATTAAATGAAAGTACAGTTTATTTGAATACATTATTGTTTACAGACGAGAGTAGCATGTGACAACATCCGGAATGACCGGAAACCAAACGAGCCGAGAAGTATTGTTTAGAGTATTGATTACAGCGTTTAGAATGTGTTAAATGAAAAGTGATGAAAGAGAATATGAGGAGAAACGGCGTGTTAAGCATATATTGAATGTGAAAAGAACCTATCCTCTGTTTAAATGCAATAACGGACATTGGAGACGAGGTGAGCCGGCTGGCGGGGAGGAGCCAGCAGAGGATATATATAGCAGCGCCGGAGGAGAGATCCGCTGTCTTCTTCTTGCTCAGGAGAACCAGATCACAGCTGTTTTCTGCCGGAACAATATTCTGTCTGTAACACTAACGCGCCTTTTTTAATTAAAGTATCCCATTTGAATCTTTTCAGAGACTCCATTTAGTCTCATTTTAAAGCTTCTCTCCTGGACGCGAGAATAAAGAACATATTTAACACTACCCATTATTTACATTTCACCGTGACATGGACAAAAATGTAACGTCAGCTTACCTCATGGCACGAATCCAGACTCTCCTTTGGAAAACATTGGCCGGGAAACGATAGAACAAGCACGTTTCATGCGAAGACCTGTGGCTGCAACCCGGAGCAAAGCAACAAACCATTGCGTAGCTAACTAGTAGCGCTAGCTTTAGCTAGCTTTAGCTAACGTTAGCCAACGAAACGAACTGCCGAGTAAAATTGGAAAACACTGGTAATTAATTATTCTATAATTTGTAAAACTACGGTGTTAAAAACGACAATTTCAAAAATACAGATTCTAATGGTCAGATATAGATATCCAGATACTAAAGATAGGCAGGTACTAGCTTTTAAGCAGAACACAGGGGGAAACAAACTTAGCGGGAGTGTTTACGTGTTCGGCGTAATGACGTACAACGGCCTCGACAATTTCTGTAGTCCTATTCAGCCATTCGGTAACAACCATCGTTTTTCAGACACGTAAACTCTTCAAAAATCCCCAGTGGGGTCACTGCTGATGTATTTAATGTCGTAGAACAAAACGTCAATTACCTCTTAAATTTGTGTCAACCACAGACCTTATTTCGAACTATTTTCTAAAACCCTATGGAAAAAATGCATTGCTTTTTGAGGAAGGAACCGGAAGTGCTAAAAATGCTAACTTACTTCCGGGTTTTACGACGCGTCACTGCGGCTCTCTATGTACAGGAGGAAGAGTGATAAACTGTCTGTCTAGTTGGCTTACATAACAGTTAAAGTTTACAGCCTAAAAAACATGGAGCATTGCTATGGAAGCAAACAAGAGACAGAAGTATTTGAATTTTATCAGACACCGAATTTATAGCATTGAAAATAATTAGTTTGAAAATCATGTATCTGAATTTTTTTTGCTCTGAATTTAACTATGTGAAATAAAAATGTAAAAATTCAAGTTAAAAAAATGTGAATGTTCAAATTCAGATCCTAAAAATTAAAGTGAAAAAATGTTGACGTCAAATATTTCGGTGTTTAAAATTCGATGTCAAAAAATTCGGTGTATAAAATTTGACGTCAAAAATTGCTATGCAGCATCATCCGGGCTTCTCAGACAGAATAAGCAATCGAGCCCGAATGCAATCAAACCGACTTCTGGCCTATCAGAGCCAAGCGGCGAACCCCGGGACAGTGCGGTGAAGCCCAATGCTGCAAACTGTAGGCGATGGATGCAGATGGGAGCAATTCCCGTAGACCAGTGGCGGTTCTACGGGGTGGCACGGGGTGGCAGCTGCCACCTCAGAAAAATGCCTTGCCACCCCAGCTGACACCCCAGTTGACAGCTTTGTTTTGAAAGGAAAGTTGTTGCTCATCGGACATTTATGAGAGAAAATCTCTAATGTCCGAGTGCAAGTGAATGGAGCACAAGACGTGAGCCTTGTAACCCCTCCCCCGGCCCTGTCGCGAGCCTGGAAATATGATTGGCGGCGATTTCATTTGAACGGGGGGACAGCGCAAAACGAGAAGCATTTCGGATCCAAGTAGACGGAAGGAATGAGGTGTTTGCGGTCTACAATGACAGAGAAGAGCCTGTCAAATTTGGCTGTAAGGCAAGGCAAGGCAAGTTTATTTATATAGCACTTTTCTGTATGCGACAATTCAAAGTGCTTTACAAAACAAATTAAAATACTTTTTAGGATAAATAAAGTAAAAACACATATATAATGGCATTTTACAACAGGCATTACAAAGCAAAGATAATAAAAAAATAAAAAATAAACACCACAGGTATACAATACGTTTAAAAGGCATACTGTAGTGTAAATATGTGCATCTCAATTAAAAGCAGCCAAAGAGATATGTTTTTAGTCTTGATTTAAAAATAGTAAGCGTTTATGCGGATGTGCATGATTTCGGTAGTTTATTCCAGAGTGTCAGGGCATAATAGCTAAATGCTGTCTCTCCTTTTTTAGTTTTCACTCTCGGAACCGATAGCAGACCCGTCCCAGAAGACCTGAGGCACCTTGATGGCTCGTAATTATGTAGGAGTTCAACAATATACTTTGGTCCTAAACCATGTAATGATTTAAAAACTAGCAATAGTAGCTACTTTAAAATCAATTCTTTGGCCGACTGGAAGCCAATGTAAAGATTTAGAACCGGACTAATGTGATCCACTCTTTCGGTGTTAGTGAGGACACGTGCAGCAGCGTTCTGAATCAGCTTTCTGATGGATTTCTTTGTCAGCCCTGTGAATACACTATTGCAGTAGTCGAGTCTACTAAAGATAAAAGCATGGACAAGCTTTTTTAAGTCCTGTTGTGACATTAGTTTTTTAATCCTCGATATGTTCTTCAGGCTGTACTCAGCATTGAATCAAAATGCACCATAGCTTTAAATCTTAATCAGTTTGTGAGGCGTTTTGCTGAACACGATGGTATTCGCCTCATTCAGCTGTAATAGACATGCCAACTTGATGCTCTGCTCACGGATGACTCGATGAGCATAATAAACTGTTAAGATGATGACCTTACGTGTGAATATATTTTTTTCTTTGTGGGGGTCTTCCCCCAAAAAACAGTTTTAAGTCCAGAGAAAGTCAAATAAGACGGTGTGTAAAACTTCACTGCCCAGCCAAAAAAAAGTAACCACTTTTATTTAACTAGGCCAGTAGGTACGGGCATTCCATTGGATCATAACTGCAGCGATGTATATTTTTGATCTGAATACACGTTTTTTAACCCTAACTGATGCAGTTAGTCACTTCTTTAATGTTTGTTCTTTCTGATGTAAAGTCCAGGTTGTAACTGTTTGCAATGAAGTTGTGGGGCGCTGAACTGTTCCTTTGAATCTTTTGATATATGATAGTAATTACTTGTCTTTCAAATTTGAAGGAGGGTGAGCAAGCATCTTGAGGAACATTCATCATTAACTCCTCCAAAAAAAATAGTCTGTTTAATAATAACATATGATTATCATAATATGTGAATCTTAACAGTGATTGACACTTGATAGGAAGTATATGATTGTTAATAATATCATATTCATACAGACACACATCGATGAGACAGTTAATTATCGTACTTATTGCAGCAGTCTGCATAGATTTGGTACCCATGCTGGTCTAAGAGTGAGACAAAATCATTCAGTTATTGTTCAGTTAAAATTCATTAAATTAAGCCTGCCACCTTATATATTTATATTTAAGGCTTTACTGATGTGCCACAATAGTGTCACCAAATGTTATTTTGTTAAAATATTAATATTGTGGCTTCCAACTAACATTAATTGATATGACTGCTATTAAATAAGCATATACTTCTGCCAGGGGATGCCACCCCTGAAATTCTCCTGCCACCCTCTTGCCACCCCATAAATATTTTTATAGATCCGCCCCTGCCGTAGACCCTATGTTAAAATGTCCAACTTAACATCAGAAAATGAACATTTTTCTAGCCTGGAACCACAAAAACATATTCTGCATATAGTTAGATTCCCCCTTCATGACAACGGGACTGCTGCTCCTAGCTCCTCTCTGCTAGCTCCGTTAGCTCCATTGGCTCTGTGATGCTACAGCGGCTCAGCTCATGAGGAGAAAACTACTTGAACTCGGCCGTGTTTGTTGTGTTGGTTCCTGGTGTTTAAAATGAGGCCTCGAGGCATGCAAATATAGGATTTATCTGCGGTTGAAACAGGCCGTCCATGAATGCAGTTTCTTTGGTAAGTCAACCCTGCGTACTTTATGTTATGTTACTGGTGTTTTTATTAAGCTAACGTTCATGAATGTTTAGAGTTGGGTTAGCATTTGAGCAATCGTAGCTCCATCTGTGCTAACGATGCTATGCGTAGCATCCAAGAGTGTAAAACATTAAGTGGGATGCTACTGTATACCTAAAGGCTTCTGTGCGAGGTTGCTAAAATAAGGTCATCCTTGTACGTTAGATAGTTAGTTTGCTGGTTAGGTAACTGTATGCATTGTTAAGGTTCATTTAAATTAGCTATGCTCTACTATAGCATAAAATAGACTAGCTAACGTCAACGTATTGTGAAGAGAGACTTAGTGTATATTAAATCAACCTCACAATGAAATGTGTGTATCTTTAAAATATGAACGTCACATTTCAAGATGGTCCAGAAATAACGCTCCCATAGATATTGTAATATGGTTTGTTGAACTGGAGTTATTTATTGCAGCTAACCGCCTATCCGACTAACGACCCAAACATTGTTGTTTTTAATATTATTACCAATGCCTCTTTTCATTTTATTATCATCACACTTGAGAAACAGCCTTATCGTGGCTGTAGAACGGAACATGTAACTTAATGCCTGCATTTAATTGTTGTTATATGAAAACAAATTAATTTGACTGACTCATGAAAACCTCATCCAAAGTAACAGTAAAATAAAAAGGACCCACACAATAATACTCAATCAAACTGATACAGTATAAGGACTGTGATATCCAGCAATTTCTTTAGTATAACAATAAGATTATGACCTGTTTTTAAAAGAAGATAAAAAGTTGTTTGCATGTAAAGAAGTCTGTAACCCACGCATGTAACTTTACATCTGTTTGTTCAAAGTCTCCTTAAGGTGACCCAGACAGGCTGGACCAGAGGAGGAGAGACAGATCTGGACTCCTAACAGCAGAGAACTTCAGCACGGATTCCAAGGTACACCTTTTTCATACTTTACAAAGAATGCATCAAGTAATGACTCTAATACACTGATATACAGGACTGTCTCAGAAAATTAGAATATTGTGATAAAGTTCTTTATTTTCTGTAATGCAATTAAAAAAACAAAAATGTCATACATTCTGGATTCATTACAAATCAACTGAAATATTGCAAGCCTTTTATTATTTTAATATTGCTGATTATGGCATACAGCTTAAGAAAACTCAAAAATCCTATCTCAAAAAATTAGAATAGTTCCTCAGACCAAGTAAAAAAAAAAGATTTATAACAGCAAAACACAATCAAACATTTGAAAATGTCCATTAATGCACTCAGTACTTGGTTGGGAATCCTTTTGCACGGATTACTGCATCAATGCGGCGTGGCATGGAGGCAATCAGCCTGTGGCATTGCTGAGGTGTTATGGATGCCCAGGATGCTTCAATAGTGGCCTTTAGCTCATTAGCATTGTTGGGTCTGGTGTCTTTCAGCTTCTTCTTCACAATACCCCACATATTCTCTATGGGGTTCAGGTCAGGGGAATTTGCAGGCCAATCGAGGACAGTAATGCCATGGTCAGTACACCAGTTACTGGTGGTTTTGGCACTGTGGGCAGGTGCCAGATCATGCTGGAAAATGAATTCCTCATCTCCATAGAGCTTTTCAGCAGACGGAAGCATGTAGTGCTCTAAAATCTCTTGGTACACAGCTGCATTTACTCTGGGCTTGATGAAACACAGTGGACCAACACCCGCAGCTGACATGGCTCCCCAAACCATCGCTGACTGTGGGAACTTCACACTGGATTTCAAGCAACTTGGATTTTGCTCCTCTCCAGCCTTTCTCCAGACTCTGGCGCCTTGACTTCCAAATGAAATACAAAACTTGCTTTCGTCTGAAAAGAGGACTTTGGACCACTGTGCAGCTGTCCAGTGCTTCTTTTCCTTAGCCCAAGTCAGACGCCTCTTCCGTTGTCTTGAGTTCAGAAGTGGCTTGACCATGGGAATACGGCTATTGTAGCCCATTTCCCGGACACGTCTGTGAACAGTGACTTTTGATACCTGGACTCCAGCTTCAGTCCACTGTCTTTGAAGCTCCCCCAAATTCTGGAAGCGACTCTTCTTCACAATGCTGTTAAGGCTGCGGTCATCTCTCTTGGTTGTGCAGCGTTTCCTGCCACATTTCCCCCTTCCAACAGACTTTTTGTGGATGTGCTTTGAAACTGCACTCTGTGAACAGCTTGCTCTTTGACACATTTCTTTTTGTGTCTTACCCTCCTGATGGAGGGTGTCAATGACGGTCCTCTGGACAGCAGTCAGATCAGCAGTCTTCCCCATACTTGTGATTTAGTTTACTGAACCAAGCTGAGTGTTTTTCAAGGCTCAGGAAACCCTTGCAGGTGTTTCGAGTTAATTAGACGATTCAAGTGATTCGTTGAACACCCTACTAGTATACTTTTTCATGATATTCTAATATTTAGAGATAGGATATTTGAGTTTTCTTAAGCTGTATGCCATAATCAGCAATATTAAAATAATAAAAGGCTTGCAATATTTCAGTTGATTTGTAATGAATCCAGAATGTATGACATTTTTGTTTTTTTAATTGCATTACAGAAAATAAAGAACTTTATCACAATATTCTAATTTTCTGAGACAGTCCTGTACATGCCATTAAACATGACTAAATACTAGATCACCTACACATCAGTGATGTTGAGTGTACTTTCTTAGGAAAAAGGTTACATTTACATTTTACCAAGCAACATAACTTTTTTGTTCAACTTTCACATTTCAATGTATTTAAGGCAAATATTATTGAACATAGTGAGAACTGCGACCCTTTGTCTCTGCATACTGACTGTAAAAAAACATGTTAAAAGTGATTCTTTCAGTGAGACAACCGAACAGAGCAAGCATCT
This sequence comes from Notothenia rossii, assembly GCF_949606895.1. Taxonomy (NCBI): domain Eukaryota; kingdom Metazoa; phylum Chordata; class Actinopteri; order Perciformes; family Nototheniidae; genus Notothenia; species Notothenia rossii. The sequence goes on along the minus strand of NC_136912.1, from coordinate 49,339,812 downwards.
ACAGTTGCACTAAGTTTTGATAACAGTTAAATATTATTTTAATAATACATTTATTTCAATGTTGATGAATTTAGAACGGTTTATTCATAATATGATTATCTTTGTAGTACACTGTTGGATTTAAAAAACACATTCAAATAAAAAAATTATTATATTTATAGCCCCTGAACAAACAAACACACCTCTTTCTTAAATAACACACTTGCTCTGCAATAATATGTTTTTTGATATTTCTGTTAGGAAAGGACATGCCTGAGAGACAGGACTGCTTCACCATTTTCTCTTTCTCTGAGGGTCCAGAAGAACATTCAAGAGGGAAAGGAAAAGCTGATGTTATGAGATTTAAGAGCAGTACAGGACATTCACTAAGAGACACTTTTATTGTAACACAAAGACCTGCACACTGACTAGTTTTGTAGTCTAACAGTGTGTTTTGTGTTTTACGTTGCACCTCAGAGACAGTGTGGTTATTGTCAGGCCTATAAAGTTACAAAAAAAAAACGTCACAAATCAATGGTGCCAATCTTGAGTCAGATGTGAATGTGTAATTTAACATTTTCAGTAAGAATAATGGACAAAAGGAGTGCAAATACAATTTATTGAAATATGAACTAAAAGTTATCAAGCATGAACCATCACCATTTTTTTTAAAATAAAAACGAAATAATATACATAAGTTACACTAAATGTTAATCTGTTAATTGACAGGCTAGGCCTGTGCAGGTGGTAACAGCTATGCCCAGCATGGGCTAAGTTCTGTAGGTGCAGCTGGTGCAGGTCCTCCTCCCTCAGGCCTGGTCCTCCTCCCTCAGGCCTGGTCCTCCTCCATCAGGCCTGGTCCTCCTCCATCAGGTCTGGTCCTCCTCCATCAGGCCTGGTCCTCCTCGGAGGGAAAGACCCTCAGCCCTCTGGCCAAAGCAACAGACAGGATGTTCATAAAGCTGAGGTTTCCCCCAAAGTCTCTAATCATTAGGGCTGCCCCCCGATTAGTCGACCAAAGGTTAGTCGGCCAAAGAGTCTTTGGTCGGTCAAGATTTAATTGGTCGTTGGTCGCCGAAAAAAAAAAAAAAAGATTGAAAAAAAAAAAAAAAGGGAAAAAGGAGGTGACAGTGAGTCACTTGTTTTCACGTCAGATAAGCTGATAGTTTTAACCATGTCAGGCGTAAAATCAAGAGCTTGGGAGCATTTCGAAAAAGTAACAGACAACCCGAAGATGGTGATATGCAAACTTTGCAAGCAAATATTCCCCTATCATTCATCAACTACAAACATGACTTATCAACTGAAACATGTAAGTACCGTTCAAGCCATTAAAAGATGGACGCTCTGCGGCTCTAGCCTTAATAAAAAGCCTGTTAGATAAAATGTATTGTCATATTATGGGCTATTAGGCTTAGTGTAAACTTAAATTAATGTGCATTTCTCTCAATAGGCTCATCCACTATACGTTGATAGGGCCACCGCATCTACCTCAACTTCATCTTCGCAGCCGCCATTGAAACTCTCACAGACAACACTCGTTTTGAAGCCCCCTCTTTCCGAGAAAAGGAAGAGAGACATCACCGACAAAATTGCAGATTTTGTGGCACTGGACATGAGACCTGTAAACATTGTCGAGGGGGAAGGGTTCAAAAAGATAATGAAGTTCATCGAACCGGGTTACACTGTACCCAAACGTGACACCGTAATGCACGCCATTAAAAACAAATATAACACGACCAAACAGGTACTTTTGGAGAAACTTAAAGCCTGCACAGCAGTCAGCTTCACTACTGACACATGGACCTCCAACCAAATGGATGGTTACATGACTGTGACGGCACACTTTATTTCCCAAAAATGGCAAATACATTCATTCGTGTTGGAGACTAAAGTGCTGGAGGTGAGCCACACAGCTGCCAACATAGCAGAGCGACTCAGCGAAGTGATGGAGGAGTTTGGGATTCCGCCAGAAAAGAGGGTTGTGGTACACAACAATGCCGCTAATATGGTGTTGTGCGCTAAACAGCTATCTCAAAACCCGTGCTGGGGTAATGTCCAGGGAATTCGTTGTGCGGGGCACACCTTGCAGTTGTGCATAAACGCGGCTGTTAAATTAGATCCCATCTGCCGAGTGATTGCTGCTGCCAGACGCCTTGTGGGACACTTCAAAAAAAGTGCCAAGGCAACAGCAGCTCTCACTTTGAAACAGAAGCAACAGAATGTGGCTGAACACAAACTGATACAAGATGTGTCCACACGATGGAACTCCACTTATTCAATGCTGGAGCGTCTTCTGGAACAGAGATGTCCGGTTACAGCTGTGCTTTCAGAACCCGGGACCACCCACCAGTCTGACCGAGATCTGGATCTCACAACTGCCCAATGGAGGACAGCGGAGGACATTGTCTCCGTGCTGAGGCCCATGATCACCCTCACCGAGCTGCTCTCACAAGATATAAACGCATCTCTGTCTGCTACGCTGCCGATGCTCGTCAACATGAATAGGCGCCACTTGTTGAGTCGTGATGATGACAGCACGACCGTGAAGGCAGTTAAGAAAAAAATCACAGAGGAAATCGACAAAAGGTGGGAGCTCACAGGGAGTCTGGAGGGCAGCATATATATTCAAGCTGCAGTCCTTGACCGACGGTTCAAGAGCTTGTCATTCCTCGGTGCAGAAAAACGGGACGATGCATACACAACGGTGTGGGATCTGGCTGAGAGTTTATCTCCAGCAGAAGAAGCTACTGCTCAGAGAGAGGACAGCTGCGGCGCAGAGGAAAGTGAGCCCACACCAAAGAGGCAAAGGGAAAAGCAGCAGGACATATCAATGCTGATGGCCTTTGATGAAGATCAACAGACGGAAGAAGAGAAAAATGAAATGAAGACATACTTGGAGGGCCGAACTAGGCTTGGGCGGTATGACGGTATTACGGTATACCAGGGTATTTCGAAATACCCCGGTATGATTTTCAATACCGTGACGTCAATGACTGTGCGCCAAATCATAGATGCGTTTCATTCTATTACACTGACACGGAGTTTTGACAGGGACGACATTGGTTGTAATGCACAGCACGCGCCAGCAGAGGGCAGGGGAGGGCAGTCCGTCTTTCCCGTTCTCAGAGCTCAGCACAGAGCTGAGCTGAGCAAGATGGCGGCAGCATTTGCCGGCCCCGAACTCGGACAACTAGTAAAAAAGAAAAATGCCTCTGCGTCTGTTTGGGACTATTTTGGGTTTACTCGTTGCCAGTGACTTCATCCAGCACAACGAGAGACGGAGGCACTTCTTTGGGAATGTTTAAGACGGGGTGAGTGAGTGTTGACATTTTTTAATCCTATGCAACTGGTTGATGGTTTTGTAGTCGAGGTCGGACGGTTTTAAAAACGAAAGCATTTACGTGCTAAACATTCACGCGAGTAATCCAATGAATCAAATGGAAATAAGGTTTTTAACACATGCACGGAATAATATTGCCAAACTAGTTAGTGAATATAGCAAACTTTATTCAATAAGTGTTAGAAATTAAAATCAATGTTTTAATGGGGAAATGTAGTTTAAACATGCCGTCAGTTTTAATGCTCTTTTATACTGAAAAACCAGAAATTCTTGTGCACAAGCAGTTAAGCTTTTATTCTGAAAATCCTTCATCTACGCATGTAGCATGTGGCTAATATACGATTTCCTAAAGAGGTGAATTTAGTAGCGAAATGATATGGAGTGGTGCAAACCGAAGCCTACTGATTTAATACTACAACTATAGATGTCGAGATACTACCATGCTGAATATTAAATGAAGGTACAGTTTATTTGAATACATTATTGTTTACAGACGACAGTAGCATGTGACAACATCCGGAATGACCGGAAACCAAACGAGCCGAGAAGTATTTTTTAGAGTATTGATTACAGCGTTTAGAACAGGGGTCACCAACCTTTTTGTCACAGAGGGCTACTTCAAGGGTACTGAGTAATACGAAGGGCTACTTGTTTGATACAAACTTCCTGAATAACATAATTGCACGGTTCACCTTTAACGATAATATTATTATTAATAATAATCAGAATACATATTAATTTACTGCATGTGAATGACTGTCTGATCACATGTTAATGTTAATTATTCCTCACAATAATTATTAACAATGATTTACCATTGCTATAGCAACCCCATTGTTTTGTTATGAAAATGTATCTATATTTATAAATATTCTCGCTAGATCTATCAGGGGTCGTTGTAATGCTGCGTTCACACCGGACGCGACTTCGCTCTAATCGCTCGAGTTTTACTGCTGTTGCCAGCTGTGTTTACTCGCATCATTCAAACAAGACGCGCTGGCTCGGGAGCTACAACTACAACAAAATGAACATATTTTACCGTGATTAAATTGTAATACACGTTTCTAAATGATGCCGAAGTAACAACATACTGATACCGGTTAGTAAAAACAATGAATTAATGCTTGACAAGACGGCAGGCGAAAAACCTTTTAAAATGCTTGTTTTCTGAATGGAGATTGGGTCGACCAGGCTAAGCTAACGTTGTATATGCTCATTCCACACTCATAACAACGGCCTACAGACATAAATAAACCAGCGACTGTATTCGCCATGACACAGACAGTCTGTGGTTTGTACTTGTTTAACTTTTGTCCAGTTTCTGAAAAGATATGAGGAGCTGTGATCTCTGTTTGCTAACTGCTAACAGCTAACTGCTGATGTTTACTGGTTGAACGTCAGTGGCAGGCTGAGATCCTCACCACTGCTGTGTGTGTGTGTGTGTGTGTGTGTGTGTGTGTGTGTGTGTGTGTGTGTGTGTGTGTGTGTGTGTGTGTGTGTGTGTGTGTGTGTGTGTGTGTGTGTGTGTGTGTGTGTGTGTGTGTGTGTGTGTGTGTGTGTGTGTGTGTGTGTGTGTGTGTGTGTGTGTGTGTGTGTGTGTGTGTGTGTGTGTGTGTGTGTGTGTGTGTGTGTGTGTGTGTGTGTGTGTGTGTGTGTGTTCGTCTGTTTGCGGTGTGGTGATGAGGCCCATGTCTCAGCTAAAGGTGGAACGGAGATTTGGTGCGTGGAGTTCAACTCTGAACCTATCTGGGGTCAGAGTTCAATTTTACGCACCAAATCTCCATTTCACTTACATATGTACATACAAAATGTGTGCATATAACATTTTATATTCAATATTGTCATTTTAAAAATAAAAATGTATTCAATAATTTTTTTAGACGGAGCTCCATGGTGACTTGTGCTATTTTTAGAAAATGCAGGCGGGCGACCAATTTCCCCCCTGCGGGCGACTTAGTGCCCGCGGGCACCGCGTTGGCTACCCCTGGTTTAGAATGTGTTAAATGAAAAGTGATGAAAGAGAATATGAGGAGAAAAGGCGTGTTGAGCATATATTGGATGTGAAAGGAGCCAATCCTCTGTTTAAATGCAACAACGGACAGTGGAGACGAGGCGAGCCGGCAGGCGGGGAGGAGCCAGCAGAGGATATATAACAGCACCGGAGGAGAGATCCAACTCTTGGCTTCCCTAACGAGGAGCGGATCACAGCTGTTTGTCTGACTGAACAATATCATGCTTGTGACCAACCCGCGCCTTTTTTAATTAAAGTACCCAATTGAACTTTCACAGAGACTCCATTTAGTCTCCTTTTAAAGCTTCTCTCCTGGACGGCAGAATAACGAACACAGTTTACATAAGTCAAGTATTTACTCCCGGAAAATGTTTATGTATGATGATATATTGTTAACTTAGCTCACTATGGAAACAACGTCGGACATTTACAAACGCGTCCTGTATCCGATCTCAAAATGTGCCATTTGCACAATGTGTCATGTATGCAGCCCTTGTTTTGCACTTGCGTGCACGTCGCGGCACTTTGCGAGCGTCTACCGGCTCGGGCTGCATTTTACACCGAACATATAATATACCGTTCAAAACATCTATTTGCCGCCGAACGCCACCTCAATCAAGTCGACCCAAGTCATACGGTCAGTGGCGGCTGGTGGAAAATATTTTTGGTGGGGCTGGCTGTTGATATAGTGAGTAAAAGAAATTTTTTGGGGAGAAATTACCCCTTAAATTGGGACTGATACCGTCATATACCTTATACCACGGTATGATGTCAGCAAGGTATGACGGTATGAAAAAAATGATACCGCCCATGCCTAGACCGAACCAAGGTTGACAAGGGACCACTGATTTGGTGGAAAATGAATGAGGAATGCTATCCCAAGCTTGCCAGAGCAGCTAAGCGCATCCGCTCCATCCCTTCCAAATCCACGCCATCGGAGCGCATATTTTCCAAAGCCGGCTTCATTGTGAGCAAGACACGGAGCTCACTTCTCCCGGACAACACAGACAAACTCGTGTTCTTGTCTCATAATATGAGAAGACTAAGATCGGAGGGAAACCCTGAAAGTCAGGTAGTGGCCTAGCCTAATATAACACCATAGTTTTGTAGTTTATAGTTTTCGTTCTTCATTCGTTCAACTGAAGTGTTTAAGTTAAGTTTTGCGGTATATTTATAATTTTTGTTTGCATTCCGACCTCAGGAAAAAACAGAAAGTTTTATTTTCATGTTGAGAATACTTCTCTGTAGGCCTGTTTACTTTTGCAGTGATATTTAAATATTTAAGTTGGCTTGAGCCTATATTTATTTATTCGTTTGTTTATATAATTTATATTTATTTTACATGTTTAAAAGAAACGAAAAATATAGTTTAAATTTAGTTTTTTAAAAGAAGACTGTTTTTTGTTTGTTTTATAAAGTTATTGTGTTGGTTTTAAAAGTTCATAAGTTGTGTGATGTTTTTATATGGTGTGTTGTGTTGAAATAAATTAACAAAATGTTAAGACAGTCTCCTTGTTAATTTTTCCAACACATTCAGAATCATAATTTAATTATTTGCCGGTTGCGCGAAAAAGGCGGTTTGTCTCTGCGTGCGCTTTCATTCGCGCCACTGGTCGATCAGTGGTCGACCAGTGGCCTTACCTGACGACCAGTGGTCGACCAGGAACATCTTTGGTCGGGGGCAGCCCTACTAATCATCCTTCCTGTGAATATGAGAGGGGATCAAATAGTGTAATAGATGCTTTGGACAATAAGAAATATAAAGTTAACTGTTGAGTTGTTCAGTTTTTTAGATTGAAAGGGTTTAATAATACAAACAAAAGGAGAGGCACCGTAAAATAGAGATTGGTCTTTCAATAAATTGTGTTGATTTTGTCTTTTGAATTGTTTGTCTAAAGTCAAGTAGCTAGCAGGGTTCCCTCGGGGTATTAAAAAGTCTTAAAAAGTCTTAAATTTGATAATCTGAATTTAAGGCCTTAAAAAGGTCTTAAATATGACCAAAAAAATAAGAAAGGTCTTAGAAGGTCTTAAAAATGATCGGATTTGAAAGGTACTTCTGTGTTGCGATCGCGTCTAAAATGTGTTTTGGAAAATGTCCGGGCTGCAAAGTAACCAGTACAGTAAGAGCCTTTCAATTCCCCCCCAACAATTTGTATTGAAATAAATCAACATGGAACCAGTAATCACTAACTTTGTTTCCCCCGGCCCCTTATCGGAGAACACCCAGCTAGTAACCTAGCAACCAAGCTTCAGCTAGCGGCAGTCAGAAACTCATGTCTCTTCTAATCTACTTACAAATAAATATGGGGAAGTACAAGTTCAACCGTATTTGGTTGGAAAACATCAAATTTAGTGCTTGGTTGAAACCAGTAGAGGGGAACATGTTTGAAGCCCGCTGCACCTTTTGCAAAAGAAATCAGCGTTTGTTTTGCTAATGTAGCGTTAGCTAGTGCAGCGTTAGCTAGTGCAGCAGCTCCCGCAACAACACCGGGGGACCTCCGTGCGACGTTTGGGTCTACGTCAACCATAAAAGCGGAGGTGCTGTAGACGCTAAATACCGTAGTTAAACACCAATCATACAACAGCAATGATGAAAGATTGTAGCCAAGGCAGCAGAGCTCTGAATATAGCTCTTGTTACTCTCACTCACACACAAACACCAACCCAGTCTCATGGCATTTCGTGTTCACCAACACGATTTTTAATCTATTGATTCGTGTTCACCAACACTATTTCCCCCTTTTTTTCGTGTTGCACAGCACGATTTTAAAAGCAATGTATTTCTATTGGTAGTCTCACGGCATTACGTGTTATAGGAAGACCGGAAGCTGTGTGGTTCATGAAAACATGTTCTTACTCAATAGCAAGCCACAATTATTGCTTTTATTTGATCTCACCAGAATGCGTGACTCCACCACGACTCCTTAACACCGCATTGCGTGGTGGAGTCACGACATTTGTTACATTTACGTGTCGGCACCACGCAAACAACGCCAATGTAAAGTGAATGAGGCTTCTTTGTCGTGGTGCACACACGCATTTCTACAACGTCCTGCAGTGAGCTTTTTATTCTATAAAACGTTTTTAAAATCTACTTTATAGCTTGTAGTAACTCACGGGAGGCTTGTTTTATTTTATTTGTATTCATAATAATTTTTATTTTTCGTCAGAATGTATTATGGTGCATTATTTACCAAGTTTGTGTTCTCAAAAAACAGTGCATTCTGTGTAATACAACTGTGATTTTTATTAAATTAGTTATTTTTTAAGGAAGGCCAGAGCTTCAGCTGTGTCAAATAGATTGTTCCTTTTAGTTTACGTTATTTAAAAGACAATTATATTCCTATTTGATCAATAAAGGGGTATTGTAGGCCAATATTAGTCATTTAAAAAATATATAATGATGATAATGATGGTGAAAACCACTCCCCCCACATCACCTCACTTTCATTAATTTCATCTGACAACGGACTACAGTAAGTATCTAAAATCAAGGGGAGTTTATTTCTTTAAAACACGAAATAATATTGCTTTGATTTATTCCACTGTAGCACAGTCTCTATAGCGTTTCATTCCTGGATATTAGGTTGAGTTTTGTAGTGTGTTTAGCTTTTACAATAGGCTACGCGCAACCTACTGTAGCGGCCACGTCCAGCTACCAGCAACTAGCGGCATCCGGCCTTCCGGTCAAAGTTTTTAGCTGGATAGCATTTATAGTTTATACAGCTAAATGACATTAGCTGTCACCGGCACGGTTGGATAGTGGAGGTGCGTGCTCGAAAAATATGTTTAAATGCATGTATTTGCACATGTGTTGTAAAGACAGTGTTCAACACAGAGTTTTAATAGTGGCTAAAGGGCATCGGCGATGGAGTGGAACAAAAATGTGGAACTGGAGTTTTTTCAGAGGATTTGACTGGCCAGTGGGGACCACCCAATGTCCCACTCTGAATCAGAAATACTTAATTGATCTCCGGGGGAAATTGGGATTTGTTACTGTGAAGATTTGCGGTACCTCCTTCTCCTTTTTTCTGTTTGTTTGTCTATCTGTTTGTCTGTCTTCCTAGCTGGGTGTGGTTGACCTACTTTCCGTTTTCCACCAACTCACCTCCGCTCCTGTTTCTCATCATCACTGATTACCACCACTCACCTGCTGCTGCTTAAAACCCCGGTTCGATCATCAGACTTCGCCAGTTCTTCATATACTCACAGTGAAACTCAACATTCCATTCCGTCCTGCCTGCCACGTCCAGCCCAACCTCCGTCTCAGCCCTGATCCACGTTCTCCCCACTCTGTTCAGAGTTTGTTTGTCCCCTGCCTGGTTTTTGTGGACTTATTAAATCTAGTCTTTTTGACACTTCACCTAAGTCTCCGTCCCAGTGTTCTTGCAGATTGTAATGTATGTCATGTAACAAGGTTTTTCGTCAGCGTCCTGTTGCATTTGCTGCAGAAGCAACGAGGATCAATTTTGTTTTGGGTTTGCTCCGCGGGAGAGCTTTAACCTGGGCAGAGGCTTTAAACTCTTAAAGGAGGAGCCCATGCAACTGGGTCGTGCTAGACTTTCTCCGGAGGAGCGTCAGCGCCGGATAGGTGCAGGGCCAATGCCTGTATTGTGGAAAGACTGGGCATATCATTCCCAACTGCCCAGTACGTCCAAACTGGGAGGCTCGTCAGTGAGATTGGGGTTCCTGACGAGTCCACAGCAATCATCTCTACCCCCATCCTTGAGTCGTTTTCTAATTCCCGCCAAGCTCTGTGTTAGTTCTATGACATTGCCTCTCCAGGCTCTCATTGATTCTGGTGCGGAGGATAGCCTTTTGGACCGTGAGTCCAAAGCCTCCAGGAGCAGATGAGCCTAAGGGCTAATAGCTCATCTTCAGTCTGCTGATGTTTGCTATTGCCATTTCTGTGGTGGCAAAGTAAAAAAGAAAAGAGATAAGAAAAAAGACAACAATTAAGGACAAGTGTGTGCTTTTTCAGCGTTTGACCTCGGTCACAGCCTTCTCTCCATTATTTGAGCAAATGCCTTCTTCCTGAGTCACTTCTGTCCTCCATCACAGCGGCTGTTCATATCACTTTTGCGTTGCTTGCGGAGCCTGCACTTGTGCTCGGTTGATGACTGTCCTCCTCCTCATTCACTTGTTCACTTTTGCTGGTAATATTCTCCTCTGTACCTCTCTTCCGAATACCTCCCGTTTTGAGCCACGTTTTTAACATCATTCAGCTTTCTTCTTTCTTTAGCTTGCTTGCAACGTTAGTGGGTAGTAAGGTCGTAATTAACAATGCCAGAAATAAAATTATAAAATGTTTTAGTTTCTAAATCTACAAACAGCAATAGCCTATTAGAACAAATTTAAACCACAGTTTCAATTATCTCAAGCTTATTTTCATTCGTTGTAGTATTTTGATAGTATGATTTATTTTTTTATTAGTTTTATTCAATCAAGTCTCAAACTGATGTCACTTGTCCCTATAGCCTGTTTTAAATTGAAGTTGTCTGAGGTCCTTACCATCAGCTGCTCTTGCAGTAATAATAGTGCACCTTAATGTCCCAAATGTGCACAATGTAGTGACTGCTTTTTGTTTACTTAGTTGTGTTTCCTGTATTTTATATGTCTGTCTTATGTGTAAAGGTTAAAGATGGGGTAGGTACTTTTGAGAAACCGGCTCGAGATACACTTTTATTATATTCCATGGAATGCTCTTAACATCCCGATAGCAATGAATATCTGAAGTGCTTTGACAAAAAATCCTTAAAAAAATTTCATCTGTGGAAGGCTCTGTAAGGAAGTGGCATATTTTTTCCGGTTGTGTATTTTCAAATTCTAGCTCACTCGAGCTGGTTTCTCCAAAATTACCTACCCCACCTTTGAAAAACCAAAAAAATTAAATAAATAAATTCATCTTTTTATTTTATTTTATATATGTCAGATTCCTCCACGTACCACTAGCAGGAGCTGGCGTACCACCAGTGGTACGGAAGGATTATTGAATGGGATCAGCACTGTCTCGCTAACTGCCTGTGTTCTGCCAGACCTTCAACTTCTGTTTCCCCAAATCCTGTTGTCTGCTCTGATGCATCTGTAGATTTGACTGGTGTTCCTGCTACTTACCACGACCTGCGTCGGGTCTTCAGCAAAGAGAGGGCTCTCTCTCTTCCTCCCCACAAACCCTACGACTGCCCAATTGATCTGCTCCCTGGAGCTCCTCTACCCTCCAACCGCCTCTACAATCTGTCCCGTCCTGAGAAGGAGGCTACGGAGCTTTATATCACGGACTCTGTGGCTGCTGGTATTATTCGTCCCTCCTCCTTTCCTGTGGGTGCCGGGTTCTTCTTTGTAGGCAAGAAGGATAAGTCACTACGACCTTGCATAGACTTTCGGGGGTTAAACAATATCACGGTCAAGAACAAGTACCCATTACCCCTTCTCACCTCAGCTTTTGAACCTCTCCAAGAGGCAACCCTGTTCACCAAGCTTGACCTTCGAAACGCCTATCATCTGATCCACATCCGCCAGGGGAATGAATGGAAGACAGCGTTTAACACTCCATTGGGCCATTTTGAATATCTGGTCATGTCTTTTGGTCTCACTAACGCCCCAGCAGTTTTCCAGGCTATGGTCAATGATGTCTTGCGCGACTCCCTTAACCGCTTTGTCTTTGTCTACATAGACGACATCCTGATTTTCTCCAGGAATCAGGAGGAACACGAGAACCATGTCCGCATGGTCCTACAGAGACTGCTGGAGAACAAGCTCTATGTTAAGGCGGAGAAGTGTGAGTTCCACCAGAACCGTATCAGCTTCCTGGGCTATATCATCAGCCAGGGCAAGGTGGAGGCAGACCCTGGAAAGATCAAGGCAGTGGTGGAGTGGCCAGTCCCAACTACAAGGAGGGAGCTCCAGAGGTTTCTGGGATTTGCCAACTTTTACCGTCGCTTCATCCGGAACTTCAGTAAGGTAGCTGCACCTCTCTCCATATTCACCTCCATCAAGATCACGTTCTGTTGGACTCCAGAGGCTAGCAGGGCTTTCATCAAACTCAAGTCCTTGTTCACCTCAGCTCCCATCATTTTTCAGCCAGACACAGAGAAGCAGTTTATTGTGGAGGTGGACGCGTCTGACACTGGAGTAGGAGCAGTTTTGTCTCAGACGGCTGGTCCTGATAACATCCTCCATCCCTGTGCTTTTTTTTCACGTCACCTCTCTCCTGCGGAGCGCAATTATGATGTTGGTAACAGGGAGCTTCTGGCTGTTAAGTTGGCACTAGAGGAGGGGAAACACTGGCTCGAAGGCAGCAAGCAGCCTTTCCTGGTCTGGACGGACCACAAAAATCTCTCCTACATCCAGTCTGCGAAGCGACTGAACTCCCGACAGGCCAGGTGGGCTCTGTTCTTCTGTCGCTTCGACTTTTGCCTCACCTTCCGCCCTGGCTCCAGGAATGCCAGATGCTCTGTCTAGGCTATGCTCTCCTGACTCTCCCGAGCCTCCAGATGCTTCAATCCTTCCCAAGAGTTGTGTAGTAGGCGCCCTCTCTTGGGAGATTAATAACACCATCCTCGAGACATTGACAGAGCAACCAGACCCAGGCAATGGTCCTCCGAACCGTCGGTTTGTTCCTTATGCTGCCCGCTTCAAGGTTCTACAGTGGGTCCAGAATTCCCGGTTCTCAATCCATCCCGGAGTAAACCGCACTCTTTCTTTCCTGAAGAGACATTTCTGGTGGCCAACGATCAACAGGGACACTCTGGAGTACGTTTCTGCCTGTCCCACGTGTGCTAGGAGTAAGTCCTCCCACCAGTCTCCTGCAGGGTTGCTCCAGCCCCTACCTATCCCTAGTCATCCCTGGTCACACATCGCACTGGATTTTGTTAGCGGCCTGCCCCCTTCCCAGGGCAACACCACAATCCTCACTCTAGTAGACCGGTTTTCCAAGTCGGCTCACTTCGTTGCTCTTCCAAAACTCCCTTCAGCCCTGGAGACCTCCCAACTCCTCACAGAACATGTTTTCCGGTTACATGGTATCCCTTCCGACATTGTCTCAGACCGTGGTCCCCAGTTCACCTCTCGAGTTTGGAAGGAGTTTTGTCAATCCCTGTGAGCCTCAGTCAGCCTGACCTCTGGATATCACACCCAATCAAACAGAACGAACAAATCAGGACCTGGAGTCAGCTCTCCGCTGCATCACCGACCAAAACCCCTCTACTTGGAGCTCTCATCTCTCATGGGTTGAGTACTCCCACAACGCACTCACCTGCTCCGCTACTGGTCTCTCCCCCTTTGAGGCTTCATTAGGGTACCAGCCGCCCCGGTTCCCCGAAGAGGAGCTAGACTTAGCAGTTCCCTCAGTCCAGCAGCATGTGCGTCGCTGTCAGAAGATCTGGAGAGATACACGATCTGCTCTTCTCCAGACTTCTGCACGGAACCAGCGATCAGCCAACCGTCACAGAAAGGCAGCTCCTCCATACGTCCCAGGCCAGTCAGTCTGGTTGTCCTCCTGCAACATTCCTCTCATCTCTGAGTCCAAGAAGCTTTCCCCACGCTTCATTGGTCCTTTTCCCGTCCTAAGGATCATTAACCCTTCCGCAGTCCGGTTGAAGCTTCCCAGAGCTCTGAGAATTCACCCCACTTTCCACGTGTCTCAGATTAAGTCGGTTCACACCAGTGAATTGAGCCCTCCGGCCTTACCCCCCCCTCCCGCCCGTATTATCGACAATCACCCTGCCTATACGGTGCACCGTCTTTTGGACGTCAGACGTCGGGCAGGGGTTTCCAGTATCTGGTGGACTGGGAGGGTTATGGCCTCGAGGAGCGATGCTGGGTTCCTCGTTCCCGTGTCCTGGACCCAATCATTTTGAGGGCCTTTCACAGGGCTCATCCAAACAAGCCTAGTGGTCGCCAGGTGGCTCCCATTGAGGGGGGGGTACTGTGAGGAATTGCGATACCCCCTTCTCCTTTTTTCTGTTTATTTGTCTATCTGTTTGTCTGTCTTCCTGGCTGGGCGTGGTTGACCTACTTTCCGTTTTCCACCAACTCACCTCCGCTACTGTTTCTCATCATCACTGATTGCCACCACTCACCTGCTGCTGCTTAAAACCCCGGTTCGATCATCAGACTTTGCTAGTTTTTCGTATACTCACAGTGAAACTCCACATTCCATTCCGTCCTGCCTGCCACGCCCAGCCCATACTCCGTCTCAGCCCTGCTCCACGTTCTCCCCACTCTGTTCAGAGTTTGCTTTGTCCCCTGCCTGGTTTTTGTGGACTTATTATATCCAGTCTTTTTGACACTTCACCTAAGCCCAGTGTTCTTGCATAGCGGGTTCTAGTTTTGTGTCTCTTTACGAGGAGCCTAACAGTTACATTTTAGAATTTAAATATATAGTAGAAGATATAAGAATAACAAGTATGTAAAAATATGTGCATAATATAACAATATGCACAGTATAAATGCATAATGTATGCCAGAGTATTGCTCAGATTAATTATTATTGCATATAGAGTATTGCACAGATGTTACTGTTATTCTAAATAATCCTAATCATGTTTTTATTTTTCCTGTTTTACACTTAAAATCTCCAACACACACATATCCACTCTCTCTCTCACTGTCTCTCTTTCTATCACTCTGTCTTTTAATCGCTCTCCTGTCTTTCTCTCACTCTTCATTTTGTGTATTGTTTGTATTATTTGTATGCCGTGTCCCTCAACCCTGAAGTGAGGGTCTTTGAGGATCCCAAGGAGGCCACGATGCACATGGCTGCATTGATTAGCGAGGCTCATCTCCATGAGGCCAGGGTGAGGCTTTTCATGATAAGCAAATACCCAAGTCTGTAATATAATCATTGCTATTGCTTTTTATTGATGTAATGTAAAGGGTCAGTTAGACCTTTTTATGCAACCGTTAAATAATTGCTCAAATATAAGTGCTGTTGTCTTACGTTGTATTACAACTTTGTTGTTGATCTCAACCTCTGAAAAAATATAGGCTGCCATGGCCACTGAAACTCCTGCCATCCCTCCGAAAAAGAAAAGAAAAAGCAGGAAGAGACCTCTTTCTAATCCAGTGGTCACACGCAGACGTGAGAGACAACGGGAAACACAACGCTCCGCATCAGATTTGTTTTTTACTATATCATGATTTCTAAGACTAAGAATAAAGATAATTCATAACAAATTTATTTTGGTGTACACAGTATGAAATTATGTAATTTGAAGATACCTCTGGACAAATCTGTTGCAATGTTTAAAACATTTTCAAATTAAATCAAGATATTTTAAGAGCCTGTGACTGATAATCCTTGCTTGTGTTGTATTTTTTTAAATGTGTACCTCGATTTGGATAAAGGTATGCCAAATGTAAATTGTCATTGTGATGTTGTGGTAATATGTTCTTAGTTTCATTACCTGCAGTCTTTACAGAGCATTTTCATATTACAATTAATTGGGGTAATTTTTGATATATTGAAGGGTTAAGCAAAAATGACGATCTCTGCAGCTTCACAAGCCAGAAGAGACGATCCTGTGCAGGAGGAAGGCCTTCAGCTAGAACATCAAGAGTTTGGTAGTCTTGGTGAGTATATTGATTATAACAGCAGTTGACTGGCACTACAGTTTTTCCCAATGTTTCCATTTTTATACTCATCTAGTTAATCATAATAAAGTATTGAATATTGACTGTTTCATGGCAAGTGAATGCATATTTGGCATAAGTATCACTTGCTAATATTGCTTTGGATGCATGATTCATAGCATGTTGCTATTATTAATCGGTATATATTTTTCCAACTCAAAAGTGGTTCAGTATACTACCTTAATATCCATCATACCAGTTTTAGGGTGGTGGCTTAACAGCTGTTTTATTTTTTAGAAAAATATCTCCAAGAGTTAAGGGACACCCTAACTGCAGTCCAGGTTCCGGAGGCAACAGACGGAACGGTTTCTGCCTGGGCCCAAAGGCAGCTTCTCACAGATGTGAGAATGAAAACGGCTAGGCCAATGCTTTTTAATGCAAATCTCTCAGCTGAGAGAATAGCCATTCAGAAGTGCCACAGATGCTGTGCAGAAGAAGCGGCTATTAGGTGCCTGGACTGTGTTCCACTGGACATGGAGTTCCTCTGTGCAACCTGTGACATTGAGGCCCACGAGAGGAATATCTTCCATGACAGAGAGGCTGTGTTCAATGGATTTCTGGAGCCCATTCCCCCTACTACTGCTGTGGTGGTGGAGGAAAATGGCCAGCCTCAGTTTTGTGAACAAAGTATGTAAAGATCAACATTACATTACAATGTCCCATTATAGTGTAGTTCCCATAATTAAGTGCGAATGGGAAGTGTACATAGCTGATTGAAAAAAGTATGATTATGGTTTTGACTAGGGCTGCAAGATATGTGGAAATTATGCAACATTTGATTGAATATCTTGATAATCTGGAGAATTAAGGAAAAACTGTAAATACCCCCTTCCTAACTTATTTTCTATATTGCAGTATGTCAACTGCCTGTTCCTACTCCAAGGTCAATCTGTGAATGCTCTGATGAAGTCACAGATACTCCTTGGAAGCATATTTCTGTGGTCACCATCAACGGTAAGTTGTTCTGAAAGCCCTTCTTTTTTGTACAAGTAGTATTGTACAGCAGAGTTTTACCACTTTGTGCAATGCAAAGATTTTTATCACCTGGTCATTTTCAGACAACACCCAAATGCCATGTCAAATAGCTAATACATCATATATGCACATCTATGTATAAAATCCAATATTTTAAGGCAAAACTCACAGTTTAATTACCGAAATACCTTTACTTTGTCCATTTGTTCACAGGACGATAAAATGTCTGCTTGCCTCGGAAATCCTGTCCATCCTGCTCTGCAGAATGGACTCCTGAGGTTAAAGACCTGCTTTTGTATCGGTACTGGCCAGCTAGCACCAGCTGCCAGACGCTTTACAAATATGATGTGTTCACCTCATTCGAGCACATGAAGGTGACAGCACCAGCCATGTCCAGACAGGCCTTTCTGAAAATGTTGGAGCACAGATCTGTTCAAGCTGGATGGGTAAATCTGCCTGAATCACACGGAAACATACAAAAACAATATCATATTATTGTATACCACATCATAAATTGTTGGCATTGCTTTCAAAACAATTTCTAATCCACTTTTTTAAAATCAATATACAGACAGGTAGTATCTGTGCTGATACATTTCAGCGAAGCTTCTTCGAGTTTTGCTTCTGTCAGTAGAAACAAGAGGATATGTGCCAGGTCCATCACTTTGTTTGTCCAGCATGTTCTCCAGACATGTTGGCTGTCTGCTGTGATGGAAACTGCAAGCATTACCGGTTTTCCAAGTCAAAAGGGTAGGTATAGGTATTAATGAAAATGATAAAGAACACACCGCTAATACAAATAGTAGCCCTTGGGGTTGTGTTTGAGTAGCAATAACAGACATTAAAACAAATCATAGTAATGTAGTGCTTTGTGATTTTTATTATTGAATTGTATGTTAACTTATCATGGATAGGACTGAGGAGTCGCCAATCTATGAGGGCTTGTTCCTGGCCAAGGACGAGGAAGTCGCAACTTTTGTTGACCTTGTCAGAGCTAACATGAAAAGTGTACGTTTTTTTTCTCATTATGATAGTTGCAGTTACAGCTGTGGTGTTCTTTTTTATATATGTCAAAACTTGTGTGTAATAAACTGACTTTATAGGGAAATGACAGTGCCGTCTGTGGTACTGCCAAATTCACCGCTGGCAGAGAGATGTCAAAAAAGTCTGGTGCCCAGTTAGACGAGGAGGGCATTCAAGTGGCAGTTTACAGGTATGTATTTGTAAGTGTGTCTGTGTGTGTATATGTGTTTGGTTCTTGAGTCTGGTCTCATTATTTCAGTTTTAATAGCAATCCAAGTCTAAGCCTTTGTAAGAATTGGAAGCATTAAACACTTTTGATTGTGGAGCGGAATTGATCCATCATTTGTAGCATCCAAGTGATATTTGTTGTTATAGCCACCTAGATGACAGAGATGAGTGCTTAAGCCAGGCCTTGCTGTGTCAGTTTATTATTAACAACTAGATTTTCTTCTGATTAATCAGACATGGGTTTCTCTTACGAGGACTGAACCAATTCCGTGGAGAAATATATTGCGTACCCAATGTTTCTCCAAAAAGAGATGTCCAAGAAGGCAAATGTTGACTTCTTCTGTATGGATGTAACATGCAGGTAATCCTCACTGTCATATTGCACATCCACAACCATGTTTAAAATGGCCTATGCCTCAGCAGTCATTTTAGATGATATTGATATTGTTGTCATGTCAATTAAAAGTTTATCTTTGTAACACTCAATCACAAAATGCTGCTCCTGCTTCTTAGGTACTGGCTATACCTTAACAAAATAGCCGAGGGAATACCAGAGCTTCTGCCGTTGACAGAAATGAGGCCATTTCTTAGCGTGATGCATGCTAAAGTCCATACAGCAAAATGCGAGGTACATAACGTCTTTAATGCAAAGGCCTTTTAAATGTTGTGCATGGCATGCCTTATTGGGTATCAAAAACTTCTAAAGAAATGCTACATAACACTACTTGCACTGTGTTGCAGGTGAGATGGGGTGGCAGAAGTCAGGACGGAGCAGGAAACACAGTGGGAGAGGAAGTAGAGCAGGTATGTTATTAATGGCATCATTGTAACTGTATGGATACAAGAAGTCTTAACAGAAAGCAGTACAAATATGTATGTGTCATCTCAGTGACAAGCCTGTTAATTAGTTTAAAGCATATCCTTTATGTCTGAGTTCAAATGAAAGATAGGCAGCTCATATGTTCAGCAACACTAAATGCATGCATATTGTAGGAAGTCAGTACACAAGTTTTCTCTTGAACCATCCAGTTCAAGATCTATGATGTGTAGGTAATATTGTTATGTGATGGTGACTGAACATTAATTGTAACATTCATTATAGGTAAACAGCTTTCTCTCTAGGGCAGCTCTGGTCACAAAATACATGACAAAAGCAGGTTGGCATTAACACTACACACTGTGATAAGGCAGCCCTGATAAGTATTTTACAGAGAGTTTCCTCCTTAAAAACATTATTGGTGTATTACTTTACTGTAATGACCAGTTCAACGATTCGGTTTAGTCATGTCTATCAGATTTCTCACTCAGTATTGCCTTTTTGATGTGAATAATTACTTTTTTGTTTGTGGATATATTTTTGTCTTTTTTAGGAAGAGTGAACATGCTCACTCAACAGGCCATGGGTTGGAACAGAAGGAAGAGGGACAACCTTCATCAAGTTTTAGCCCACAGATATGTCAAAGTAAGGGCAAATTACAATTGTCTTCTCATCTGACATTACATATTTATGAAGGATGTCTGCAATGTAACCTCATGGCTATATACATTATGTTCTCCCTTATCCACACTTCCTCTTGCAAGTCAGATGGTGTCATGGAATGTTTCAACTGTTCTTCTGAAGGTCTTTGTGGCAGCGGGGTGTGGTGTGGGCGCTGGCTGCTGGAGTGAAGGGAGTGGCTCGGCCGGAGGCCGGACAGCTGATCGGAATCAGGTAATCAGTGCCGGAATAAAAGCATGTTGTAACCTGGTTCTGGTCTGTTTTCGCAGTAGGCGGGATCCTGGAAGGTCGCCAAAGGACCTGTGAAGGTTCCCACCCGGGCAACGTTTGAGACCCGCGTATATTTTTGGAGTTAATAAACGCCTGTGTTCAACCAACCTGCTCTTTCCGTCCCTATTTGAACCCTGTGTGAGCGGAGAGGCTCACAGTCTTGTACTGAAAACTGGTGTCCTTTGCATTATGGTGTTGCATGGCACTTTTGCTCTGACATTTTCTTTTTTTGGTAAAGATCACAGAGAGGGCAAAGGTGGAAGCTGCCAGCTTCAGCGACTTCAAAAAGGAGAACAACCTTGATCAGGAGACCATACAGCATTGGGTGTATGATGTCAAGCAATGGGCGGTCACAGGTAAGACATACCAAAGGTTTTCCATATATACATTACATTACATAACATTACATTGCATTTAGCTGACGCTTTTATCCAAAGCGACTTACAATAAGTGCCTTCGACCAGGAAGATACAACATTGAAGAAAACAGAATCATATAAGTACATCAGGTTTCATAGAGCCAAACATTTCAAGTGCTACTCAACTGGCTTTAGATAAGCCAGCCCTTTATTAGTATATAAGTGCTTTGTTAATAATTCAATCGCTCGAAGTGAAGTCTAAAGAGATTAGTTTTCAGTCTGCGCCGGAAGATGTGTAAGCTTTCTGCTGTCCTGATTTCAATGGGGGGCTCATTCCACCATTTTGGAGCCAGGATAGCAAACCCACAAGTTTTTGCTGATGGGAACTTGGGTCCCCCTCGCAGTGCGGGTGCAGCGAGCTGTTTGGCTGATGCAGAGCGGAGTGCACGTGCTGGGGTGTACGGTTTAACCATGTCCTGGATGTAGGAAGGGCCAGATCCATTCGCAGCATGGTACGCAAGTACCAGTGTCTTGAAGTGGATTCTAGCAGTTACTGGAAGCCAGTGAAGGGAGCGGAGGAGCGGTGTGGTGTGGGAGAATTTTGGAAGGTTGAAGACCAGACGAGCCGCTGCATTCTGGATGAGCTGCAGAGGTCGGATGGCACATGCAGGTAGACCAGCCAGGAGGGAGTTGCAGTAGTCTAGGCGTGAGATGACGAGAGCCTGGACCAGAACCTGCGCTGTTTTCTGGGTCAGCTGGGGACGTATCCTCCTGACGTTGTAAAGCGTGTATCTGCAGCAGCGGGTTGTAGCAGCAATGTTTGCAGTGAAGGACAGTTTGTTATCTAGGATCACACCCAGATTCCTTGCAGTCTGAGTCGGGGAAACAACAGAGGTGCCGATGTTGATTGTTAGGTCAAGAGTGGGACAATCTTTTCCCGGAAGGAAAAGCAGTTCAGTCTTGTCATGGTTGAGCTTGAGGTGATGAGCAGAAATCCACTGAGAGATGTCTGCTAGGCAAGCAGAGATGCGTGCGACGACCTGGGTCTCTGAGCGGGGAAAGGACAGAATTAGTTGGGTGTCGTCAGCGTAGCAGTGGTATGAAAAACCATGCGGGCTAATGACAGACCCGAGTGAGTTTGTGTACAAGGAGAAGAGGAGGGGACCAAGAACAGAGCCCTGAGGGACCCCTGTAGTTAATTGACAAGGGTCATACTCGGACCCTCTCCAAGTAACCCTGTAGGTGCGGTCTTTGAGGTATGAGGTGAGGAGGGAAAGTGCAGTGCCTGAAACTCCAAGTTCTTGGAGAGTGCGAAGGAGGATCTGATGGTTCACCGTGTCGAATGCAGCAGACACGTCCAGAAGGATGATGACAGAGGAGAGGGAGGCTGCTTTAGCAGTGTGCAGTTCCTCAGAGACAGCAAGGAGAGCAGTTTCTGTTGAGTGACCTGCCTTGAAACCAGACTGGTGCGGATCCAGAAGGTTGTTCTGATGGAGATAACAGGAGAGTTGTTTAAAGACAGCACGTTCAAGTGTTTTAGACAGGAACGGGAGGAGAGAGACAGGCCTGTAGTTTATAACATCAGACGGGTTGAGAGTGGTTTTCTTTAGGAGAGGGTTTACTCTTGCCTCCTTGAGAGTGTTTGGAAAGTGACCAGAAGTTAGAGAAGTGTTGAAGCCAACTCCTCGTCAATATATATATGTTGAAATGGGTGAGAAACGGTAGAATATCAGGAGCGATAGTCTGAAGGAGGTTTGAGGGGATAGGGTCCAGAGGACAGGTGGTAGGACGGGCAGAGGTAATGAGGGTAAGAACCTCACTTGGAGAGAGAGGGGAGAAGGAGGTCAGTGTGTGGGTGAACGGTGGGTCTGGTGACCCAGCGGTGAGTAAAGGTGAGTCAGAAAAAGAAGAGCGAATATCATCAACCTTTTTTTCAAAGTGGTTAACAAAGTCGCTTGACAGAAGGGAGGAGGGGGGAGGGGCTTTGGGGGGGTCCAAGAGGGTGGAGAAGATAGAAAATAGTTTTTGGGGATTGAAATAGGAAGATTGGATCTTATCTTGAATATACATCTGTTAATTACTGTAAGTTTAGACACACAATATAAGTTGGCTATATGTTGAAACTGAGACTGTCACTGATTGTATCTCTTCTCCAATTGTTTTTTTGCAACTATTTAGAGAGAGTCTACGCCCCAGGGTGTACTGAAGGACTGAGGGTGGATATTGAGAACATCACCGTCAGTCTTTTGCGCAGGAAGCAAGATCTGTATCGTCAGCATGGCTTGTTGTCAAACGTAGTTATTGAAATTACACTTCAAAAACAACAAAAACATTCTGGCACCATGACACAGTTTTGTTTCCGTTTCATTTGTAGACAGCAACCAGGCAAGGCAAAGAAAGAGGAAGAGAATGAGAGAGCTGAAGAAGAAGCTTCGCAAAAAGGTTGTGCAATACAACTCAGGAGTGCAGGAAGAACATATTGACGAGGAGTTGGCTTGCAGACTGACAGAGGGCTACATCCTACCATGGGAGAGGCATGCAAATGGTAGGATAATTGCTAGTTTGGCTTGTTGTTTTTTTAGTCTATACCAAAATATGACAGTTTATCGTGGGGCAGAAAAAGCAATGGTGATACCTGCAAATATATAATATTTGTTATTAGTTTTACATTATAGAGAACCAATGCTATCGCTACAAAGATTCGTGTCTCAGAAATGAAAATCATTCTGTAATAATATCATTTATGAATAAATATTCCTTGTCCACTACTCCATTCCTTTCCTCAACCTAAAGGCAACACCTTCAGGTTGAAGAGGTCTGTCTTTGACCAGGTAATGCTGGTCAGACGTTTGGAGGAGGAGCAGAGCATCCTGGTGAAAGAGATGTCGCAGCACATCATGTTCCTTCTGAAGGAAGTGCAAGAAGTGGAAGCACTCAGAGGACAGACTTTGGAGGGCATCAAAACCAGCAGTATGTCTGAGATCTTAAAATTTGAATATTTTCATCCACTCTTCAACACATTACATGTCTTACATAAGTAGAACCAGTGGCGGTTCTACGGGGTGGCAGCTGCCACCTCAGAAAAATGCCTTGCCACTCCAGCTGCCACCCCATTTGGCAGCTTTGTTTTGAAAGAAAAGTTGTGGCTCATCGGACATTTATGAGAGAAAATCTTTAATGTCCGAGTGCAAGTGAATGCAGCACAAGACGCGAACCTTGTAACACCTCCCCCCCCCTGGCGCGAGCTTGGAAATCTGATTGGCGGCGATTTCATTTGAACGGGAGGACAGCGCAAAACGAGAAGCATTTCGGATACAAGTAGACAGAAGGAATGAGGTATTTGCGGTCGGGGTATGGCTGGGGTAGGCTACAGCCATACCAATAAATGGCTTAGCCCCACCATGAACAATGATATTAAAGTAAGCAAAATAAAGTCTGCCAACTCGCGGAGTAATATGCACAGACAGCAGTTAGTAAGATTGATTTCAGTAGCCACTTGTCTGGAAATACCGAAGACTAGAAACGGTTTTGAACACTTTTGTCAAGTAGTGATCGTCTTCTCAATAGAACATCTTTGATAATATCTTCTGGCCAATCAGAATCACGATAACGGCGTGGTGTTGTTGCAGGAAGTCCCGACGGAGAATACTTTTGCTGTAGTACATCTCTATATACATCGGTACAACTATAAGACCCCAAGGTTTGATGATTGATAGGTGTGTGGGCTGTCTTTCATTTTGACACACAGAACAATGGGGGCTATCCACCCTTATCCACAATGTAAAGTAATTCACACAGCCTCTTCCCTCTCCTCTCTGTGAGGAGCAGCAGGTTCAGCTTTCAGAACAAAGTAACAAAAAACTAAAATGGCATTCATTTTTTTAAATACGTTGTGTAGTAATATATATTTATTTATTTTTCTTCTCAACAGAGCACCAGAATGTGTATTTGATGTTAGTATTTCAAAAAATCTCCTGGGGAAGAATCCCCCCAGACCCCCCTACAGGGGTTGGGTTTTCAACTCTTTCACCTGTGGGGAAATTGCAGGATTGGCTCCAGGTCACCCTTTTTATTTACTACAAGAGAAATGTGCCTTTTTATTTCATACAGTTCAATTTGGATTGAGACAGGGAAATAATCTAAACCTCACGCGTGGCGTTTCACTGTCAAGGGGAGCGTGTATGTAATTACATTGCAAATACTGACTTGAGCCCCACCACTGTATGGGTTAGCCCTACCATAGATTACCCAACACAAAGACTTTGGCGCCGCAACTGTTTGCGATCTACTATGACAGAGAAGAGCCTGTCAAGTTTGACGGTACTCAGCATTGAATCAAAACGCACCATAGCTTTAAATCTTAATAAGTTTATGTGGCGTTTTGTTGCTAATCAAGATGGTAATCGCCACATTCAGCTGTTATAGACATGCCAACTTGATGCTCTGCTCACGGATGAGTCGATGAGAATAATAAACTATTTAAGAAGATGACCTTACATGTGTAAATATATGTTTTTTCTTTGTGGGGGTCCCAAAAAACAGTCTAAAGTCCTGAGAAAGTCAAATAAGACGGTGTGTAAAACTTCACTGCCCAGCCAAACAAAAGTAACCACTTTGATTTAACTAGGCCAGGTAAGGTAAGGGCTTTCCACTGGATCATAACTGCAGCGATGTATGTTTTAGCTGAATACACGTTTTTTTTTAACCCTAACTGATGCAGTTAGTCACTTCTTTAATGTTTGTTCTTTCTGATGTAAAGTCAAGGTTGTAACTGTTTGCAATGAAGTTGTGGGGTGCTGAACTGTTCCTTTGATCCTTTTGAATTATGATAGTAATTACTGGTCTTTAAAATTTGAAGGAGGGTGAGCAAGCATCTTGAGGAACATTCATCATTAACTCTCCAAAAAATATAGTTTATTTAATAATAACACTGAATATGTGAATCATAACAGTGATTGACAGCTGATATGAATAATATGATTATTAATATTATCATATTGATACAGACACACATCGATGAGACAGTTAATTAATGTACTTATTGCAGCAGTCTGCATATTTGGTACCCCTGCTGGTCTAAGAGTTAAACCAACTCATTCAGTTAAAATTAATTAAATTACGTGTGCCACCTTATATATTTATATTTAAGGCTTTACTGATGTGCCACAATAATGTCACCTAATGTTATTGAGTTAAAATATCAATATTGTGGCTTTCGAAGTTAACATTGATTAATATGACTGCGATTAAATCAGCATATACTTCTGCCAGGGGATGCCACCCCTGAAATTCTCCTGCCACCCTCTTGCCACCCCATGAATATTTGTCTAGATCCGCCCCTGAGTAGAACACATCTGTCACTGTGTCAGGCCGAAGTGAAATAGTAAATTACTGAAACTATTCTTTATCAAGATCATAATCGATTATTTTCTGTCTATTGACTAATTGTTAAGCACTATATAAACATTAATCAACATGTCCCATTTGGCACCCAATATATAGTAACATCCTTCAGTTTAAGATGGATTTACCTATTTTGTAGTGTTTTTACATATGCAGCATTGTACAATGCAAAGAGATTTGCAATTGTCATGGTTTGTTTACATTGAGCCCTTTTGCTGTGTGATGCAAAAGTCTGTCTACAGATTTCGGTGACCTGACAGAGGATGCTGCACATGGGCTCAAGAGTGTCCTCAGTCGGAGGTGGCACTTCCTCAAAAGCCAACACAAACAGGCTGTACATACGTACAGCGGTGTAGCCGCTTTGGAATGCCATGATCTTCAATTACAGCAGGACATTGAGGAGTCGGATGACAATGGCTACACTACCCCTGAGTCTGAGGAAGAAGACCTGTAAAGGTTTCTGCCAAGCAACACAGAGGCACTGGAGAGCTCTTTCAAAAGCGACGTGTCACGTCCACACGCTGGCGCACGCCATAATAATGACAAAACACATTTAAAACACACTAAAAGCCATACAAAATAAAGACATTATAAAACTCTATATATGAGAACAATATGAAACTATGCACTTGTTTCGCCCGACTGAGTTCATAGTAATGTGAAAATGTGTTTATATTTTGTACTTCCGTTTATTTAAAGCGCTTTGACTTGCTGATGTGTATGAAAATAAATTGCCTTGCCTTTATATTAAACTGCCTCTTATTACTCAAACAAGTGCTATACAATGGTTGTTTTCTTGTCACTGCATTTTGTCATTCGTTGATTATGAACTATTAATGTGAATGCATTGTAAATAGAGTTCATACATTAACATAATTCTTTATTAGTAACGTGCATAATGCAGGGTAAATACCAATACATTCTCACTCCCAACTCGTACCTCTAATTTTGTATTATTTTCTAAACCACACAGTGTTATTTCCTCAACAATAACACACAATTATCCTTGTGTTTATTTATTTGTTTGATTGTATAATGTCGGACTTTTGGAGTCCGTCAGGACCGAGGGTCGGAGCAGCTCATAGTAGTTGCTTTAGAGAATTTTACACCCGGAAGTAAGTATTCTCTCTTCTTTGCTTCACAAACCCATCCATGGACAAACCCCGTGATAGTCCTCAAGCTCTGTGATTGGATGTTGGAGTGGCAGTGCGCCGAGCGTCCAACATCACCTTGAAATGGAATGGAACCACGGCACATGGTCCAAAACTGGAGTCGGACAGGTCCACCCCCTCCCCCACCCCGTCACCAGAACTACACATGCTGGCTATTGTGTGTTTCGCACATAGGTTTCCATGTTCTATGGCACGTCTCTACTGGGAAATCATTTAGTATAATCACACAAATTCTATGTTTTATATTGAATAATTCTCTGTTCCTCATTTATTGGATGTTCAATAACTGACAAGGTCAGAGATGAAAAAGGTCAGAGATTAAAAACTTGGGTCGCAGGTTCCTCAACAGTGCATTACAAGACATCTATCGATATGTACCTCCACCATTAAACTCATATTCTGCACATTTCTTATACTATCTTGATACATATTATAAGAGTATAATACATATGTATAATATCAGTTAAAATAAGTGCTTCAACTTAGTTAACATTGCAGGAAAGTTGATTGTCAAGTTCCAAAACAAACTATACAATATATTAGACGTCAAGTACTTTGTCAGACTTAATATTTGTCTGTAGATAGATACCCCCAAAGCTTTTTTCTTATTTAAAAGAAAAACTTAACTTAAAGTATTCTTT
Source organism: Notothenia rossii (assembly GCF_949606895.1). Lineage (NCBI taxonomy): Eukaryota > Metazoa > Chordata > Actinopteri > Perciformes > Nototheniidae > Notothenia > Notothenia rossii. The sequence continues at coordinate 49,312,279 of NC_136912.1, read as the reverse complement.
AATGTTTAAATGAAGCCATTTAGTTTGTCTGTTTTGCACATCCTCCTATTAATATTTTTGGACGTCCTGCACTAAACTTTTATTGTGGAGATCACAACAGTATCTCCTTAATATTTTCATCTATATTTCTATGATTGACCTTCTACTTTCCCCCTATGTATGTACTCTTAATATTTTTATGTTTCATCAAATATAACATAATTCAACAAAAAAATTCAATAACGTGCTTTAACTACTAGGCAGTACGGGTTAAAAAAAACTCAACTTTAAAGTGTTAACAAGACAAATTATACTACTGTTTCTGATGTACTGATGTATGTATTTTGTTATCGACACATATATTGTTTTATTTGTGACAATCTTCGGAAAAAGTGTGTTTGGTATCTGAAATAAATTAGGGTTATGCAGGTAGCTGAGAGTGGACCGGCTCCGTTTCCACGGCAACGGTGGCTGAGGATCATGGGTAATCTAGCCTTCCGCTGTCCAAAAAGACCACAAAAAAAACGAGTAAAAAACCTTTGAAGCCCCTGTGATGGTATTTAGAAGTTATCTACTGGCACTTCAGCATAGCTTAGTTAACTGGGGAAAGAATAATAACACTAAATTCCTCCCATCAAGAGCTCCCCATCAAACACCGCATTGACTTTAAAATATTACTTTTCACTTTCAAAGCCCTCAACAACCTTGCCCCCACCCGTCGCCTCAGATGTTAGCTGAAGCTAACCTACTGCAGCCCATCAGGACAAAGCTCCGGACCTGGGGTGACAGGGCCTTCGCAGCAGCCCCCACTCCCTCTCCAGCCACGTCAGATCCGCCAACACTCTCACATCATTCAAACAATCTCTCAAAACTCACCTTTTCACTCTTGCCTTCAACTCCTAATCAACTAACCCCTTCCCCTTATTCCATCTAGCTTAGCACTTTCTACTTTTGTAATTTTTGTTTTACTTGCTTGTAAGCGCTTTGAGGACCAGGAGAAGCGCTTTATAAATGTAATGTATTATTACATTAAAATAGCCTACAAACATTGTATTCTCAAAGGATTGAAGCATTGGCTACTTATTTCTTGATGTTTTGTGCATTAAGCATTCTGTTATTAATGTTTTCAATAATGTACTATCATCTCAAGGACCCCTTGTGTGCTGCTTCTATGTATTTCAATCAGGAGAGACTTCATTTTGTTTAATGAACATTTATTGACACATGCCATACGATAAATGTTAAGTCTTTGGCGATTAGACCCCGATCCTGAAATGGTATATCTAAAGGAGGAAAGGGAGCCGTGAGCGTATAGGGAAACCCCCCCCCCCCCCCCCGGGGTCTAGACACTGGGGATGATGCTGAAGATCTGGATTTGATGAAGAGATGGGATGAAGAGGGGATGCGATGAGGTCTTTGGATTAGCTCTCCTGGCAGTGGATGTGATGAGAGGAGGTGGATGGGGTGGAGGCGGGCGGCAGCATGACAACCTGAAATAACAGCTGACTGCCATTTTAAAGTTTGGCTGCAGCACGGTGATTGGCTGCTGGAGAATGAGATGAAATGTAATATGTTAAAGAAAACGCCTTTGATGAGCTGATTATATGCAGCTGCGGAGTGAATGTATATATATATATATATATATATATATATATATATATATATACCCAATCTTCCTGAAAGAACTTGCGCTGAGCTTCATTTTACATCAATATGCAATTCACCTGTGAAATTAATTGCCAGTGGCAATAAAACAATGCAACAATCCTTCAAGTCAAAAAAATGTTAAGTCTGTTGCAGTTGTTAAACTGTTGCACTTTATTAATTCCACACAAACACCAAAACATTTATTGTTTTGTTTGGCAATGGGATTTGCATGGGGTGGGAATCAGGCTGCTTGCCAGGATGGAGGCCAGGACACTGAGAAAAAAATAAAATAAAGGGAGGGCGAAGAAGAATTAGTGAGCAGTAATACACATTCAATTGATTTTCATTAGGCTATTTTAAAATGTTTATACTGTTTTAGAAACGTTTGAAGACAAGTGCAGTGTTGTATGAAGTATTTGGTATTCCACTGTATGTGTCATGGTTTGTGAAGGAAGCAGGACCCAAATGCAGATATAAACTGAAAAAACTCCTTTATTTCAAGGCTATGATATAAACAATGACAAAACAGAACACTCACCGCAGAACTAGTCATGGCACAAGACGAACCGACAAAAACAGACAGAAAACCCAGAACTTAAATACACACAAGACTAATCACACAACAAGACACAGGTGAGGAGGGAGAAGAAAACAGAGGGGCCCAGGTGAACATAATCAGACAATTAGACACACCAGGGAAACTAATGACAAGAGGAAAACACAGGGAAAAGGACCAGACAATAACCCAGAGGAAAACATGACAGGGAAAACAGCAAAAACACCCAAACCTACAAAACTATAAACGTGACATAACATGAGAATCGTAACAGTATGGATGCAGCGATTAACCAATGTCACTTTGAACAGTTCAGCTACACTGAGTGTTTTTGCTTGTTTGGTGGTGGGTGGGTGCTTGGAGCCTGGTGTGGTGGTGGATCTGCTGTTTCCTGTGGTTGCTGTCTATGGGTCATGGGTGATGGATCACATGGCACCAAATTTAAGATGTAGCTTTCATCGGGCAGTTGGTTGGGTGGGTCTTGGGGTGGTGTTGGTGTGTCAGGGTTCTGATCTTGGTCTGGGTTGAGTCTTGTCCAACCTACAAAGGGTTTGTAGTACAAATCTGTTTAAAAGCCCACATATTTATTTATGTATAATACCATAATGTTGCATTGGTTAGTTATCTTTCCATATATAATATATTTATACATATCCACATCTGTTTATACAACCTTTTCATCCATGCCTCCCCATATTAGTATTTCATTTTACTTTCTGTCTTATCTTATTCTATTTTATAAGTATATATTTGACTTATTCCTGCATGTTAGTTTTGCACCTACGTTGTTGGACTAGTTTCTTCTTGCACTATTTTATTTATTCTTGTACTATTTGTATGCTGCATGGTTGGAGGAGCCTGGGAGTTAAGATTGTCCACGCTTTAGCGGTGCATATGACAATAACACCTTTGAACATTGAATGTTTGAAAACAGGAACATGGAATACACACACATACATTATAAAATATGAAATTAGGCCAATGTGCAAAACATGCAAACAAAGGCAACCCTAATCAAGCTAAACTGTAAAAAAAAAGATTGATTGAGTATGATGTCACCCACAGGTATCTGCTTGGCATCAGGGCAGAGGAGCATGAGAAGCTGAGGGTTGTCCACAGAGCCACTGCTCAGTGCAATTTATTTGAAGAAGAAACACATTTTTTTTCTGATTGTGTGACTGTGACTCTGATTGTGGTGGATGATGTCCCAGAACACTTGTCCCCTCTTAATTCTTACTTTCAGGGGGTCCTAGCAGTGCCAGTGGTCCACCATGCAGCACTACGAGTATCATACAGTAATTAAATGTTTACAGCAATCAAACTGATGGCTTCAGTCAATGGTATCCCCCACACTGGGTTATTATTGGAAAATGGAAGTTTGATAAGTGAACAAAATGTATTTATTTAAGTTTTGGCCTGCAATATAATTAGGACTCATAGGCTTTATTATATGTATAATGATGCTTATAACATGTATTTCTACAATCTGGCTTCAATTCACCACCTCACCATCTGCATAGACAATTTCCCCTGTCATCATAATCTTCTGTCAATTAAAAAAAATATATAGATTACAACTTTTGCATGGGAAGTGGCATACACCTCTTTCAAGCCCTGTTTTGTGCATACATAACAGTTATAAATGAGACCCCAGCTCTTTAAAATTACTCTCTTTGTTGCTTTGAAATAAACAGGACAAATCAACACCACACATTTTATAACAGATAGTCAATATATGCATGAGTGACTCGTGCAGACGGTTATTAAATAAATGCAATCTCACCTGCAACCATCAGCTTGAAAATGGCCTCCACATTGTCGAGGCATGTCTTGGCTGATGGGCTAAGCTGGGCATGCATGGGCATCAAAACCTTCATTTTAGATGTCCGTGGCACCCTCTTGGTAGGGGGATACGCCAGCAGAAGCAGGGGCTTCAAGCCAAGGGCATGCAACTTCTCCAGCTGGGAAAATAATTGTTGAGAGGTAGAGAGATCAATTAGATAAATACACAAAACTGTTGTTTACATTTGAATTGATCCTAATATCCTGGCATCATAATAAAAACAATGATTTGTTCATAATGTTTTGTTGGATACATTTGGGATTTTTAACTTATGAGACACTTCCTAAACTTCCTACACATAAATAGTTAATTCTGTTTGAAAATCATTAATCATGGATTATATTCTCATTAATGATACAATTAATACTGTGGATGTGAAGCAATACCAGTTCAATTATAATCCTCTGTCAAAGTAATAAAACTACTTTTCACACTTTTGGTGAATGAGATAATTCTGTAAACTACATACCAGAAGGGCGGCGTCATCAAGAACGTGGGACTTGATTCTGTTTTTAGTCATGGATGACAACCATTGCTTCTGCTGGCTTTGGAATTTGTCCATTTTCTTTTTGAGTCTCACATTGTTTGGCTGTGGATGTTCACATAGTGGGCAGATTTTATTTCCACAGTAAATATTTTCTCTACAGTTTGGGCAGATCTTTTTTTGTGACCCTCCAGCCATTTGTAGGAGTGAGAGAGTGATTAAAAGAGAAAGTGAGAGTGATTGAAAGAGAAAGTGAGAGAGAGTGATAGAAAGAGAGACAGTGAGAGAGAGAGTGGCTCTTAAAAGTGCTGTTGGTTTTATATGTGTGTGTGTGTGTGTGTGTTGGTGATAGTAAGCATTGTAATGAAGCTGTAAAACAGGAAAAATAAATAGGATTATTTAGAATAACAGTAACATCTGTGCAATAATCTATGTAATAATAATTAATCTGTGCATTACTCTATATGCAATAATAATTAATCTGAGCATTACTCTGGCACACATGATGTATTTATACTGTGCATATCAGTGTTTCCCCTACCATTGTCTTGGAGGGGCGCTGCGCCCCGACAACGGAGCCCCGCTTTCCCCCTGAAATTCAAGGTGTTTAAAAACACTTTTTTATAAAACTTTTTTAATTTATATATATATATATATATCAATATATATATATATATATATATCAATATATATATATATATATATATATATCAATATATATATATATATATATATCAATATATATATATATATATCAATATATATATATCAATATATATATATATATATATATATATATATATATATAGCACCAAATTGCAACTAATCTATATCTACTGTCACTTTTCACATTGAAAATGTGTTCTTTTATTAAATAAATTAAATGCTTTCATTTTAAGTTGTGAGTTTAGTGTTTTTGACCCTAAGAAACACTGATGCATTAATCAATAACAATAATCCACAGCTCCTCTCTCCCCTCAGCCAGCACCCCCCCCAAAGCAGTAAACCTATGGGAAACACTGCATATTGTTATATTATGCACATATTTTTACATACTTGTTTTTCTTATATCTTCTACTATATATTTTAATTCTACAATGTAACAATCCCAATTTCCCCCGGAGATCAATTAAGTATTTCTGATTCAGAGTGGGACATTGGGTGGTCCCCACTGGCCAGTCAAATCCTCTGGAAAAAATCCAGTTCCACATTTTGTTCCACTCCATCGCCGATGCCCTTTAGCCACTATTAAAACTCTGTGTTGAACACTGTCTTTAAAACACATGTGCAAATACATGCATTTAAACATATCTTTCTAGCAGGCACCTCCACTATCCAACTGTGCCGGGGACAGCTAATGTTATGTAGCTGTATAAACTATACACAAGTTATTGAGCCGTTTCCGCTCTACATCCTGAACTCCTCCCTTCGATGCAATGCACTTCCGTTTTGGCGGACTGGGTTTGTTTTGCTAGCTAGCTCCGTTGTGCCGACAAAGCACTGATATCGCAGAGACAAAGAGGATATAACAATTACAACATGAAGAAAAGTGGTTCGGGAACTACGTGTGTGGTAGTTGGTTGCAATCACTCGAGAAAGCACCTGAACGAGTGGTTAGATAGAGAGTGCTACGACCACAAACCAGCACCCAGCACCCAGCCATGTTGTTCATTAAATACAGATAAACACAACAAATACTGCATGCATTGTATTTTTTAATATTATATATGAATATTTTCATAGTGATGTAATTGTGTGGGCTGCTTTTATATTTTAATTTGTAATACCTGTTAGGATTAAACATGTGATCTTTCTTGTTGAAGCCATTTCTTTAGTTTCCTCTCAACAATTAATTAATTCAGTGTTATTTATGTACAGTATGAGCTTAATATGAATGATGAACTGTGTTAAAAGAAATTGTAGCACTCTAAGGAACATATGAAATGCAATAATGCAATAACAGTGCAATAATGAAATGAAATTACATCAAACTTTATTTTCACTCAAACAGTACAGGCACATATGATATATTGCACAGCATAAAGAGATCATGTAAATTGTGCATTATGTAAACAACAGACAACTGTTGGCTCCTGTGGGCATGACCTAAATAAGGCAGTTTATTTTGGTTTTATGCTGGGCCACGTCGTCATGTTATCCTCCCAGTTTTGCACTGAATTCGGGTGGGGGAGAGTAACGCCATCTCCAGTCAAAGAAGTAGAATCGTGTTCCCAAGCTAGCATCACTGTTAGCATCGAAATCGCTGTGTTTACACCAGTGCCCGTCTGACTGTTTACATCGGTTTACACCGACAGACGCTGTGCAAAAGACTTCCGGCGGAAATGAAGTGCATTTGTGTAGGGTTATGGCGCTACCCGTGTTTTGGCGCGTAAACTTGTCTATAAATGCTACCCAGCTAAAAACTTTGACCGGAAGGCCGGATGCCGCTAGTAGCTGGTAGCTGGACGTGGCCGCTACAGTAGGTTGCGCGTAGCCTATTGTAAAAGCTAAACACACTACAAAACTCAACCTAATATCCAGGAATTAAACGCTATAGAGACTGTGCTACAGTGGAATAAATAAAAGCAATATTATTTTGTGTTTTAAAGAAATAAACTCCCCTTGATTTTAGATACTTAATGTAGTCCGTTGTCAGATGAAATTAATGAAAGTGAAGTGATTGTGGGTAACTTAACGTGGCTACGTCACGTTGCCGTCAAGCGCGACGTAACGTTGCCGTGGTAACGACGGAATCTTCTTCTGGTTTATTGTTGTTATAATCAAAATGATTATTATTACTATTAAACAAAAAGCATTTAAAATACAGTCAGTAGCCATCGTCATTCCGATGTGGGGGGAGTGGTTTTCACCATCATTATCATTATTATATTTTTTAAATGACTAATATTGACCTAAAATACCAATTTATTGATCAAATAGGAATATAATTGTCTTTTAAATAAGGTAAACTAAAGGGAACAATCTATTTGACACAGCTGAAGCTCTGGCCTTCCTTAAAAAATAACTAATTTAATAAAAATCACAGTTGTATTACACACAATGCACTGTTTTTTGAGAACACACATTTGGTAAATAATGCACCATAATACATTCTGACGAAAAATAAAAATGATTATGAATACAAATAAAATAAAACAAGCCTCCCGTGAGTTACTACAAGCTATAAAGTAGATTTTAAAAACGTTTTATAGAATAAAAAGCTCACTGCAAGACGTTGTAGAAATGTGTGTGTGCACCACGACAAAGGAGCCTCATTCACTTTACATTGGCGTTGTTTGCGTGGTGCCGACACGTAAATGTAACAAATGTCGTGACTCCACCACGCAATGCGGTGTTAAGGAGTCGTGGTGGAATCACGCATTCTGGTGAGATCAAATAAAAGCTATAATTGTGGCTTGCTATTGAGTAAGAACATGTTTTAATGAACCACACAGCTTCCGGTGTTACAGTACAAGTTGAGTCATGACAACTGGCGACATTCTATTATTTTCGTCATAGGAATCCGGGGCGTGTACATTGAGGACCCATTGTTGACTTACCAGGAAAGAAACATCGTTTGTCGTTTACGTTCATCTTTTGCTATATCTGCCTCCATAGGATCACTTTGATGCACATTCAGTACTCGTATGTGAGGTTGTGGGGGAGAGGTCGATATCGTGACGCTTACAGGGAGGTATCGAACATTACAAAGTAGGTGACTGTGTAGATGCCTGTTCAAAATATTGCAAACTTGAATAAATCATTTAAATTATATTATTTGTTTCCGACTTTCATTTGTTCATCGTTCTTAATGTGATGTATATTAGCTTTGATAGCTGTCCATACCTTCAGACAGCCTAAAAGTAAAACACAAGTTGTTTATTCACAAACGCTCATCGACATGACTGGATCACTCATGACAAGTTGTGATCAGCTCCGATTAAATTGTGATATCAATTCTGTAGCTATTCTCCAGGGAGCACGTTTTTTTGATGAAATACCTGTATCCCTCTCATCACAACAAGACTCTACACTGTGCAGGAAAAACAATTACATACATGAAAATAACCTTGATGCATGGGAATGAAACACACAAACTATCTTCCGTGGCTATGCTGATATGTCACAGTAACAGTCAACCACATAAAAGTAAGTCCAGCGGGGCACACGTTGAATACATATAAAACATTTGTACATCATTCTTAATGTGATGTATAGTAGCTTTGATAGCCTAAAAGTAAAACACAAGTTGTTTATTCACAGCCCGAAAGCAACATCGAGATGACTGGATCATCTGCAGTGTTGGGCAAGTTACTTCCAAAATGTAAGACAGTACATTACTTACTAATGTCTTTTTTAAGTAATAGGCTACGTTACATTACAATATTACTGTCTCTGAAATGTAATGACTAACACTACTTTTATATTAGCCTATTTTTGAGTTACTCTACCAAAATAACCTTAAAAGAATGGCTAAATATTTTAAATGCTAAAATGTAGTTAAGTGCAGCTCATTATACATCCAGTGAAGGACAATGTGGTATAGCATAACAACTGTGTAGGCCATTAAGGCTACTCACAACTTTTATTACACGGCTTAGTTGAATACTCGATTCTGATTCATTGAACCTGTGACACGTTGTTAATACAGTAGTACAGACCACTGTTGATGACTACAATGAAGGTTGCTAAGGAGGATCAAGAAAGAGAAAGCAAAAGAGGTTAAAAGACGGAGCGCTGAACGTCAGATAAATCACCAGAAGAAGGCAGAGAGGAAGTAAATACTAGCAGGAACACGGAATGGGCTCTGTAGTGTGTTTAGTATGTAATAAGCGGGATATTTGTGCAGTGAGGCAGTCATGGGGAAAAGAACATCCGACAGCCTGGATCTTGATGAGCCTGAAGGGTAAACAATTTCTCTGGTGTCAGAATGTCTTGCAATGTTGGTAAATGGTTCAAAAACATAAAACCATTTAATTTCGGGTTAAAATGTGTTGTTACTGCGTTACTGAGAATTGTAACGGGCAATATATTACCCACATTTTATTAGTAATGCATTACATTACTTTGTTACAGCTAACAGTTATACATTACTGTAACTCCGTTACTTTTGTAACGCATTACACCCAACACTGTAACTGAAGCACGTGTTCATCACAGGATCGATCACAGCTGGCCACAGCTGACCATCTGGGACAAGCTGTGATCTGCTCCTTGATTGTCTCTAGTGCTATATAAACTGGTGGAAATGACACAAATGTATGAGGATAGCGAGAGAGATATAGCGAGAGACATAGCGAGAGAGACATTTAGAGCGAGAGAGACATTTAGAGAGAGAGACATTTAGAGCGAGAGAGACATTTAGAGTTAGAGCAAGAGAGACATTTAGAGAGAGACATTTAGAGCGAGAGAGACATTTAGAGAGAGACATTTAGAGCGAGAGAGACATTTAGAGTTAGAGCGAGAGAGACATTTAGAGTTAGAGCGAGAGAGACATTTAGAGCGAGAGACAGATACATAGCGATAGAATAGTGAGATTTGACAGAGAAAGATCGATTGTGCGTGAGTACTGAATGTGATTGTTTGTTTGTCCTTGTGTGTTGTGTGTTAATTTAGTGAGTAGTTGTTTGCCTGTGTGTGTGTTGGAGGGACAGCATTTGTGTAGGGCTTAATATTAGAGAGGGCCAGCAAACCATGGATGCAAACATGGTGAAAGAACTGTTGGATTTCCATATCCGCCATATATATCCTGAAGGCTTGACTAACAAACAGAGGTTTGCTATCAAAAGAAGAGCTGAGTCCTTCAGGATTAAAGGTAACCATTTCAGACATGTGGTCTTCAGAACATCATCTGCTTTGATAACACTGTTGATACATGTATAATTATGACATTTCAATACCAGACGGAGACCTGCACTACATATGCAGGAGGAAAAAAAACAGGACTGAGCACCTTGCAAAAGTGGTCTTATCAAGTGAAGAAGCCAACGAGCTCTTCATAGAGTTCCACTGCAGCCTAATTGGTGGACACGCTGGAATGGAGAAAACTCATCTGGCCATCATTCAGCGGTTCTATTGGCCTGGCATGACGGAGGACATCCGCAAGTGGGTGAGTTCAAAATAATGAGGTAAATTACACATTATGGTACAAAAGTGCAACACATAAAGGTTTATAGTGTGTTTTTTTGTTCAGATTGCTGCGTGTCCCCAGTGCCAATCCAAGAGGGCCACTATCAAGGAGAAGAAAGAGTACACTCCTATTGAAGTACAGGACACATTTGCAGACAGTTTCAGCTTTCAAACATGCCAACAGTAATGTACTGCAATGCTCATGTGTATTTTTTTCATCTCAGGTAACAGAGCCTCTGGAACTTGTCGGCATGGACCTAGTGGGTAAACTCACAGTAACCGATGGTGGCAATCAGTACATTTGTGTAATGGTTGATTATTTCACCAAATGGGCAGAGGCATACCCACTTAAAAATAAAACAGCAGATGAGGTGACCAAGTGTATTCTTGATTTCTTTTACAAATTTGGTGCACCTAAAAGACTGCTAACAGATCAAGGCAGGGAATTTTGCAATAAGGTACTACTGTGAAGAATTATGACTCCCCATTATGTAACTGCTGTGCTAACTTATTTATTTCCTGTTTGTCCCAATGTTCACTTCAAGGTCAACTATAACCTTTGTGAGAAGCTGGTCATCAAAAGAAGCCTGTGCTCGCCGTACCACCCACAAACAAATGGTTTGGTGGAAAAACTAAATGGCACAATACAAAGGTATATTTGTTCATAGAATAACAAACATTACTGTTCCTATATGAACTAATCAGAATTGATAGCTAAAAATACAACAAAAGTAAATAAATCAGCTGCTTTATCATATATTAGAAACCAATTTCTGTTCTACCTTCTTGTGTTTGTACTTGACCTGAATTTAGGTCCCTGAACAAACTGGTGGAGGGTGAGCCCAAACGGTGGGACCAACTCCTCCAAGGGACGATGTTTGGTCTGAGAACGAAAACCCAGCTGACCACCAAGTTCAGTCCTTATTTTCTGATGTTTGGGAGGGAAGCGAGGTACCCGTCAGAGGTGCCCAAGGAGTATGAGGTAAGATCTGATAATGTCCTCATCCTTTTTAATTATTCATACTATTTCAAACATCAATGTTTTCTCAACATTCTGACGCTTTTCTGTGGCAGATAACGGAAGAGAAAGTGAGCAACTTGTTGCAAATGGAGGAAGTCTTCGAGGGACTCAAAAAACAGGAGGCAGTTTTCGCGAGGGTGAAAGGTAACATAGAAAAAAGCCAAGATAAGATCCGCAAGAGGAAAGAAGGTGGGCAAGTGGACAATTTTCAAGTGGGGGATTTCGTTTTAAAACGCAACAAAAGGTCGGAACAGAGGAAAGGAGGAAAGCTAGAGGCAGACATGTTGGGACCATTCAGGATCCTAAAAATTGAGGGGAAGGTAGCGGACCTTGCTACAAAAAAAGGAAAAAAGACAATGAGAGTGAACATTGATCATTTGAAATACTATGTCCAGCCAGAGGAGAGGATCCCTGCTAAATTACAAAAAGTGTTGGATCCTTCTCCTCTGGCTGCTCCACTGCCCTCCACACCCACACCCACCTCCACCTCCACAACAGAGTGCCAGGCACGAGGAGCATCCTCTGATGTAGAGACTTGTAAGTAAACTGAAAAAAAGTACACCTTAAAGTATGCATTTCATTAATAACTAACATGCCTTTTTTTATAGTAATCCGAGACATATGGGCAGGGAGGACACAAGAGACACTGTGGGCCAAGTATGGCCCATACAAAATATACAGTCAAAATCTGTTGGTCTTGGCCCCGGGAGAGGAGTTGGAGGGAGAGGTAAGCCTACTGTATATGAAAAATGTAAGTAGGCAAACTGATCATTCTGAAAATGGGTTCAAAAGATACTGGTGTATTCATAGATTGTGAATGCCTATCTGGCATGGGTTGGGGCCAAAGCTGGGGTCTTCATTGTGGACTCCTACCTAATGACTTCCCTCTGGCAGGGAACCCACAAGGGAGGCTTAAGAAAGGTGAGTAGAGTACTAGAAATAAGTGTATATATGAACATATGTATGTACTGATGTATGTACAAATATTTTTCAGTTGGATTTGTCAAAACATGAGGTGTCGGCCGGAGCTGTCTGTGACGGGGCACACTGGACCCTCATTGTAAGTAATCTAAAATGTTAATGGGTCAAGACATTTTTATTTATTCAACACTCAACACTTTAATAATTTCTTTGCACTTCCATAGATCATGTATCTGAATGAGAACAGGTCCCTGTTCTTGAACCCATTGGGGGCCACGGAAGAGCAATTAATCAGATGCAAAGATGTAACAAGGTGAATAAAATATAAGCTCTAATGTGTTTACTAGACATATTCAGGATTTTTGATTATATTAAGAGGGAGCAACACAAAGCCACATAAATCATGTTCCTGATTACTACTGTTTTACTTGAATACCATTAGATTGTCCTGTGTGAACACATGCAGCTCTTCTTGACTTAAAAAAGGATCTGAATTGGGCTTATATACAAAACCCAATCTATCTGTTTCCTATGTAGATCGCTGGTCCGGAAACACAGACCTTCAGTTGGGAGATGGGCCTGCACAACAATCGATCATCCCAAACAGATGGATTCTACGTCCTGCGGTGTGTTGGTTCTGAAGGTAACATTTAGTAATGTGTGTGTATATATAACCATCTGTAATTAACAAAAATTATGAAGATACTTATGACAGACCTTTTAAGCTTGCAGAGCAAATACTGCAAAAACAACAGGTCCAGTACCCAGTGGACCAGGAAGGAGTGGCCTCAATGAGGTTAAAGATGGCAATGGCTCTGGTGAACAACTCAGGTATACAGGACTAGACAGGGGAAACATAAATATTGTGTCTTATTTGGCATTTCAATACCTTAATGCCTGTATTTCTTAATAATTTTTTTACAGATGACCTATCCGAGCTGTGTCGGGCCTGTGGGGAACATAGCATAGGGCCTAAGGTTGACCAATGGGTAAGAAGTTGTATTTATTTCCTGACCAACATTTGGCTGGAGGACTGGGATACACCCTGGATTGGTTACCTCTACAGCACTGGGTGAACACTCTCTATAACAGATATTATAAATGTTTACTTTAATTCACCAAACTTGCATGCCTTTGCACTATGGGAGGACACTGGAGCAGTTGAAGAAACTTCAGAGCATGGACTCTAAACAGAAAGGAAAACAGCTAAGATCTAAAACTATACATTGCTTGCTTAATGAAATGTAAACAACTTGATTACTGCTTACTCTGGATGAGGGATGTTAAAATGTTTGTCAATATTCTAACAAGTCGTTTTTCTGTTTATTTTTAAGATCGAGTGCACTGGGTGCACTATGTGGTACCACACGTACTGTGTTGGGGAGCCCTCTCTCAATGCAGATTTCTTTTGTAAAGGCTGCACTTCTTAGACACACACACACACACACACACACACACACACACACACACACACACACACACACACACACACACACACACACACACACACACACACACACACACACACACACACACACACACACACACACACACACACACACACACACACACACACACACACACACACACACACACACACACACACACACACACACACACACACACACACACACACACACACACACACACACAGTTTATTATTTCTGTTGGCAAAATCCTGAATGTCCTCTTCCAACATGAGGGTAACATGATAACAAAGGTATCAACTGTAGCTGTGAACATGACACAGGATGTGTGATTACCTAGAAGAGCATCAGGACTGTTTGAGGCATATGATAGCTATGTGATTAACATGATGATTCAGCCTCTATGGAGAGAGACATATGACAAGCATGCTCATTTCTGACGTGGAGCTAATCTGAAGTAAACATTGAATACTGCTTTCTATTCCTCCATCTTGTGACTGTGGAACTCCCTCTCTTGGATATCAGCATGTGAAGGACACTGTTCAGGAACTAGTTGATGCTCTGTATGTGATGACTCCTTCCATTCTGGAGAGGATCACAGATACATGGATCCTGAGGCTCAAGCTCAAGCCGGTGACCAGGGAGATTGTTCTAACAATTTCCAATAAATGTTATTCTGAAACATAACTATCACTGTTGTCTTTCCTTCTATAAATGAAGCCAAAAAGATGTCAAGCTGGCACTTAGCCCTCCAAAAATTGCATGGTTGCAACTTAGACGGTTAAGCATTTTATATCAGTGGGTCCTCATGGTGCAACACAGAAGACAGACATAATTGCTTAGACACAGGTGTCACATGAACTTTAAATGCTCTGGAAAGTTCCTTATACAACTTTAGCCTTTTTTGTCTCATGAAGTCCCTAAGTGACACACACTGAACAGTCTGGTGGGTCATGGTCCTTGTCATTTGCTTTTGTGTTCCCATAACAACATGTCCAAGATGTCCATGTGCCAGGCTAACACATGTGACAGAACTAGCTACATTTGGAAATGTTTTTTGTTGCTAAAGCTAACATTCAAGCCATTTAAGAATAAAAATGCTTACATGACATGTCATTTGTTAAACATTAAGCTGTCTTTGGCTCTTTTCTGATTCTGATTACATATACATATGTTGTAGAAACATTTCTTGATGAAATTGATATGAAACAAATGCCATAAATATTGCTGTGACACTGGTGTCACATCGGGACATTAACCCTAAACATTCACAGTAAACCCAGAGTGACATATATGTACAATTACAAATATGATTATGATCTGCTCAGTTAATTTAGCTGATTCAATTATATTTAGTTAACATATTCCTTATTATTCAATTGAAAGTATGTTCAAACAAATGTAAACCAAAACATCATCCTCATTAATGAAGTTATAAATAAGAGTTACTTTACGATTAAAGCCCAATGTGACATATATGTCACATTTCAGATATTTGACACTAGGGGGGTTACTTGTCAGAAATGTGTCTATTTAGTCTAAATGACGTTCCCCTTAATTTCCCCAAAAGTAGAAATGGGTCCGGGTTCTTATGGGTTAAACGTATAGGCTTAAAGGCATAATAGAACTACTGTATTATATGTATTCAACGTTTGCCCCGCTGGACTTACTTTTATGTGGTTGACTGTTACTGTGACATATCAGCATAGCCACGGAAGATAGTTTGTGTGTTTCATTCCCATGCATCAAGGTTATTTTCATGTATGTAATTGTTTTTCCTGCACAGTGTAGAGTCTTGTTGTGATGAGAGGGATACAGGTATTTCATCAAAAAAACGTGCTCCCTGGAGAATAGCTACAGAATTGATATCACAATTTAATCGGAGCTGATCACAACTTGTCATGAGTGATCCAGTCATGTCGATGAGCGTTTGTGAATAAACAACTTGTGTTTTACTTTTAGGCTGTCTGAAGGTATGGACAGCTATCAAAGCTAATATACATCACATTAAGAACGATGAACAAATGAAAGTCGGAAACAAATAATATAATTTAAATGATTTATTCAAGTTTGCAATATTTTGAACAGGCATCTACACAGTCACCTACTTTGTAATGTTCGATACCTCCCTGTAAGCGTCACGATATCGACCTCTGCCCCACAACCTCACATACGAGTACTGAATGTGCATCAAAGTGATCCTATGGAGGCAGATATAGCAAAAGATGAACGTAAACGACAAACGATGTTTCTTTCCTGGTAAGTCAACAATGGGTCCTCAATGTACACGCCCCGGATTCCTATGACGAAAATAATAGAATGTCGCCAGTTGTCATGACTCAACTTGTACTGTAACACCGGTCTTCCTATAACACGTAATGCCGTGAGACTACCAAAAGAAATACATTGCTTTTAAAATCGTGCTGTGCAACATGAAAAAAAGGGGAAAATCGTGTTGGTGAACACGAATCAATATGAAGAAACACACTCCTCAATGTCAGTTTCGGTAATTTATTGACAAGGATGACGACACCCTGAAACAGAGTAATGCAGCAAGATAAGCTGACAAAGTATTACATCCATGCAATTTAATCAACACAAATATATACCACGAAACAGAGTATAGTAGTATAATAGTACAATATATATATACTATAATATAATAGTGGAAACAGTCTTACATGAATGAGTGGACGAACGTCTCAACTCGAGGCGAAGTGAATGAACAATGTTTGAACTAAAATGGCCGCTCGGCACTACCGGGTCAGAGCACGGCATAACCGGGCAGCGACAGCAGTGACACTGCCCTCTA
The DNA here is from genome assembly GCF_949606895.1 of Notothenia rossii. Lineage (NCBI taxonomy): Eukaryota > Metazoa > Chordata > Actinopteri > Perciformes > Nototheniidae > Notothenia > Notothenia rossii. Next base: position 49,295,460 of record NC_136912.1, on the reverse strand, counting down.
GTGGCCGACGATAAACTCTTCACAATAGATAAAAAATCGTGTTGGTGAACACGAAATGCCATGAGACTGGGTTGCAGCCACACACACACACACACACACACACACACACACACACACACACACACACACACACACACACACACACACACACACACACACACACACACACACACACACACACACACACACACACACACACACACACACACACACACACACACACACACACACACACACACACACACTAGGGCTGCTCGATTATGGCAAAAATCATAATTACGATTATTTTTGGTCAATAATTGATTTCACGATTATTAAATACGATTATTCATTGACTTTGAAAACATCCATTTATTGAACTTTTTTAACTGTTGATTACCCTGAACGTATAATTCAACTGAAAAAGCAATACAAAAATTAATTAAATAAATGATATATTTAAGTAAATAATATAAAAATAATAAATACCAATAAACAAGATCAACAAATATTTTGGAGCGCACTTCCACAAGCTACTAAATATATATAAATATGATAAATAAATATAAATTAGACTCAAATTAATTAGATTAAATATGTTGTCACTGTCACAACCTAGCAAAGCTAAATAATTGTTTTTTTCGATTATGTTGTTTTTGTAATTGTGGCAGGCCAAAATCGTAGTTGCGATTAAAATACGATTAATTGCACAGCCCTAACACACACAAGCACACAGAGACACACACACATACACACTTTTTGGCTAACACAGTTCTGTACTGTTATGCTGTTATGTTCAGTCATTGTTCTTATGTTGAACATGAATACATTTACTTTGTAAGTAATTATGGGACGTATTTCTTCTTTCATAGCAATTTTCCTTCATACTTTCTTGCCGTGAAATAGGTCTTAAATTCGATTCAAAGTGGTCTTAAAAAGGTCTTAAAAAGTCTTAAATTTGAGTTGGCGAAACCTGCAGGAACCCTGAGCTAGAACTGTTACTTATAGTTTGAATGATACAGGCTGGTTTTAATGTTTGGACGAGGCATCACAGGTAAGAGCACCATTTGTTGTGTTTGTTAGAAATTAAAATCAATGTTTTGATGGTATAATGTAGTTTAAACATACTGTCAAGTTAAATGCTCTTTTATACTGAAAAAACAGAAATTCTTGTGCACAACCACTTTTATTCTGAAAATCCTTCATCTCCGGTTAGCATTTAGCATGTGGCTAATATACGATTTCCTAAAGAGGTGAATTGAGTAGCGAAATGACGTGGTGTGGTGAAAACCGAAACCTACTGATTTAACACTACTATAGATGTCGAGATACTACCATGCTGAATATTAAATGAAGGTACAGTTTATTTGAATACATAATTGTTTACAGACGAGAGTAGCATGTGACAACATCCGAAATGACCGGAAACCAAACCAGCCGTGAAGTATTTTCTGTATTTTTTAGAGTATTGATTACAGCGTTTAGAATGTGTTACATGAAAAGTGATGACAGAGAATATGAGGAGAAAAGGCGTGTTAAGCATATGTTGAATGTGAAAAGTACCAATCCTCTGTTTAAATGCAACAACGGACATTAGAGACGAGGCGAGTCGGCTGGCGGGGAGGAGCCAGCAGAGGATATATAACAGCACCGGACGAGGGATTCTTTCTCTTCTCTTGCTCATGAGAGCCAGATCACAGCTGTTTCTGCCTGAACAATATTCTGTCTGTAACACTACCGCGCCTTTTTTAATTAAAATATCCCATTTGAATCTTCTCAGAGACTCCATTTAGTCTCATTTTAAAGCTTCTCTCCTGGAATAACGAACATATTTAACAATTGGCGACCCGGCCGACGTGATCCTCGCACAACCGGGAGAGACTACAGCAGGCTGCTCGCTGGACCCGCTGGCATCCGTTCAACACACAGAAAGCTCAAATCAACTAGGTAAGGAGAAACCTGTTATATCGAGTTCTTCAATAGTTTATGTAGGACAATGTTAGTTCTGTGTGTTTGACGGCGGCCAGCGGATCTTGAAAATAGCTGTGCAATTTAAGTTAAAACAAGCCTAAATTGATAAACATTGGTATCCTACCACGTGGCGTTGCTTTGTTACATGCAGGGTGAGTTCAATTTATTTTGTTCTATTTAACCCTGCATGCTATTCGTTTGTCTGTTATTACTCGCGGCTAGAGGCCAATCACTTCAATAGGTGACTTTTGTTGCGTTTTAAGTTAACGTGAATGGTTTTAGGCCATTAAGCAGTCGGGACTGCTTGAGGCAAAGACACAGCCAAAGTTGGAAGCTAAGGTTATTGGAGTGAGTGTTTTGTGTTCACAACAGTGTGAGGCTGTTTTAAAAAAGTCCTTTTTCAAGGAAAAGGCCTGAGGAGTTTGAAGCTTTCAGTGGTTACTTTTTTCTGTTTTTCAAAAAGACATTGCGTGGTGGATTACGACGAGAAAAAGCGACATTCGTGCGTTAGATAGACGATATTCTTCTGATAGTGTTTGGATACAACCCATTTTGTCCCATAATAGCGTGTTTAAACAGAAGAGATGACCATACTGGCTCTTAAAGTCAAAACATTTACGTACATTGGTAGAGGGCCATGACGTAAGGGTATGAGGCCCATTTATCATTGTAAACTAAATAGAAATGTTATTTTAAACTACAGTGTTGTGTGTTGAATTTACTAGAGAAAATATCACCCCGCCATTATTTCAACTCCGCTGTGAGAACCACACGAGGTGTTTTTTTTCAAATCCCTTTGTTCTTCAGGTCAAAGGTTGGAAAACCAGTTGTCATCTTGTCTTGACCTCATGTTCACAGTGAACCACACGGCAGTCGCCATTTCATGAAATGCTAATTGAAGTACTCTGTTTGCTTTAACACACTGAGGCTAGGCATTCCATCTTGTAAAGAACATCATACTTCTTGTTAGAGTTAGAACTATTGGAAATACTTCTGCTGGTAAAAGTGTATTGGCTGGTTTTGGGATATTCTTGTTTGCAAGTGTGTATTGGCGGTTTTGTGAATATTCTTGTTTGCAAATGTGTTTTGGCGGTTATGTGCTGTGTTGTTTAACCATAGTGTAATGTTCTTCCTATTTTAAAGATATTTTTAAAGAAAATAAGTTTCTCCTTGTTAAAAACAAGTCAGTTTTGCAACAGCTATTCCCTAGTGGATTAAGCTGGAAATTAAAATAGCGCACTCTGGTGGTAGTACAGAATTATTACACAAATAGAAGAAACACCATAACATTGTGAAGTATAATTTTAAGTGTTATAAATAAACACATGCTTGACCGCCAAGATAGAATTGCAAGTAAATTCTAATTATAAGAGAAGAAACTTTACATAATATTTTTTCAAACACCAATTTATTGAAGCTAACAAAAGTAGTGACATTAGCATAATTTCATACATTTCGGTATGCACTGTACACAGGAGATTTGGATTTGAACCATATTCATATTTCAAAGTCAAAAACATACATGGTACAATTTTTATTTTAACATGTCATATTTTAATTTTGCAAACGAGAGGACTGTTTCAAGCAGATGATCAGCCTGGACCAACGAAAGCCCATAGAAAAGCTGTAGTTGACTATGAGAATGGAGAATACTTGCAGCAGCAACACGCATGGATCAAAGCCGGACAACCCCCTTGGTATGGACCTGCTAAAAGCGCTATGAACAGAGCTGAAAAAAGAAATCGAGAGTTACAAGTCTGGTACTCCATCTAAAATATGTCAGCCAAGAATCAACGAACAGCATGTATGTGGTTCAAGGAGCAGAGCTCACAGCAAAGGAAGATAAGAAAGAAAACACAGAAGAAGCTCCAGTAATCCAACCTTCAAAGCTCCTTCCAAGCCTGACAGATGCGCCTCCTCCCTACATGACAGATAGCGGCTGGAGAAGGAGGATTGAAATGCCAATCATGGACTCACAGAGACATGGAAGCATTAGTGGCAAAACTACCTCCACTCACACAAGGAGGTCAGAAGTGGGTGAATGATCTGGAGAAATACATAGTCCAAGACCACCTGTGCTTGGGAAACATGAGGGCACTGCTTGGACGGATAGAAGGAAGACTAGAGGCAAGAGCAGTGGATTCCAAGGCCAAATGCACCAACTCTCCAGATTACATTTCCTTCAACAAAGTCAGGTCGAGTTATTGGGCTGCCATTCCTCAAATCTACCCAACAACACAGAGTTTACATGCCCACAACAGCCTGAGAAAAGAACCGGGGGAAGACATGTATGCCTTCCTGAAGAGATGTGAAGGAGTGTGGGAGGACTGCACTGGAGAACGACATGACGTTTCACCGTCTGTTGTAATGCTGTGGAATAACGCGGTCATTAACGCCCTTCCCCAATCAGTGCAGGCAAGCCTGGGAGATGTGGTGGCATTAGACGCTATACCCATTGAAGAATGGAGACAACATCTCATTTACCACGATATGAAATACCAAGCAACCCAGAGGGAAAAAGACGAAGAAATTAAAACATTACAACTAAGACTCTTGAAGATACAAATAGCTGAGAAAGATACCGAAGCTAATAAGAACAAGAAAGCGGCAAGGCAAATGGCAGCTACATCAGAGAAGGCAGGGCAGATTCCTCCAACAATTCAAGCTCAGGAAGAACCAGAGAATGCAGGGCAGACATCTCAAACAGTTGAATCTCAGATAGTGCCAGAGAATCAAATGGAGGACCAACAACCAGGAGGTTTCCGAGGAGGCAGAGGCAGAGGAAAAGTTCTCTGGTTTGAGGGATGCTACATATGCAATCAGCTGGGCCATAGAGAACCGCAGTGACGCGTCGTAAAACCCGGAAGTAAACTTCTTCCGGTTCCTTCGTGAAAAACCAATGCAAATTCTCCATAGGATTTTTGGAAAATAGCTCGAAATAAGGTCTGTGGTTGACACACATTTAAGAAAGGGATCACGTTTTGTTCAGCCGGATAATCTCCACATGTCAACCCTACTTTTATAATTTTTGAATCATAAATCTAGTCGCCAAAAGTGAAATGCTAACGTTATGCTATAGACGAACTACAAGCCAGTACAGCAGCAGGGTCGCACGACTTCAACGTCACGCCAACTTAAGATCGTTTCAACTGACTTGCACTGAAACTGCACTTTGAACACTTTAAGTATATTAACATTTTAAACTGTATACCCCGGTTATCTAGGCCCTTTTTGTTTTATGTATACATGTCACACTGTGGGAAACGATATTTCTGGATGTATAACACATGTAGAATTTTTTACAATAAAGCTGAATTTGACTTTCGTGTGCTTGCATATTTTAACAAAGCTTTTCATTTTAGCCACACTGAATTTAACTAGAAGTCATGGCTGTGTCAATTACCAGTCTGATATCGTTTTACAAAGATGACAAGAAGAGTGTAGACAGAGGAGAGAACCACTACAAGTCAGGACACGTAACAGTGCAGCCTAGATGAAGGTGTGCTTACCGGTGTTGTCAGGGCTAGCATGAGGGACAAGGTTTATAGTGTCGGTGAGTAGTGATAGCAAGAGTACCGTTAACCTAGTTAATTTATTCACATTAATTCCCATCAACAAATCAATTGTATGTGTCACATGAAATCTTTATTAGGCAAGGCAAGGCAAGTTTATTTATATAGCACTTTTCAACACAAGGCAATTCAAAGTGCTTTACAAAAAATGAAAGACATTAAGAAAATGGCATTTAAAATCAGTCATTAAAAAGAAAAGCTAATAAAATAAACATTAAAAGAAAAAATACATGGATAAAAGTTACAGTGCAGTCTAAGATATGAATAGTTCAATTAAAAGCAGCGACAAAAAGAAAAGTCTTCAGCCTGGATTTAAAAGTAGTAAGAGTTGCAGCGGACCTGCAGGTTTCTGGGAGTTTGTTCCAGATATTTGGAGCATAATAAATGAACGCTGCTTCTCCATGTTTAGTTCTGACTCTGGAGACAGAAAGCTGACCCGTCCCTGAAGACCTGAGAGATCTGGATGGTTCATCATTTAGCAGGAGGTCAGAAATGCATTTTGGTCCTAAACCATTCAGTGCTTTATAAACAGCAGCAGCATTTTTGAAATCTTTCTTTGACACACAGGAAGCCAGTGTAAACACTTCAGAACTGGAGTGATGTGATCCACTTTCTTAGTGTTAGAGAGGAACCAGTGTAAAGACTTCAGAACTGGAGTGATGTGATCCACTTTCTTAGTGTTGGTAAGGACTCGAGCAGCGGTGTTCTGAATCAGCTGCAGCTTTCGAATAGATTTTTTAGTGAGACCTGTGAAGACACCATTGCAGTAGTCCAGTCTACTGAAGATAAAAGCATGGACACGTTTTTCCAAATCCTGCTGTGACATTAATCTTTTAATCCGAGAGATGTTCTTTAGGTGATAGTAAGCTGATTTAGTAACTGTTTTAATGTGACTGTTGAAACCAATAACTAATTTAACCCGCTGACAAGAGAGCCCACCTCCGAAGATCGTGACTGGCTGAGGGACAGACTCGGGGGCAAGTTTTCAGGAATTTCTTGGCTTTTCTCCCCCGAGCCAGAAGAGGAACACTACAGCTTGGATATACTTACTGTTCCTGAAATTATCAAATCTGTTGGGCATCAGGGACCTGAGGCAATTGTGACAAGCATGGCAATGTCTGAAGAGCAACAGAGGGCAATTCAGGTGGCTACCACTGGTCAGCAAACCAACCCAAACTGGCATTTGTTCAGGAAAGGAAGGTTGACTGCCAGCAACTTTGGAGCTGTCCTGAGGTCAAAGCGTGTGACTGCTTCCTTTATTGCCAGGGTGCTAGGCAACAACAGGCCCTTGATGGTGTTTTGTCTGTACAGTGGGGGACTATGAATGAATGTGAGGGCGTCAGGGCATTCACCACAGCAACCCAGATGCAGGTCCATGAGTCAGATTTGTGGCTCTCCCTATCAGGATTGTTGGGGGCATCTCCAGATGGTCTGGTAGGCTCTTCCGCTGTGCTTGAGGTAAAGTGTCCCTACGGAGGAAGGGAAATGACAATTAGTGAAGCATTGCAAATCAAGGGCTTCTGTGTCAGTAAGGAAGGAGAAACATTCAGCCTGCGTGAGGAACATCCTTACTGGCACCAAGTGCAAGGTCAGCTTTACCTCACTGCAAGGAAGAAGAAATAAAAAAAATGTGAATTATTTTTAATTTATATTTACTCTCCTTTGCAATGTTGTGGTTGTTAGAGTGTTAGGTTTCCTGTCAGCTCGTCTGTTGGGAAGATATAAAATATTAGTTTCATGGAAGTCACACCGTCACATATACTGTAAGAGCATTAAGACATACAGTACATAGGCTAAAACAAAACATCTAAAGATATAACCTTGCACTTTGATAAGTCTCGTGAACATTTTCACTATTTTGACATTTTTATAGATGAAAATTGAACTAAAGAAATAAATGGTAGATTAATCCATATTGAAAATAGGTGTCAGCTGCTACACTAATTATAATAGTTATATTTCTTAATTAATTAAGATAAGATATTACTGTATTGATCCCAATTTGGGAAATGTTTGTGTTGCAGCAGCATAACAAGAAAAACAAAATATAAGTTATTATATATACAAAAGTATGTGAGGGATGGAATATTAAATTGAATATAAATGTAAAATGTACATGTGATTTTACGTCCAAGAGAAGCTATGGAGCAGAGAGTTCTCTGCCAGCCAGAGGTGATTTGTTATTAGTTCAATATGTCAAACTGATTTCCCTGACTACAATCTTTAGTTACATGGTGAAACGTTATGCTGCTTGTACTAATTAGACTTATCATATAAGCCACACAGGTTTTAATAGGATGTATTCATTATCTTTACTTATGTTGCGGTCTTTTCAGCAGCGCCATCTCTAAAACGGCGAAACAGTCACTACCCATCATTTACATTTCACCGTGACATGGACAAAAATGTAACGTCAGCTTACCTCATGGCACGAATCCAGACTCTCCTTTGGAAAACATTGGCAGGGAAACGATAGAACAAGCACGTTTCATACGAAGAGCTGTGGCTGCAATCCGGAGCAAAGCAACACACCATTGCGTAGCTAACTAGTAGCGCTAGCTTTAGCTAACGAAACAAACTGCCGAGTAAAATTGGAAAACACTGGTAATTAATTATTCTATAATTTGTAAAACTACGGTGTTAAAAACGACAATTTCAAAAATACAGATTCTAATGGTCAGATATAGATATACAGATACTAAAGATAGGCAGGTACTTGCTTTCAAGCAGAACACAGGGGAAAACAAACTTAGCGGGAGTTTTTACGTGTTCGGCGTAATGACGTACAACGGCCTCGACAATTTCTGAAGTCCTATTCAGCCACTCGGTAACAACCATCGTTTTTCAGACACGTAAACTCTTCAAAAATCCCCAGTGGGGTCACTGCTGATGTATTTAATGTCGTAGAACAAAACGTGATTTATCTCTTAAATTTGTGTCAACCACAGACCTTATTTCGAGCTATTTTCCAAAACCCTATGGAAAAAATATATTGCTTATTGAGGAAGGAACCGGAAGTGCTAAAAATGCTAACTTACTTCCGGGTTTTACGACGCGTTACAGCGGTTCTCTATTGGGCTAGAGATTGTCCACAACAACAAATGAAATACCCACCACATGCACCAAACAACGGCCCACCATGCAGTTTCCATGATGCCGACGGAGGCAGGGGGTCCCAGAGATGTCAAAGACGTACAGGATTTCCAAACATGAACCAAATGCCACTGACAGCCCGGTATCAACCACAACAATGAGGAAGCTTAGAGGACCAGACCATCAGGTGATGCATCTTCAGCACAAGGGTATTTTGAAATCCAGCTACATAGAGCCACATATGTTACCAAAGGAGGGAGAGGTTGAATGTTATTTAAAAGATAGTGAGTAGAATATTGCATTTACACATAGAGCATCCACAGATTAGAAGTAGCAGAGTAGAGCATTTAGCAGACTATTTTTGTAATTATGAGAAGGAAAAGACATTACGATGGATGTTGTTCCCCCACACAGAAAACTATTGTGTCGACACAGCTAGTGAGGTCAAGACGATGGGCTTCCACCCAAAATATGCAAGGGGCGGCGATACACCTGACGTGGAGCTCTCCAGACCTGAAAACAGAAACTCGATTCTGCTGTGGTGAAGTCTGGCTACAAAGGGAGGTGTTCCAATAGGGTCGCTTGTCTCAAACCAGTGAAGAAGTCAACAAGAACCCAGCTGAACTAGAGAGTGACTGTTAGTGGGAGAACTGTGACGGAGCGACAGAGACTGGCCCAACATTTTCCAGCCAGTACATAGATAGGCCCCGTCAGAAGACCGGGGCTGTGTTTACAGGGGAACTTCATTTCCTGTTTGTGGAAGTATAGTTTTTAATCAATGTGATTTATGGAGTCAGATTACATTTTTCTCATAAACACAGTTTTATAATCGGTCTGAAGTATCTGTTTTAAGGCATGAGCTGCAGATTAAATAACATGACACTGATTGAGAGCTTGGATGAAGAAGTTCTAGGGTTTTTACAATAGTTTCAAGAATCAGTCTTTATTTATTTATTCTTGAGTAACTTTACTGATTTATAGTGTAGTGCGTAAGGCAATATCTCAATTTGAGTGAGGGGCACCAGCCCTTCATGCAGGTCACCCTCTGTGAGAATAGTTCATATTTTCCCTCCAGTTTGGAGAAAGATTATTTTATCATATGTTAGTTCAGCAGTGTCAACCAATCCTCTAATCCTAGAATTATTGAGACGCATTAGCGACACCAGGGGTATTGTTTTTCGCAGCAACAATGATGCATAATACCATAAAAAAAGCCAGTATTGAAACAAGTAAACTATTAGAAGTGCTAATGGCAGATTTTTTAGTGAATATGCATTTATACCATCAGAAAACCATACATCATACGATATTTTTGTACGCCTTGTGGGTACACGGAGAAGTTATATTTATTTAATGCAACGTTATGGGTTTTACATGTCCTGTTCATAATAGGGTAATCATTGCAATATTAATTGAGCGTTTTATGCTCAAAGGAGGGAGTGTCATGATTATACAGATATGTTGATTCGGTGACGTTGTAGTTAATAAATAATAACATGTAGTTAACAATAGGTCTCATAACAACAAGAGGTATGCCGAAGCTTGGGCCTTCTCCAAGGAGGGAGTGGTCCAGTTTTAGATATTAGACAAATAGAAGTGGATGAATATGTCAGAACTCTGAGTAATATTATGCAAGTTTTGTCTACACAGCAGGCTAGGAAAACTACAGAGATACCAGACGAGACACCAGAAGAGACTCCTGTTCGGCCAGGTGATTGGGTGAGGGTGAAAGTTCACAAAAGACAGTGGGCTGATCCCCGGTGAACGGAAGCATGAAAAGTTGTAACGAACTTCACACGCGCTCCGGTTTAAAGGTAAAGAAAAAGGAGCAAATTGACACCACCTCACACATTGTCACCCTTCACTGGCAACTTCCAGAACATTATTGGGAGTTAGGACTGATTTGGCAGAGCTGGAACAAAACAATAAATAGAAATAAGATAAAGATAGAAACAGCTCAAAAGACAAATTGTCTATAGATTTTTATAGATTGTACATTAATGTGAAAACCTATTTTTTGTTTTACATCTGAAAAAGAGTCCAATTTTTTGTATATGTTATTTTTGTACTCATTATTTAAATTATGTAACTGACACAACCAGGGATAAAATAGAGATGATGACAAGAACAAAGCCAAACCAATTGTGGGGTCCCCTAGGGATAAGAGGCAGAATAGCATTGTTGATTGTGCTCATTACACTTGGCACCTTTCTGGTTGGAAGGGGAGTACAATATCAAGTAAAACATGGAACCATTAGTTCACTCATAGAATGCCCACATCACTAACAAGACTCCAGCTGTGTTTCAGAGACTTTCACTTATCCCCAGAGCCAAAAGATCATCTGAGCAACAAGAGGAGGAGTTAGAAATACTCGTTCCCAAAGGTGAGGCGGTTATAATCAAGATGATTCACCCCCCCTATATGCAGTTCTTGTATCAAATGATGAGATGGGTTTAAGTGATCGGGATATGTAAGTGATGGGGATTTACGGATTAGGGGAATCTCTAAATACACTGGATCCATGTTTTAGTCTGTACCAGAAACACCCCCTGTTAAGCTATGAACAACCGACCGGTGACCTATCTGAGCACAATTATTGAAAATGATTGTTAAACACAGGCTACTAACCCACAAGTACAGCTTTGTACGTACAAACTCTATGAACAAGATTCCCCAGCAGATAGTGGTGACATTGCAGATATGTCCAGTCACAAAAGTTACTACGGTTCTAAATAACAGTGAGATTTAAAGTGATGGAGAAAATATGGAGACGTTCTTTTATAGTGTGTGAAATATGTGGTGCTTGAAACATGTAGGTATTTAAATGTATAGAAGAAAATGGTTTCCTGAAAGAGTTAATTGGAGTAAACATGTTACATTGGGTGAAAGCAATGTTTAGGGATATGGTAAAATTATTAGTAGACATGAATTGTGTTTTAGATGACATTTAACAACTAAGATGGATAGTAAGATTAGGAAAATAGAGTGGAAAAGGTTGGATTTATTTTACCTCGGTGTGTTAGAATTTAACTATACGTAATGTCTCCCGAGATCTCTCTCTCTCTCTATCTATCCGCCTGTCAGACCGCTACGACCCCATCGTCCAAGCAGACAAAAGACCTCACCACGGAAGACTCCTCCTCCTCCATCGAACAGACAGAGAAGCAGAGCTGAACCATCTCCACCTGAGGAATCCAGAACTACAGGTGACATAAAAAGGCACACTCTCATCGGTCCCCCACAGGACATGAAGTTCCAAGCTGAGCCACAAGATTTGGGCACAAGAGCAGAGTGTGGGACATGAGAGCGGAATAGGCCCTCCATGCAACCAGTAGAGACTGTAAAGGAGGAGATGAAATGCAAAGCAGATGGGACACTGAAAAGAGTTACAGCGGAAGGATCCAAGAGCGGATGGACTGCGGAGAAGGTGGACGGAGGAGAGGAAAGGACGGAGGAGTTGGCATGGTCCGGCAGAACGTGAGGGGTTCGTGGCTTGACAACCAGAGGGGGAGAGAAGGAAAACGGGAGTGAGTGAGTTTACACATAAACACACTTATTCACAAACGAGAAATACGTAAAGAAAAATATTTATTAGCCATGAATTAATCAATTGGTGAATTTATAAAGAAAAAAAGAGGAAACTATTAAATAACCCTAAAAACACACTGAGGGTAGAACATATTATTCAATCTTTTCATCATATGAACAAATTATTCTTTAAGAGTTTTTTATTCATGTGTGAATTTGGGGAAGATTTAACTTGTTACAGTATAGACCTACAGTTTAAAGGGATGGTTTTAGTAACCACTCTATAAAAGCAGACAAATCTTTATTTGTATGGAAAATGTTAAAGGTAGAGCTAGTACCAAGCCAAAGATAGTATTCCAATCTAGAGTATTGATTTCTCCATTGTAGCATGGTTATTACCTCAAGAGGGAAGATTAAGGTGGAAATAACATTTTGTTTTTCGTCCAAGATGTAGAGTTTTAAAAAGACACTGGGCAAAGAGAGATTGCACATTTTATTTAAAAAAACTAATATAATTGGGACATGCTCATTGGATCACTCATTGTGATGGTGCATATTTGACAACAAATATCGTTCAGGGAGAAGGGGTCGCTCGACCCACCCTGCAGATGTTTTAAATCTTACTTGCAGCTTCAGAGGGAGCGCACGGCACCAGAGTATGAGTTTTTTTTAAAAAGACAAGCGCCACCAGCTCCTAATCATCCATTCACCAGATGACCTGACATTTAGAGATGTTATTTAAAGGAGAAACATACCTGCCATAAGTGTAAATTTTGGAATTGAACTACAAACCATTAAATGAAATGACTTCTGTTTTTAAAATCCTTGTTAAAGAAGGAAGTAATTATCACATGCTCGGGCACCCAAGGTTCCACACACTGTAAAAGGGGTTAGCATAGCTATTTAAGAAGACCATAATTGAAAATAAATTAGTATAATGCGTTATTGATATTCCAACGGTTCTCACACCATTTCAGGGACTTTATCACTGCATTAGAACAGACCACCCAAAGGTACTTAGTAGGAACTTTTAAGTGATGAAATTCTACAACTGTTGTAACTGACCAAAATCTTCTCCCAGAAATGACTGTCTAGAATGCCGTACCCCAGAGTAGAACGTACAACGGCCCCTTCTAGAGAACATATTACTTTTATACCTTAAATGGTATGAAAGGAGGGAGGGTACATTTCTCATGAGGAGACAGTTACAAATGCTAGCAGAACAAGACGACCAACCCCCGTATACAGATGTTGATGACAATGATGAGTTAGTTTAAATGATATGGATGTTCGGAGATGAGATTGATCAATGAATGTCCAGCCGATGTGATTCTTTAAATGATGAAATCATGTGAAGAAGTGAGCAAAATTAAAATGCTTAAATGGAGTGAATCCATTTCAATTTATTTCATTCTATTCAAAGATAGTATATTTTTATTATTCCAATTAATGTTACACTATTCTAAGATAGTCCATTTTATTTGACTTTATTATTTTATACTATTCTAATATGGTAGATTTCATGTTGTATAAATCATTGCTATTCTAAAATGGTTTGTTTCTTTTCACTTTGTAAAAACAAGTGCCCTAACACTGAGCGTGGTATGAGAACGGTTTCTGTGAAAGGAGGGAGGAAGAAATGTTCTGATACCAAGCCATTGCTGCTATTTTGAAGAATGATATTGAATGTAAACACTAGAAGTTATGCACAAGAAAAAACGTTTATGTTTGAACCAAGTCAAAGTATTTTTGTAAAGTTAGGGCTATTGAACCATTCCATTTTGATTGTATGTTTGTAACATGAGTTATGTGCTATGCAAAGTTCAGATGAAGAACTCATTGATTTCAGTATTAGATACACACCTTTTAGCATTTAACTTGACAGTATGTTTAAACTACATTATACCATCAAAACATTGATTTTAATTTCTAACAGTCCCTCCTTACACACCTAAAAGGTGTGTATCTAATACTGAAATGCTCTTTTATACTGAAAAAACAGAAATTCTTGTGCACAACCAGTTAAGCTTTTATTCTGAAAATCCTTCATCTCCGGTTAGCATTTAGCATGTGGCTAATATACGATTTCCTAAAGAGGTGAATTGAGTAGAGAAATGACATGGTGTGGTGAAAACCGAAACCTACTGATTTAACACTACAACTATAGATGTCAAGATACTACCATGCTGAATATTAAATGAAGGTACAGTTTATTTGAATACATTATTGTTTACAGACGAGAGTAGCATGTGACAACATCCGGAATGACCGGAAACCAAACGAGCCGAGAAGTGTTTTCTGTATTTTTTAGAGTATTGATTACAGCGTTTAGAATGTGTAACATGAAAAGTGATGAAAGACAATATGAGGAGAAAAGGCGTGTTAAGCATATGTTGAATGTGAAAAGAACCAATCCTCTGTTTAAATGCAACAACGGACATTAGAGACGAGGCGAGTCGGCTGGCGGGGAGGAGCCAGCAGAGGATATATAAGAGCACCGGACGAGGGATTCTTCAGAGACAGCAAGCGCATTTCGTGGCATCTGCGGGCAGTGGCAAGTACTTCCGGCATCTGCCACGGAGGCCGCAACTCCGTGGTATCTGTGGCAAGTATATGCCACAGATGCCACAACTTGCCGTGGCAAGTATATGCCACTGATGCCACAACTTGCCGTGGCAAGTATATGCCACAACTTATATATGCCACAACTTGCCGTGGCAAGTATATGCCACAACTTGCTGTGGCAAGTCAATGCCACAAGTTAAGAGTTAAGAGAAGGTTTACGGTAGCTGCCACTCGCCTTCCGTGGCAAATGCTGATATTTAAACCCGTATTTATCGCGTAAAATGTCGTTGTTTTGGCATGACTTTATCGGACTGATCTGTACACAAGACTGATGATCTGTTACTGATGGTCCGATCATATTTTTCAAAAAGATTAAACATTATATGTTCTATAGATTTTACTTGAACGTGGTTTGTTAAAATAAATAAACGTGCTATTTTTATGATAATACTCAAGATATATTATTAGTAAGTTGACATAAAGATCTAACATTGTTGTCCAGAGGTGGGAAATAGGCTAACTTGTATACTCAAGTACTGTACTTGTGATTTAGAAATAGCCTACTTGTACTTTAGTTGAGTATGTAAATGGTATGTTACGTAGTAGGCTACTTACCCCACTACAATTCAGAGGTAAATTGTGTAATTGTAGCCTACTCCCCTAAATTTATTTAATACGCTACCTTTAGTTACTTACTACAGATTCTGATTAATGATGATACATATAATCAAGTCTTAAATCAGACTTTATAGTTACTCCTGGAGTAAATTCACAAGATACCCTACTACAGTATACAAAGTCATTAAAACTAGCTGCACCTTTACCAGCTTTGAGAACACTTTCATGATCAATCATTATAATGAAAACATGTAATATGCACTTTAAGTACATTGTTATGCTAATCATTTTGCGCTTTTACTTGAGTAACATTTTAATGCATGACTTTTGCTTGTAACAGAGTATTCCAACATTTAGGTTTGTTACTTCTACTTTTACTTCACACTAGAACCGCCAGGGGTCGCTGTATAGCCTACCTAAAACCACCAACGTGTCAAATGAACGAATGCATTGATTTTCAAGGTGCAATGTTATTTTATTTATCATACTAGAACAAAATGAGTGTTGCCACTACTCGCCGTGGCATGTGCCTTAGCATTTGTGGCATCTCCCACAGAGGCCACTACTCTGTGGCATCTGTGGCAAGTATATGCCACAGATGCCACAACTTGCCGTGGCAAGTATATGCCATAACTTGCCGTGGCAAGTAAATGCCACAGATGCCACAACTTGCCGTGGCAAGCATATGCCACAACTTGCCGTGGCATTTGCGCATGCTGAACGGGAGTTGCCACAAGATGCCAGAGTTAAGAGAAGTTTTACGGTAGCTGCCACTCGCCTTCCGTGGCAAATACTGATATTTAAACTCGTATTTATCGTGTAAAATGTCGCTGCACACAGTGCACACAGTGTGTGTGTGTATTTATTTATCTACTATTTCTTGAATCATTACTGTCAGTCCAAAACAAGATATTTTGTTTTAGTAACATTTTTTTAAAAACATTATCTCTTTTCCACTACACTATTTGAATATTTTAGTTTTTACATCACTACATTTATCTAACAGCTGTAACATTGTAAAGGTGTCACTTCGGACTCTGGGTAATTATGACAGCATGTCCTACTATTTTGAGAGTGAACAAACCAGACCTGCATCTATTAATGTAGAAAAATAATCAGCACATTAAACCATTATGAAAGTAATCATTAGTTAGCTCATTGTTCAAAATGAGCTCCAACTACAACAGTTAAGTCAACTCGTGCATCGGTAATAACAATAAAACAAATGATATAATATAATAGTATAACTTGTGTCTACTTTTAAATACTTTAACAACACTTTCCTAATTATACTAGCATACTTTTACTAAAGTAACATTAACATGTTTAAATGCAGGGCTTTTGTAAGAGAGTATTTCATATAGTGTAGCATGGTCTACTTGACTTATCTAACTGAAGTTGCTTTGCAAACCGTCACCCCCCCCCCCCCCCCCCACACACACACACACACAGACAAAAGAACACGGTAACGTTGTGATTCACTTCAATTAATGATACCTACGGAGCTTGCTAACAGCAAGGCACAAGGCTACTTCACTCATTTAGCTAGCTAATGTAAGATACAAATGCTGTCGAGCCCTCACTGCTTGTAAAATAAAGAGCACAAACTGACTACTTACCCGAGCGGCGAGCCCCACTGTTCTCCGTCATTTTTCTCCCGGGTTGTTGTGATCACATGACTGACAAAGCCGTGCTCTGATAGGCCAGAAGTTGGTTTGATTGCATTAGGGCTCGATTGCTTATCCTGTCCGAGTAGCCCGGATGATGCTGCATCACAATTTTGGACATCGAATTTTATACACCGAATCTTTTGACGTCAACATTTTTCCCTTGAATTTTTGGGATCTGAATTTGAACATTCAAATTTTTTTCACTTGAATTTTTACATTTTTATTTCACATAGGTAAATTCGGAGCAAAAACATTCAGATACATGATTTTCAAAGTAATTATTTTCAATGCTATAAATTCGGTGTCTAATAAAATTCAAATACTTCTGTCTCTTGTTTGCTTCCATATTTTTCCCCCTTTTATTCATTTTTATGTCAATTTGCACATGTCATGGTGATGCTCAGCCTCTCCCCTTAACTCCTAACAGTCATCATCATGTCAACCACAACACAGAGAAATACTGATAGAAATGTGTGTGTAGTTGTTGATACATTGCTGACAGAGGGAACTACATTTGAATACAGATTTAAGAAGTATCAGTTTTTGAGCATGTCATAAGCATGTTTTGTCTTGACTATATTACAACTATATTATAATAAAATAATATAGTATTTATTATATTATTGAATTGGTTATGATTATTATTATTATTAGAAGTAGTTTATTTGCATTAATTATATTTTAATCTTTTTGAGTCTAGTATTTGGCAGGAAATGCAGGCGTATTCACCTGTAAACGCATACTGAACGACATACATGCACATTTACCATTTACCTCACTGTATAAAAAATTAACTGTGTTGATAATAATAATAAACAGGAATTATATTTGCAAAGTACTTTGTTTCCATAAAATAAATGTTCACTCCTATCGGTTTTGGAGTGTCACTTTGGGCCCCAAGTTGGCCAGGGACGGCCCTGCAGCTACACCATTGTTTGGTTTCCATGGTAGCATGTCTCTTTAGTAGCACGCACAACTGAAAGTCTAAGAGGGTGAGGAAGATAGTCACAGAAAACAGAATAAGAATGAACAACTCCCCCCTTGGCTCACTCCTCTCCTGTAAAATACAGGTCCAGCCCACACATATGCTCCATCAAGGATTCTGCTACAGGCCGCAAGGTAGTGCACTTACCACAATCAGAATCAGAATACCTTTATTAGTCCCACACAGGGGAAATTTGCATCGTTACAGCAGGAAAGAGCCACAGACAGCTTAATGTTACATATGTTAAAAAAAGTACTAAGTTATGATATAATGAAAAATATAATAAAAAAAGAAAAGTAAAAAAAGAAAAATACTTTTCAAAATACAAATCCTGTGACAGTTCTTAGGATTTAGCAGCCAGGTATATATTACACAGTTATTAATGGCATATGTATATAATAATGTATATATTGCACATATAGCACATATTGCACATAGTTAGATGGTATTTAACAGCAGGAAGTTACACAATTTACAAAATACACCTTATAACGATTCTAAGGATTAGCAGCCAGTTATAAATTACACAGTTATTAACGGCATATATATATTGTACATATTGCACATAGTTGATTGGTATTTAGCAGCAAGGGGTGATATAGTCTGTGTTGTGGTGTGTGTAGGGGAGGGGGGGGGGTCTACTAGGGGCAGTGCTGGTTGTACAGTCTGATCGCTGCAGGAAGGAAGGACCTGCGGTATCTCTCCGTGAGACAGCAGGGGTGCAGCAGCCTGTCGCTGAAGGTGCTGCACAGTGAGGACAGGGTGTCCTGGAGGCGGTGGGACATATTGTCCAGCAGGGAGGACAGCTTGGCTGCCATTCTCCTGTCTCCCCCCACCTCCACAGTGTCCAGAGGACTCCTGTCTCCCACCTCCTCCACAGGTTCCAGAGGACTCCCCAGGACAGAGCTGGCCTTTCTTACCAGTCTGTTCAGTCTCTTCCTGTCAGCAGCCGAGATGCTGCTGCCCCAGCAGGCCACACCATAGAAGATGGGTGAGACCACCACAGAGTCATAAAAGGTCTGAAGGAGTGTCCCCTGCACCCCGAAAGACCTCAGTCTCCTCAGCAGAAAGAGTCCGCTCTGTCCCTTCTTGTACAGAGCAGCAGAATTATCGGTCCAGTCCAGTTTATTGTTCAGATTTAATTCCCATACATCAAGGTTATTTTCATGTATGTAATTGTTTTTCCTTCACAGTGTAGAGTCTTGTTGTGATGAGAGGGATACAGGTATTTCATAAAATAAACGTGCTCCCTGGAGGTTAGCTACAGAATTGATATCACAATTTAATCGGAGCTGATCACAAGTTGTCATGACTGATCCAGTCATCTCGATGAGCGTTCGGGCTCTGAATAAACAACTTGTGTTTTACTTTTAGGCTGTCTGAAGGTATGGACAGCTATCAAAGCTACTATACATCACATTAAGAACGATGAACAAATGAAAGTCGGACACAAATATATAATTTAAATGATTTATTGAAGTTTGCAATGTTTTGAACAGGCATCCACACAGTCACCTACTTTGTAATGTTCGATACCTCCCTGTAAGCGTCACGATATCGGCCTCTCACCCACAACCTCACATACGAGTATTGAATGTGCAGCAAAGTGATCTTAGGAAGGCAGATATAGCAAAAGATGAACGTAAACGACAAACAATGTTTCTTTCCTGGTAAGTCAACAATGGGTCCTCAATGTACCCGCCCCGGATTCCTATGACGAAAATAATAGAATGTCGCCAGTTGTCATGACTCAACTTATACTGCAACACCGGCTCTGTTCGGCTAAATATTTAAGCTAAATTAACGTGTTTCGGTGAGGTTGTGTGTGTTCCTGCCAGTAATTAGCCGTGTCCCGGCTCTCCGTTCGGCTAAGAATTGTAGCTTGTTAGCCCCCGCCATGGCTTTGAAATGGATGTCATTTGTGGATAAGTATAGGAGACTTGAAGATTGTTTTTTGTTAAGGCCGAGCAAGTGTTAAAGTGATTCTATCCTTGCAACGTTTTTCTGGTTCAGCTCACGCTAAACCTGCCCAGATACAGAGGGGGTGCCTCGCGCCATTGAACGAGTAAAATTCTAACTGTGTTCAGAAATGGCATTTATATTGTGTACAAATGCTATGTTCCACTCTTGAAATGGAGACACATTTGTATTTCTGCTTTTTAGAAAATATTTTATAGAAAAGAAAGGAATATATTTAGTTTATTTTATTGAACTATGGTGCCCATAAACTACATGTCCCACAATGCATTTCGTTCTGTGACTTGCGCACTGAAGTGTCTTAATATCAGCCGTTTCTAGCAGCGGGAACAGTCGGTGCTCAAGGCACTTAAAAATGTTGATCTTTGATTGATGAAATTATTGTTATTTAATCTAATAAATTAATGGGATGTATGTAATTATAACACAGGGAAAGGTTACTGTTCACCCACAATAATAAATAAGATGTGCAATGGTTGTAATTGTTAGATATTTATCTTATAATAAAATAAATAATATTTATACATGAACAATAATTTTTCCTAAACTTCTGCTTTCAGAGGTAGTCAAGTTATTACTAAAAAAACAATAATAATCTACTGAATAGTTTATGGAAAAGAACTGCAAGCAAATAATTAACAATTACAACCATTGTACAATTTCTTTTAAGTTTGGTTAAAACAAATAGTTTTTTCATTGATATATTTGGCATGCACGTAGACACAAAAATGCTCTATGTGGATGCACACTAATCTTTCCCTGTTATTATTACATGCATCCCATGAATTTATTAGATTGAATATGCCTCATCAATCAAAGATGAACATTTCAAGTTGTTTATTTATTTAAATGAAGTACTGTTTAAGTCTTTATCATATGAATTCAGGGATAATATTGTAATTTATGGGCAACGTGACTGTTGTAATTGTGTGCATCTTATTCTTTGTCATGTTCTCAGTTCTTATTACTTTATTAAGGCCTGCTTCATAATGTACCTACATGTGTGTTCTCTATTACAGACAGATTTTCAAAGATTTCCGTTTTGCTGCAACTGGATGAAGTGGACTTGTAAGTTGTGGAGGTTTTCCAGTTACAGTGAGAAGGCAACATGCACAGTTGCAGACTGTTGGTAGAATATTTTCTATATGTCTGTGTCTCCTCAGATTCAGGCAGAGTTCCAGAGAATTGTCACTACGGACCTGCTTTCATCGTTTCTGGATGGACTTGATGGCCTGGCATTGCTGGAGGTCTACAAAGGTGCATCCAGGACTGGAAAGAAGCCGGCACTAGAAGGCCTTTTGGACTGCCTTGAGAAAGATGTAAGTGGAGATGCTGATGACCATAATTTAGCCACCATTTGTTTGCTACAAATGTTTATATCCCACTGCATTTGTTGTCCAGCAGGACACAAATGAGAGGAGGAGGACTGCTGTCTTGGGACTATCACACTACATGTCTGATGAAAATCAGGAAAATGTCATCAGGATGTGTGATGTAAGATCATAACTGTCTTGAATTACTTTATGTAATTGTACATTTTAACATGAATCACCCTGTGCCCAAAGTTTCCTTCAAAAGTAATGTTTACAATTACCTTAATTTAACTAAAATAATTGCAATAAAGAATGATACATTTAATATAAACAAAAACCGCAAGAAAACGTAACTATTAAATAATATAAATAAATATAAAGCTCAAACTGTGAAAAGAGAGGCAGTTGAAATGATGTTCCATCACATTG
Organism: Notothenia rossii; assembly: GCF_949606895.1. Lineage (NCBI taxonomy): Eukaryota > Metazoa > Chordata > Actinopteri > Perciformes > Nototheniidae > Notothenia > Notothenia rossii. The sequence goes on along the minus strand of NC_136912.1, from coordinate 49,273,759 downwards.
CACTTTTACACTGTGAACTGTAGATTTTAGCTTCTATGTTTATAGCAGAAGCCTCTTAATTAGCTTTGTAGAGAAAAAGTACTTGTAGTACACTGAGCTCACTTTTATTTCTCCTTTTTTAAGGCTCATGGAGACACTCTCGAGGAAGCCATGAAGGTGATGCAAGTTGGTCTACTCATAGGCTACGAAGGTGAATGGGATGCCTTTCCTCAGCAGATCTTCAATGTGGCAGTTGTGGTCGAGGAGACAATTGTGCTCCACAACCTGAAAGATGTGGCTTTGCGATGCTTCTTGGACTAATATATTGCTTCAATCTTCTGAATACTCTGGAAATGAAATATTCATTTGAGTTTATCTAGAGGGTTGTTATGAAGATACAGCTAGACCAAGCCTCTGCCAAAAATACATGGACTAAAAAACAAACTAGGTAGGAGGTAGATCATCAAAGAGTGTAGAAAGTGAGCTCAATTTGGTGTTGTTCATTTGTATGTTCAAGTATTTTGTGTCTCTACAGTGACATGTTTTAAAAAAAAAAAATGTTTTAGGTTAGTGAGGATTCCATTTATGTTGGAAGTGTCATGAAGAAACTTTCATTTTAAGAGGACATTTAATGTTCATTTCAGTATTTAATAGCGTCTTGAAAGAGTCCTCTCCTGCTGATGTTCAGAAAGCTCTATTTGTTTCGTACTGTTTGTGCTGCACCCTCGGTCCTATTTGTAAAATGAATAACATAAATGTGATGTTATAATTTGTATGCATGTATATCTGTTGTATAATGTATGTTTATACTTGAAAAATAAAAATATTTAATTTAATTTAAAAAACAGGTCTGATTTTAAACTTGTATCTTCAGTAGACTCGACTACTGCAATGGTGTCTTCACAGGCCTCATTGCTTCCACACCGTCTACAGTTTGATTTGCATAGAGGGAGCTCTGTGGCTGAATAGCCAGCGATTAGGTGTGGCCCATTTATCATAGGTGATCAGAGCTACGTGTGATTCACATGGGGGGATGGGCACATAAGGCACACACGCACACACACACACACACACCTGTAACTGTCTGCCGTCTGATTTTAAGACTTTCTGCGCTCATAAAGAATGATAAGAATAATGCGTATTGAACTGGTTTAATTAATTAGTGAGTTTATTTAACACTAGAACCGCCAATCGGGTCAATTTGTGTGATGTGGTGTGTGTGCAATGTAACTTTTTTCAATAAAATATTAAAGTCTCCCAGTCCGTGACTTTTCCTGAAAGTGTGTTATGTAGCACCCTATGTTTTTAAAAAATTGCATTCTAATAGCGGGATATGTTCATGGCCATGTTGCCATTTGAAACCTATGAGAACATGGTCAGAATCACAAACTGGAGCGGGAGCAAAGGGGAAATGCCCCATCCCCTCAATGGGAGCAGACACTTGAGTCCAGTGTCTCCCGTCGGTTCCCAGGCCTGACCACGGACCAGTAGCATAAAATTAGCAAAGAAGCATGGTTGTCATGGTTACCCTTCTGTTTATTCTCCGCGGTCGGGGCCGATCAAGCCCCCAGGAAGTGCGCCGGACGCTGAGTAGAATATTTGTCGTGGCCAAACGGCGGTACTACACTTCCTTTAGGTTGCTGGGCCCGGAAACACTTTTTCCCATTTTTCCCATGGGGAAAGAATGTTCTGTAAATCGTTGGATAATTGTTTTTAAACTAAATAACCCACCCAGTATGAACACTTGTATAGCCCTAATAAAAAACATTCGTTCCTCAAGTTGTAAAAATGTGCTAATAACGTTATTCTGAGAGTTATATCCCTCTGCATTATGAACGCGCATCTAACCCACGGGACCGCGCCGCCCGGCACGTTCATGTTACGTGTTCAGCAGGTTCAGCACTACATGCGTTTATCTTTACCCATGGATGCACAATAACAACGGACCCATATCGTCTCACTGCCATCCCACGGAGCTGTAATAATGGATATATTGCACGTTTGCTGTAATTCCTCATTTGTAAAATATTATACTACATGAGCTGTATGATTAAATCTTGTACCGTAAATGTTGTATTAAATAAAGTTAATATTACCGACGTTAGATTAACGTCCCTGTAGCTACTTATTGCACTAAGAAGCTTATTTCACTGTATATATATAATAATTGCAATAATTCTTTGCATTTTGGTTAAAGTTGCGCATGCACTATGAGCGCACATATGGGTACTTCTCAGGCATGCTGGGTAATCTGTGACGTTTCGCTCTCTCAAAAGTTGGGCCATTTTATCATCATGTGCCAAGCAACTCTCATAGGAATGAATGAGGCCCCGCCTCCCACGCTGTATCCAGTTCTTATTATACATCCATGGGGCAGAGGTCAACGTGTATTAAAGTTGAAATCTTCCGGACAAAATTATAAAAAGTGCCGGTCAAAGGTCTTCTTTGTTATTTATTGAGCTTTAAAACAAATGAATAACGACTGAAAATAATAATAAAATACACGGAGCCTCTCTTTTTCCTCCCTCTCTTCGGACAGCGTCAGTGTCTGTCTCATGCAGCAGCTGATCCAGTAATGAGTGACCTGGCCGACAGTAAAAATAAACATATTTATAACTAGTTTAGGTAGTTCGAGAGGTTATTAAAATAGCTAAGGGCGATGATCTGACTGAAGAGTGTGTTTTACTCCGTTCCCCGCTGCATCACAGCGGGAGGAGCTGTAGGTGAGCAGAGCTGCGTGTCTCCGTCCTGTCAGATTAGACTTCACTCGCGTTTGCAGTAGGGCCTGGCTCATTTCGTGGCATCTGCAGGCAGTGGCAAGTACTTCCGTGGTATCTGTGGCAAGTATATGCCACAGATGTGGTATCTGTGGCAAGTATATGCCACAGATGCCACAACTTGCCGTGGCAAGTATATGCCACAACCATGCCACAACTTGCCGTGGCAAGTATATGCCACAACTTATATATGCCACAACTTGCCGTGGCAAGTATATGCCACAACCATGCCACAACTTGCCGTGGCAAGTATATGCCACAACTTATATATGCCACAACTTGCCGTGGCAAGTATATGCCACAACTTGCTGTGGCAAGTAAATGCCACAAGTTAAGAGTTAAGAGAAGGTTTACGGTAGCTGCCACTCGCCTTCCGTGGCAAATGCTGATATTTAAACCCGTATTTATCGCGTAAAATGTCGCTGTTTTGGCATGACTTTATCAGACTGATCTGTACACAAGACTGATGATCTGTTACTGATGGTCCGATCTCAATTTTTCAAAAAGATTAAACATTATATGTTCTATAGATTTTACTTGGAGAACGTGGTTTGTTAAAATAAATAAACGTGCTATTTTTATGATAATACTCAAGATATAGTATTATAAAACATCATCCTTAAAATTCTTTTTTTAAATGTATTTTTAAATGTTCTAAATTTGAAAAAACTAGATAAAAATTAACTAAAGTTAAAATCTTTTTTTTCATGCCCCAAGAGCAATAAAAACAACTGGTAAAAAAATCCTGAGTGAGGCTTTCATAATTCATGCATGAAAGGGTTAAGAAAGACAAATATATGTTTCTATTGGTTTTAGTAAGATGGTTTATTATAGTGTATTCTTACATATTCAGTAGGCTATATTGCTTATTCTTTAGATACTCTGTAGATAAATATCTACTAATAATGTGAAAATTATTTCCTGTTTCTTTTTATTATTATTATTTTATGTTTCCTATCCCTTATCACTGCTGTAACGCAAAGATTTCAACATTTTAGAAAAATAAAGTAAATACAACGTATCATATCAAAATCTGTTTATGTTAATTAGCAACACAATGATTTGATATTTGCATGCATGACATATAACCTTTTTACTGATGCACAAAAAAAGTTTTAACAAGGGTGTAATTATATTACATTGTAACCCTCTTTCCTCAACATATTAAATCAACTTTATACGGTTAAATGAGGATTGCTTTGAGTATCATGCTTAAGAGAACATTCTTCATGTTTATTTAAGTATTTATCATTCTCATGGTGCTGCCCTAAGTCTGTAGCCAAGTCTAATAACACCATTGTACACGTTGCTGTGTCAATACAGATATTTATTTTTTAATTATTTGTCTTTACTAGTAAGAATACACCTGGTTATCGTAGCAAGCAGTGGAAACTCCCCTCAAGAAGCGACAATTGCCAAGGGCTTGCGTTGCAACGCTCACTTGCCAATATTTCTTTTTTTATTACAATAGGCCTATGTTTAGCCTACTATCATAGATATAGCACGTTTGTTTATTTTAGCAAACCACGTAGGCTATTCCAAGTAAAATTGAATATAAATGATAATTTATTATCTTTTTGAAAAATAGAGATCGCACATCAGTCCTGTGTACAGATCAGTCCGATAAAGTCATGCCTAAACAGCGACATTTTACACGATAAATACGAGTTTAAATATCAGCATTTGCCACGGAAGGCGAGTGGCAGCTACTGTAAAACTTCTCTTAACTCTGGCATCTTGTGGCAACTCCCGTTCAGCATGCGCAAATGCCACGGCAAGTTGTGGCATATACTTGCCACGGCAAGTTGTGGCATATGCTTGCCACGGCAAGTTCTGGCATCTGTGGCATTTACTTGCCACGGCAAGTTGTGGCATATACTTGCCACGGCAAGTTGTGGCATCTGTGGCATATACTTGCCACAGATGCCACAGATGCCACAGAGTAGTGGCCTCTGTGGGAGATGCCACAAATGCCAAGGCACAGGCCACGGCGATTAGTGGCAACACTCATTGTATTCTAGTATGATAAATAAAATAACATTGTACCTTGAAAATCAATGCATTCGTTCATTTGACACGTTGGTGGTTTTATGTAGGCTATACAGCGACCCCTGGCGGTTCTAGTGTGAAGTAAAAGTAGAAGTAGCCAACCTAAATGTTGGAATACTCTGTTACAAGTAAAGGTCATGCATTAAAATGTTACTCAAGTAAAAGCGCAAAATGATTAGCATAACAATATACTTAAAGTGCATATTACATGTTTTCATTATAATGATTGATCATGAAAGTATTCTCAAAGCTGGTAAAGGTGCAGCTAGTTTGAATGACTTTGTATACTGTAGTAGGGTATCTTGTGAATTTACTCCAGGAGTAACTATAAAGTCTGATTTAAGACTTGATTATATGTATCATCATTAATCAGAATCTGTAGTAAGTAACTAAAGGTAGCGTATTAAATACATTTAGGGGAGTAGGCTACAATTACACAATTTACCTCTGAATTGTAGTGGGGTAAGTAGCCTACTACGTAACATACCATTTACATACTCAACTAAAGTAGAAGTAGGCTATTTCTAAATCACAAGTACAGTACTTGAGTATACAAGTTAGCCTATTTCCCACCTCTGGACAACAATGTTAGATCTTTATGTCAACTTACTAATAATATATCTTGAGTATTATCATAAAAATAGCACGTTTATTTATTTTAACAAACCACGTTCTCCAAGTAAAATCTATAGAACATATCATGTTTAATCTTTTTGAAAAATATGATCGGACCATCAGTAACAGATCATCAGTCTTGTGTACAGATCAGTCCGATAAAGTCATGCCAAAACAGCGACATTTTACGCGATAAATACGGGTTTAAATATCAGCATTTGCCACGGAAGGCGAGTGGCAGCTACCGTAAACCTTCTCTTAACTCTTAACTTGTGGCATTTACTTGCCACGGCAAGTTGTGGCATATACTTGCCACGGCAAGTTGTGGCATATATAAGTTGTGGCATATACTTGCCACGGCAAGTTGTGGCATGGTTGTGGCATATACTTGCCACGGCAAGTTGTGGCATCTGTGGCATATACTTGCCACAGATACCACATCTGTGGCATATACTTGCCACAGATACCACGGAGTAGCAGCCTCCGTGGCAGATGCCGGAAGTACTTGCCACTGCCCGCAGATGCCACGAAATGTGCTTGCTGTCTCTCCGCGTTTATGTCCATATCGAGAGAAAGATAAATAATCTGAATTCAGTGTGCAGTTTACTTTGACGCGGGGGTGAGCAGCAGAGGTGGGGAGAGGTGGGGCTATTGCGTCATCATTATCAGAACATGATCGTATAATTACTGAGTTTAGGCACGTTAATAACGTTTTAATGAAGTTGAATACAGTATATTCATATTTGTCAGTGATTTCATGTCAATTCGGCAAACATAAACATAAATGATCGTGGTGAAGATGATGATTAAATTAGGATTAAAAATCGAGAGCCGGGCTGCATTTCCTCCCTTTCGTTTTTTTAGACTAAACAACATTAAATTCCGCTGTACATCCAGCGTACTGTACAGTATCTGACTTTATTTCACATGAGCACCAGTGTGGAACCCCATTGCACCCCCTGGTGGATCAATGATCCATTGCAGCTGGCTTCATTAAAATTACATTTATTTATCACGAGGGCGGTCTCAAGTCAAGCTGGAGGTTTTCCCTTGAGCGAGGGCAGATCTCGTACTAATCACGGCCCTCGCGTTTCAAACTGTCTGAAATTAAGTGCTACATCTGTAGTTGGCTAAAACCTCTGGATCGAGGTTGTGCTTTTTAAGAAGCGGTTTTATCACTGCTACTTTGAATGATTGTGGAACTTAGCCTGATAATAAAGACATATTCATAATATTTAATAAAGAAGTGCTAATTAATGGAAAAACTTATTTTAACAGCTTAGTTGGAATCAGGTCTAAGATACACATTGGTGGTTTAGAAGAGAGAATCATTGAATTTAATTGTTCAAAGTTTATGGCTGAAAAGCATTCTAGTTTACTATCTAGTGTAATATTAGAACTTACGTTTCCGGGAGCGGTTGATAATACTATACTGGTCAAAGGCAAGAGGTCATTAATTTTGTTTCTAAGAGTAACAATTGTATCGTTAAAAAAGCACATAAAATCATTACTACTGAGTGCTATGGGAATAGAAGGAACAATCGAGCTGTGGCTCTCTGTCAGCCTGGCTACAGTGCTGAAAATAAATCTTGCATTATTCTTATTCTCATCTATTAATGAAGAGTAGTAGGCTGCTCTCGCTTTACGCAGTGCTTTCTTATATTCATTGAGAGTAATATGCCAAATTAAACGAGATTCTTCAAGTTTAGTGGAACGCCATATCCTTTCAAGTTGTCTCGACTTTTGCTTTATTTTGCGGGTTTCGGCATTATGCCATGGAGCTAATCTATGTTGGTTTTTTTTGTTCTTTTTCAAAGGAGCAACAGAGTCAAATTTTATTCACAGCGCATCTGTAGCACTATCAACAACATGATCAATTTGGGGTGGTGTACATTTTGTATAAGTTTCCTCCCTTACATGCAGACATGCTATTGAGTTAAGTATTGGTGGAATATCTTCCTTAAATGTGGCTATAGCACTAACAGATAGGTTTCTGCTGCAGGAGCTTTTGACTAATGCTTTGTAGTCTAGTAGCAGTACTTCAAAAGTTACTAAGAAATGGTCGGATAAAGCAGGATTATGCGGTTCGACTAATAGTTGCTCAATTTCAATACCACAAGGTCGAGAGTGTGATTATAGCAGTGGGTTGGTTTATTTACACTCTGACGGAAACCAATAGAATCTAATATAGAGTTAAATGCAACAGTAAGGCTATTTTTATCATCGTCAACATAATTACTTTATCTGTTTTAAGTACCAAAGCTGATAAAAACTCAGAGAATTCTGATAAGAATTCTGAATAAGGACCTGGTGCACGGTACACTGTAACAAATAAGATTGGCTGCAAAGTTTTCCAGGTCGGATGCGTAAGACTAAAAACGAGGCTTTCAAAGGAGGTATAATTTAATTTTTGTTTAGTATTGATAAGGAAACTTGATTCAAAGATATCTGCAACTCCACCTCCTCGGCCCGTGCCTCGGGCAATATGAGTATTGATATGGCTGGGTGGAGTGGCCTCATTTATGCTGACATATTCTTCATGTCTCAACCAAGTTTCAGTTAGACAGCATATATCAATATTATAATCTGATATTAAATCATTTACCAATATTGCTTTAGATGCTAGATATCTTATGTTTAAGAGTCCACATTTAATCTTCCTGTTTTGTTGCACTGTAGTAGTTGCTACATTTACTTTTATTAGGTTATTATGTATGACACCTCTATTAGGTTTTACCTTAAATTGTCCTTGGGCAGACACACACACCGTTAATATTGGGTATTTTATTGGGTTCGGGATTCCTATGGATGACTGCCTAGGAGAGAGCGCAGAGAAGCGTGTAAGACTGCGACTCTGCCTCGTGGTCTCAACTCCAGTTTGCCGAAATGAGATTTGCACCTTCCAAAGTAGGATGAATGCCGTCTCTCTTAATCAGGCCAGCTTTTCCCCAAAAGGCTGTCCAATTATTTACGAAGCCCACATTGTTTGCTGGGCACCACCAAGACAACCAGCGCTGAAATGATGACATGCGGCTATACATGTCATCATTGATCAGGTTGGGGAGGGGACCAGAGAAGATGACGGTGTCCGACATTGTTTTAGCATAACTACACACCGACGCCACATTAAGTTTGGTGCATTCTGATTGGCGTAAACGAACATCATTACCACCGACGTGAATAACAATCCTACTGTATTTACGTTTATTTTTAGCCAGCAGTTTAAGATGCGCCTCAACGTCTTCCGCTCTGGCCCCCGGAATGCATGTGACTGTGGAGGCTTCGGTCTCTAAATTCACATGTCTCATAATAGAGCTACCAATAACCAGAGTTGGCTTCTCAGCGGGTGTCTCGCTGAGTGGGGAATATCTGTTAGATACGTGAACGGGTTGGTGGGGACCTGCGGGTTTCACGTTATGCCCCTTCTGAACAGTCACCCAGTCTCCCGGCTGCTCGGGAGTTGCCGGGGGACGGCTAAGAGGAGCTACCTTTTGCCGGTCCGCACCGGCTAACATGGGCTTTACTGTAGCTGAGTTACTTTCTAAGATGCGGAGCCGGGCTTCTATGGCTATGATTCCCGCCTCCAACCTCACAACTATACTACATTTAACACATGTATCGGTACCAGTAAAGGAGGTAGGAAAGTAACCAAACATGAGACAGTTAGAGCAGGAAATAGCACCCGAGGGTGGGGAAAGAGCCATGGCTAGCGATCAAGCTAAAGTAGCTACCGTTAGCAAACCCGAAAAGAGTGTAGGCAACTGTGGAGTTACAGTCGCTAAGAGAAGGAGAGTTGTGAGTGCTTAAGCTGTAGTAACGTGCGATTACAACGTCAGGCAGTTGCCGTGATCAAGAGTTTTAAAACTATCGATTAAGTTAAGATAATAAGCTATCAGCAACAGAACAGGCACACGGGATACCTGGAGATGACAACAACAACAACCGGAAGTTACAACATGCTTACCGCAATAGTGGTCCGTGTAGAAACAATCGGAGGTGTCCAAGGACCAGCATACAATAAGCATGTTAATATAATACAGCTCCGGCAATCCACTAGTACGGGAGGCAAGATATAGCAAATGTATGTGCCTATCCTGCTATTTCAGTTTATTCTTTTAATCACACAGAGTTAAGAAAAAATGTAAATGTGCCTACATCTGTCAGTTGCAGCCCTAGCATTATTATTGGTTTAACTAGCCTACTAACAGTATATTTTTAAACATTTTAAAAATAACCATCTTGAACAGCTACAACATTAAAATACTTCAAGCAGATTGTGAATAGTAACAAAGTACATTTACTTAAGTACTGTACTGCTCCACTCCCATTCAGGCAAATAGTGTTTCGCTAAGCTGAACAGTAAATCAAAGTGATTTATTTTGCCGACAGCCTCTGCTGCCGATTCAACATGTCGAATAAAGCTGAAATGGTTGTAATTGGGATCATGTTTTAAAATGTATTGTTGGAGGAATTGTATCCAGAGTTGGGCTTGGCTTGTCATCATTAGGCTACTACATGGTAAACAGTTACCTACAAATTGTGTGCTTTTGCAGAGATGTGCAATCTCCCCAGTCGTGTTTTCGATTGTTAAAGCAAACCTCAACAGGAATCTGTTGTATGAATATCATTCTATGTGATGCATGTCGTTACACATGATCACGGAAGGTGTGGACACGGCCGAAAAGACACGACGGTGCTTCAGCAGCTTCTACTGAAGACTTCCGAATAAATCGCCAGAACGCCGACACCTCCTCATCTCCACCACTCCCGTATTTTGTTTTGTGTTGCCATAAGTTAGTCTCTCAGCGTTTCTGCGCTGGGCTAATGCTAATAATGTTAATGCGAGGATAATAAAATGGCGGCTTCACAAAACATCTTTGGAGTTTTACGGGGCGTGGTTTGCAATCCGCCCAGCCAATCAGAAATAGGAACCTTTTTCTCCCACGAAAGTACCTGCTGTCACTACCATGGATGGTCACTGTCACTACCCGATCCGTCGCCCTGCCCGATCTGTACTTCGCATGTGCGAGATGGTCTGCCATATTGGACAACACCGGACGGCAACCCAAGTAGGACACTTGACATAGTGGCTTTTGGCAAAGCTGAAAAATAAAACTTGAGAGAGATGAGTTTAACTTATGAATTTAACTTCTGTTAGACAGCTATCATACTGAATAAATATTTACTGTGAATGTATGCAAAAATCGATGGCATATGGCTAGTGAAGTCACGTTGTAATAATAATAACTCATCTCTCTCGAGTTTTATTTTTGAGCTTTGCCAAAAGCCACTGTGTCAACTGTCCTACTTGGGTTGCCGTCCGGAGTTCTCCAATATGGCGGACCATCTCGCCAATGCGCAGTTCAGATCGGGCAGGGGCACAGATCGGGTAGTGACACCTGCTCTCTAGCAGGGACGGAAAAGGGGGTAAAAATGGTTCTCATGAACTAATTTTAGTTCCGGATTATTTTGGTGTGAACGCAACATTTCGGAACTATATCGGAACTAAAGTGGGAAAAGTACTGCGGTGTGAACCCGCCTATTGTGAAGAGGAAAGCAGTATTTTTATTTTGTATGGGACAAAAAGCCCACTGCACTTTTTTACAAGAGACTCATTCATGCGACGCTGACGCCATGGGCGTCGCAGCCATTATATGAGGGTGGGACAAGTCCCCCCCACTTTTTGAAATGATTAGTTTAGACCCCCCCACTTTTACCATGTGGAAAGTCCGTGAATCGGTCTATCCACTCGCCACACTTTGTAGAGCGCTGTGTCAGTGCTTCACTATCAAATCCATTCCACTTGCTTATTGAGAGAATACCCAAATCAATGAAACTCCGTAGCATGTTTTTCATGTTACCAAGGCAGATTCTCACATAGCGCGCGCATGTTCAAGGAGTGTTGTCATAGTTGGACAGCTCAGATCTGTTGTATGAAGCGATGCCGGGAGCGGAGGTAAGTGGTCAGGAAATGGTTAATACAGTGAAAATCAAAGCTGACGATCTCTTGGTTTGATATGTTTTCTCCCCCAGACAACATGGACATAAGAACATTTCAAAAATGAGGAAAGTAAGTCATCAGCTGGTAGCAGTTAATCAGTTAACAGTGATGGCGATACCATTCCTGGAAGGGGCGGACTGGGACACAAATTCAGCCCGGGACGTTCAGACGCACCGGCCCACGCACCGGGCCGCCGCCCACGCATGCGGGCCACCCTTGTAGCCTACAGATAAATTATAAATCTACTATGCTCAATTAGCCTACTGTATACTGTTATGGCTAGATTCCCCAGAGTCAAGCCATAACATAAAAGAGATGGACCTGATGAACTGTGCTGGACCCTGCAGCTTTCTCACTTTCCTCAGGGTCAACTGCATAAGAAGAACATCAACAATCAATTAAATTACCAATATTATATCAATATCATGCACAATAATGTCAATCACTAAAATGAATGCAATAGTGAATTGGCCACACATCTCTGTGTCCTTATTATTGAATATTAATATTATTGAATATAATTATTTAAAATTATAATATTATATAATTCAACTTGGAATATCATGAGCATATGACTCTATCCTAATGCATCTAACTTTATGCACAATATAATAGTCTGGCCAGCCCTGCAGCCCGTTCTAGGTTCTGATTGGCTCTCTAGGTTGGCATTCTAGCTTCTGACTGGCTGTCCAGGTTGTCCATCACAGCCGTTGGCATATTACACTAGCCGTAACATTGCTAAACTTTTTTCATGACGGTTTTCTCAGTCAACTAATGCTATTGCTAACATTAACATAAATTAACACAGCCCTGCACACTGCACTTGCTGTCATTATATGCCGGGTCTGTGGTTCATCATCTTCCTTCTCATTCTCCTCCTTATTACTGCGACTGGGAGCGGGAGCCCTTCTACTAAACAGCTCTGTGATTTTCGAAAATGTTCCAGCATCTTCCTGTTGCAATTTTTCGTTTTTTCATTCTGCCTTTTTCAGCCCCACCCTTTCTTTTTTAACTGATTGACAAGTTTGACAACCTATCAATAGCCCCGTTTACATGGAATGTTTTTCCGATCGTATCGATCACTAAATAAAGCGATCCACGTTCACTCGTATACATGGGCCAAGCATTAAGCTGATTACAATTTCACCTGTACCGAAGTGGGCCGATCGGAGTGGGGCAGTGGGCCGCGTCGAGTGGTCCGACCGGCCCACTTCGGTACCGGGCTACCGGCCCATTGGGATTCATCCCGAACGTCCCGATGGCCAGTCCGCGTGTTACAGCCGCTGCCTTCCTGGGGCTGTTAATTCTGTTTGTGTGTCTGTGTGTGTGTGTGTGTGTGTGTGTGTACATGAGCTGCGCAGTTCCTCCGATGCCACTGGTCGTCCCGCCCTCGCAACATCCGAACCGGTGATTGGATAGACGCCATCCAATCCCCGCCCTCTTCCGGCACCTCTTCCGGGGGAGGAGTACAAAGACTGGGAACGGAGATCATTCGGGAGGCTCTGTGTTGGGAGACAGATGCCTCTAGCCTCGTGATACCTTACGGTACGTCTACACTACAGGCATCAAAAAATGCTTTCAACGCTTCGCCCATTCACTTGAATGGGGTGACGTAGAAGATTTTGAATCTTCGCCGAACTGCATTGTGGGGAGCATGGCATGGCTTTGCAAGCATCACGAGCATCTATCGGCATCAAAAGTTGAACAATGTTCAACTTTTGAGGCTCGATGCTTGGCATCAGCCAATCAAATTCCGTTTATGCAAATCCCGCCAGTGCAAGCTCAGCCAATCAAACCGCGTGCAAGCTGGGAGAGCCAGACCGCAGTTCATTTCCTCATATTCCAAACCAGATATTACGGTAGCAAATCAGCCGGTTCTTTACGACCGGAACTATTTACCGGGATACAAACCGGAGGAACCAGGCATGGAGGGAGGTGGCAGAGACAGTGGGTGAAACTGATAGTTTTTTCGCCTGTTTGGAGAGTTTATATCCAGTTTACTTCGTTTTAACATTGCTATTGCTTTGTATGTCGGGGGCGGGAGATTCATGTGATTGGTTGCTCGCAAAAAATCGCCAAGCTTCAGACACGCCCAGCTTCAAGATTTTTTCATGCCTGTAGTGTAGATGGGCCGTTACTCGTGTGTTTATGCTATTAGCTCCCCTGAAAGACTGCCTAGCAGAGTGCTAAGTAGTGTGTCGTGCCTCGTATTGTGTTGTGTGTAGGATTGTTAGCTTAGACCCAGGTGATTAGCACCTGTTGATCAGCTGTTGATATTTGTGTAACGTTTTCCTCATTTCCATTTTCCTCGCCCGGCTTCAGTTGGAAGCTAAAGACAGGGAGCAACACCGGCAGTTTCAGTTAGAAATAAGGAAAATCGAGGCAGATAAGGAAGTCCGGATCCGGATACGGCAGATGGAGCTAGACTCCGAACTGCACGCATCCGGTGTTGTTGGCAATCCTAGAGAAAACTCTCCACTTCATTCTCATCCACCTGCCTTCAATGTAGGTAAGAATATTTAATTAGTGCCGGTTTTCCGTGAAACTGAGGTGGATGAATATTTTGGTGCGTTGCAGCGGCACTACAGTGGCAGACTGAAGTCTGGGCTCTGTTAGTGCAGTGTAAACATCACGGGAGAGCCCGGGAGGCGGTTGCTGCTCTTTCGCTGGAGGACAGCCTAAGTTACGACCTGGTGAAGCGTGCCATACTTAGGGTGTACGAGCTAGTTCCTGAAGCTTACCGGCAGAAGTTTAGGAACCATAGAAAGGGTTCTAATCAAACCCATGTCGAGTTTGCCAGGGAGAAGGGGATGTTATTTACAAAGTGGATTGACTCGTGTAACGCCGCAGAGTATGCTGCTTTAAAATAATTAATTCTCATGGAAGAATTTAAGAGGGGGTTGCCTGACCGCATTGTGGAATATATAAATGAACAGAAAGTACAGTCTCTCTCCGCAGCTGCTGTACTGGCTGATGAATATGTGCTAACGCATAAATCGGTGTTCTCGCCGGTTGTTGCTGAGAGACCTCGCCGTATGCCCGGTGCACCTGTTGGTCAGCCAGCGAAAGCTTTCACTGTAAATAAAGAGGAGAGAGAGTGCTACTATTGTCATCAGTCTGGACATGTTATTGCTAACTGCACGATCCTCAAACGTAAGGAGCAGCCACCAAGCATGACCCGGCCGAAAGGCATTGGTTTAATTAATGCGGAGTCACCCAATATTTCCCCTTCTGACAATGATGAGGAAATAGACCCCTGCTTTAAGCCCTTTGTGTTTGAGGGATTGATATCTTTAACAGGTGAGTCGGATGATCAGAGACCCATACGCATCCTACGAGACACTGGAGGTTCACAGTCAGTGATTGTGGCCTCCGCCCTGCCATTCTCCGACCAATCAGTGTGTGGGTATGGATCGATATTATGTGGCATTGAAATGGGTTATGTGCCCCGGCCCGTACAAAATGTACATGTACAATCTAAATTAATCACTGGATTTTTCCCTGTTGCTGTGTGCCCAGCATTACCCATATGGGGTATAGTTTTTCTAATGGGAAATGACATTGCAGGAGGTAAGGTAACTCCTGCACTTGCAATATTGGATTTTCCTCAGTCCGTATTGCCTGAGGTAACAAATGCCCACATTTTCCCTATTTGTGCTGTTACTCGCGCGCAGGCGCGTAAGAGTGACTCGGAAGTGACATTAACTGATACTATGTTTGGGACGTTGCTTACAGATGACAAGATGCCGGAAGAAAAGCCAGAAGTGGTGGTTTCTGCTTACCCTACTGTGACCGCTGCGCCAGCGCAACCTGCCGGCCTAGCTGGTGACGGTTCGACACTCCCAGTAACCCGAGAGCGTTTACTCGCTGCGCAGAGGGCGGATCCGACGCTTGCGAAGTGTTTCGAGCAGGTGGTGAGTAATAATAAATCAAGGGGTGAGAAGGTAGCTTATGTGCTGGATAAGGAGATATTAGTGCGCCAATGGTCCCTCACTGCTACTGCTGAAGCTGACTGGAGTGTAGTGCATCAAGTGGTTGTGCCGGTATTATACCGTCAGCACGTATTATCCGTAGCGCATGAGAGCAAATGGTCAGGACACTTGGGCGTGACTAAAACCTACCAAATTATTCTCAAACATTTCTTTTGGCCAGGGTTAAAGAAGGATGTCTCTAGCTTTTGCCGCCGCTGTCATGTGTGCCAGGTTGTTGGCAAGCCTAATCAGAAAATTCCGCAGGCTCCGTTACATCCTATACCGGCTATAAGTGAGCCATTCGAGAGGGTGTTAATAGACTGTGTTGGCCCTTTACCACGTACAAAAACGGGTCAACAGTACTTACTCACAATTATGTGTACGTCTACTCGTTTTCCGGAAGCTATTCCGCTGCGTAGCATTACTTCCGCTGCTGTAGTCAAGGCACTGACAAAGTTCTTTTCCACATTTAGAATCCCGCGTACCATCCAGAGTGACCAAGGGACAAACTTTAAATCTAAATTGTTCAAACAGGTCCTCCAAACACTGCAGGTGAAACATGTCATTTCCAGTGCGTATCACCCAGAGTCGCAGGGTGCGTTAGAACGGTGGCATCAGACCATAAAAAGCATGCTGCGGAAATACTGTATGGAAAAGGAAAAATCTGGGATGAGGGAATTCCCTTCGTTTTGTTCGCAGCTCGTGAATCTATTCAGGAATCGTTAGGATTCAGTCCCGCAGAGCTTGTTTTCGACCATACGCCCCGCGGTCCCCTTGAAATCTTACATGATGAGTTTCTCTCGGCTGATACTCCTCCAGATAAGAACGTATTGGATTACGTTAGTCAGTTTCGTGAGCGTCTGCACCGGGCAAATTCAATCGCTAGAGAGTCGCTCTCCGCTTCACAAGCTGTCATGAAGCGTAATTATGACCGTGCCGCTGTTCCTAGGCACTTTGAGATAGGTGACAAGGTCCTCGCACTATTGCCTATTCCCGGTGCTGCGCTCTCCGCCAAATGCCTTGGTCCATACGAAATCCGTGATTGTCTTAGTGACACAGATTATGTTATTGGTACTCCAGAGAGACGACGTAAAACGCGCGTCTGCCACGTCAACATGCTAAAGCGCTATCATTCACGCACCGCCGCTGATAGCCAGCCTGCCGGCTTGGTTAATCAAAGAGTAGCTGCTTCCGCGTTGATAGTTACAGATAGTTCCGGTCCATCTGACGACGGTTTGGTGATGCGTTCACATCACTAGCCGGGTGCCCGGTTATGTAACTCGGATATGATAAAGACGTTGCCCACTACGTTAGGTCATCTGCAGGCGGAGTAGCAGCATGACATAACCCAGTTAGTGGCTCGTTTCCCGTGCCTTTTTCATAATGTCCCGACACAAACCAATGTGATAACGCATGACATCGATGTAAAAGGCGCGAGGCCAATCAAGCAACATCCGTACCGAGCAAATCCGACCAAGCGGGCTCTTATGAAACAGCAGGCTGAATATCTTGTATCTAATGGCTTAGCTACACAGAGCTCTAGCCCATGGTGCTCCCCGTGCCTTGTAGAGGCTAAATCTGATGGTTCTCCCCGCCTTATCACAGACTACCGTAAAGTGAACGCTGTTATGGCGTCAGATTGCTACCCATTACCGAGAATGGAGGACTGCATCGACAATTTAGGTTCCACTAAATACGTCAGTAAATTGGATCTGCTTAAAGGTTACTGGCAGGTACCTTTAACAGACCGTGCCTCAAAGATCTCCGCCTTCGCTACGCCTGACTGTTTTCTGCAGTACACAGTCATGGCTTTCGGCATGTGTAATGCTCCGGCTACTTTCCAGAGGTTGGTGAATACTGTCCTCTCAGGCATAAGTAATTGTAACGCCTATTTGGATGATCTCATCGTGTACACGCCCACTTGGGAGATGCATATGAAGATCCTGGGGCAGGTATTCACCCGCCTCGCACAGGCGTCTCTTACCTTGAATCTGGCCAAATGTGAGTTTGGGAAAGCTACTGTCACCTATTTAGGGAAGCAGGTTGGGAAAGGCCAAGTCCGACCCGTGGAAGCTAAGGTTGCTGCGGTGGCTGAATGTGCGGTGCCCGGCAACAGGAGTGACCTCCGCCGCTTTCTAGACATGGCAGGCTACTACCGCAGTTTTTGCCGCAACTTTTCCACTGTAGCCCAACCCCTGACTAATTTGATAAGTCCCAAAGTGGACTATGTTTGGACCCCTGAGTGCCAACATGCATTTGAGTGTGTAAAAACACTCTTAAGTCACGCTCCTATGCTCGTTGCTCCCGATCTTGTTAAGCCCTTTACACTAGAGGTGGATGCCAGTGCAGTGGGGGCCGGTGCCGTTTTACTGCAGGAGGATGCGGATGGAGTTGATCATCCTGTCTGCTATTTCTCCAGTAAGTTCAACAAACATCAGGTCCGGTACTCTACCATTGAAAAGGAGACCCTTGCTTTGTTGTTAGCTCTCCAGCACTTTGAAGTTTATGTCGGATCCAGTTCTTTGCCAGTTGCAGTGTTTACCGATCATAACCCCATTGTCTTTTTGTCCCGCATGTACAATCACAACCAGCGTCTCATGCGGTGGGCTCTGATCTTCCAAGACTACAACCTGCAAATCCGACACAAAAAGGGTTCAGAGAACATGTTTGCAGATGCTTTGTCCAGACTGTAGTGATGTGTTCTGTGTTCGTTATGTTATTGTGTGTTATGGTTCACAAAAACCCTGTGGGGTTTTGTCTTAAGGGAGGGGGTGTTACAGTCTCTGCCTTCCTGGGGCTGTTAATTCTCTCTGTGTGTGTGTGTGTGTGTGTGTGTGTGTGTGTGTGTGTGTGTGTGTGTGTGTGTGTGTGTGTGTGTGTGTGTGTGTGTGTGTGTGTGTGTGTGTGTGTGTGTGTGTGTGTGTGTGTGTGTGTGTGTGTGTGTGTGTGTGTGTGTGTGTGTGTGTGTGTGTGTGTGTGTGTGTGTGTGTGTGTGTGTGTGTGTGTGTGTGTGTGTGTGTGTGTGTGTGTGTGTGTGTGTGTGTGTGTGTGTGTGTGTGTGTGTGTGTGTGTGTGTGTGTGTTGCGCAGTTCCTCCGATGTCACTGGTCGTCCCGCCCTCGCAACATCCGAACCGGTGATTGGATAGACGTCATCCAATCCCCGCCCTCTTCCGGCACGTCTTCCGGGGAAGGAGTACAAAGACTGGGAACGGAGATCATTCGGGAGGCTCTGTGTTGGGAGACAGATGTCTCTAGCCTCGTGATATCTTACTTGTGTGTTTGTGCTATTAGCTCCCCTGAAACTAGTAGACTGCTTAGCAGAGTGCTAAGTAGTGTGTCGTGCCTCGTATTGTGTTGTGTGTAGGATTGTTAGCTTAGACCCAGGTGATTAGCACCTGTTGATCAGCTGTTGATATTTGTGTAACGTGTTAGCTTAGGCCCAGGTGATTAGCACCTGTTGACCAGCTGCAGCTGTGTGTGCAGTTTTCCTCATTTCCATTTTGTACCACGTCTAACGTGAGGTTTTGTTTCTTTATAACTTCCTTTTGAAGTTCTACTTGTGTTGCTGGTTATATCAGCCGTTGGCCTTTTTGTTGTTTCAGGCTGCTTGCCTGCCTTTGGTATCACCTGGTATAATAAAGCCAATTATAATTTTTACCAATTCCACTCTGGTCGTGTTATTTCCCTTTGGTTCCCCTAGCCCAATAGGCACAACACCGCCCCTGATTCCTGGGTGAACTTAACATCTGTATGGAGTCAGATCAGTCTCAATATTGATAAATGCTCACAGAAGGATTCACAAATGTATTTTGCGATTTATATATAAATGACTCTCCACAACAATATCTCTCAATGCACTCACAAATATTTATTGTTGTATTTAAATGTACAAAAAATGGGCATTTAAACAGCTTTTTATTAATTCAAAGACGGCTCTGAATTAATAATCAAATATGTTTCCTTTCTTTACTACTGGATGAAATTACAAAATGTACCCATCATTTTCCTCATGCTAGTATAGCCACATAAAAGTATCAAACCACCTGTTAAAATGCACCAGAATACAGGAAATCTATTTTTTTCTTTTCCTACGCCCATGGCTGACGCCACCTTCTGGTCAAACCAATGGGGAGAAAAAATGTTGTTCAGCCACGGTTCTAATCGTTCTGGCGGTGTAGCCATATGTTTTAACAAATGTCCTGGGAAGGTTGTCACTTTTAAGGCTGATGAGATCGGTCATTGGCTTGTTGTGGTGTTAAATGTTGAAGGTGCCTTTTAAAAAGGATTATTGGAAATGTAAAGCAGATCTTTTAAAAGATGAAGAGTTTATCAAAATGGTTAGAGACATTATACAGACAATAAAAGATGACAGGAGTATAAATAGTTCTAGCAATAGATGGGAGTATTTTAAATTCAAGGTAAGGGAATTTTCAATACAACATAATAAATCCAAAAGTATACAAAAAAAGCTGTATGAGATCCGATTGGTGCAGGAAATAAGTCATTGTTGCAGTAAGACTATAATGTCCGACATGGCCGTTTATAGCTTTCTGGGGGCCCTATGCAAGATGCTGTTTGGGGGCCCTAGTTTTTACAGTTTTTTTTTAACTACAATGGGGGGGATTCCGAAGCCTTTAAGATGATCTGTGGAGATGCATCAATCTGTTACACTTTAATAGGAAAACAGGCTAATCTCACGAAAACCAAGTAATTGAAAATTACAAAAAATGATATTAAAAAGGTAAACAATAAGCCTCCTCTATTACCCCTTTCACACCAACGCGGTTCCAGGGCCGATTCGGAGCTGGAGCTTTAAAAGCACAGTTTTTTCCTGTTCACACCGCAGCGGAACCGCCTCTAAGCTCCGGAATCCGGTTAGTTTCGAGCACCAAAGAGTTGTCCGTCTAGAAAGCAAGCACCGCATACGTACGTCACGCTTACGTCGGAGGGGGGCGAGATTAACCTGAGCTAACAGTTAAAGGTGAGTACAGCAAATACAATTAGTAGTGCTGAGCAAAGTGACTAGAACGCAACCACACACTTGTAAAAAAACACACTTTATAAAGTCAGGCAACATTAACCAGGCTTCTTGTGATTCTGTTTATTTGTGCCTTACTTTGACATCCGCTGTTATTGATCATTGTGGAGAGCAGGCAGACGTTTTGTTTTGTATTATAGCAGCTATCAGATGGAATCAATACATGGGCTCCACAGATTGTCATGTCCGACTATCACAAGTAGAATCATAATGAAAAATACGCCGGTAAAATGTGCCTGTAGAAAACGGCTTATGCCACAATAGCATAGCAACAAGTAGTCAAGTTATAGTCAGCTTAGCTTCGGTTGCTATGCTAACATTACCCGTTTTATGCAGATAAACTTTCATAACAGCGTTGTGATGCCAAACAGCGTCAATTCAGACTGACACACATTCACTTAAGGGGAATTGGGGATATTTATCAGCTTTTTATCAGCTGCTTTACAGCGGACACTGCTGTCAGTTAACGGTGTCATGTCTAAGAAATGTATAGTGAAAGTTTATTCTTTATGTTAGTTTTGTCATGTCCCTTTGTCCTGTGCTTTATGTTTATTCGCTTAATTAATTCTCCCTCTCATTTCAGGCCTCCACGCTCCCCGCCCCCTTCTGTCTCCTGCGTCCTTGATCATTTTCCCCGCCCTGATTGTTTCCACCTGTGTCCCCTTTACCTGTGTATATATTGTGTTAGCTCCCTCCTGTTCATTGTCAGTTCGTTGTCTCTCTATGACCTACGTTCCGGCTTACCTCACGGACTTCTCACGGATCTATGTTATTGATCACTGTTCTAGTTTTCCCCGAAAGAGTGTTTTTGTTTTCCTTGTTTTCATTACTGTGCAAATTCCAGTAAAGTCTTTATTTTGAAACACTATCTGAGTCTGAGTTTGAGTCGTGCAATTGAGTTAATGCCTCAGAGTTCACTCCTTGACAAAAGGGAGAATAAACTCCAGTGGACGAGCAGCACTACAGCGGTCGGTAAATGCAGCTGAAACACATTAATAAACAATGAACCACGGCACTCTGGAGAAAAGTATAAGGTTGCAGAAGTCGTTATTTAATTTGATCTGGCTTCGTATGATTAAAAGCAACACGATCATCGACCCGACGCGGTCCCCCATTGTTGTTGTAATTAGCGCCGTTGGGGAGAAAATCAGCGACGTAAACGGTGACGTCATGACGCAGCAGCGGCAGCACCAGTCGGGCTCTGAGCGGTGTGAACAGAGCGGGAGCTGAACCGAAGAACCGGTTCTGAACCAGAAAAGGTCTAGCACAGAGCTAGAACGGGAAAAGCCTTGGTGTGAAAGGGGTATTTGTCAATAAATGCAAGAGATGCAGCATTTTCTCAACAATGTTTAATTTACATTTTTCACCTTCCTCAGACGTCACTCATTGGTTGACAGCCCAATGATGATATGGACTTTATTACCCTAAAAACACGAGCCACAGCTTTGCTATAATTGCAGTTTAGTCGTGTTTATATCCTACATTGGATTTTTAAGCATACTGTATAATGCTTCACCGAACACAGGAGGGGGCTTGGCTGTCTAAGACGGCTCATTTTAATTCTCCCCAAATATATTGAGGCTGAACCTGAACTTTGAATTCTCTGCTCCCATCATAATCTTGGCGATCTTGTTAAAATTGTGAATGCAGAATTAGAAATACTATGTAACTGGTTTGCAGTTGAAAAATTATCCTAAGCCCCACGGGCCCGTTTCCGGGGCCGAAATCGCGTCATTTGCAGGAAACAACGTCTAAGGAACCTTAATATTTAATAAACTATGAATATTTCATATCCATATAATGGGAAAAAACGAATTTAACTGATCTTTTTCATTTTTTTTTCTCAAAAAAACCCACACAATGCTAACAGTGAGTCTCTGAATTAGCCCCGAGCAAAAAATGCTAACCTATTACTGCACCGAAAATCAGTCCTAGCTCCCTTATTACTTATCCTAGCTGCACATCCAACACATTGTTTATGATTGTAAAGACACAGAATCTAACGGTGCCCACCTCAACACTGAAAGATACAAACTTGCGACGTTATCAACAAAAACGTACATCAAAACAAGTGGCACTAGGTAGCCCACAACGCTAACATGGCTTAGGGGAGAAGGGGGTAAGTTGAGCCAGTGGTTAAGTTGAACCACCCCCTGTAACCAGGCAACGCCTTATAGTTGTAATCAAGTGAACAGAAATTATGCAAGCTCCACCCATTTCTGATTGCCTGTGAAAGAGAGATACTCATAGAGAACCGCAGTGACGCGTCCAAAAACCCGGAAGTAAGTTAACATTTTTAGCACTTCCGGTTCCTTCCTCAAAAAGCAATGCATTTTTTCCATAGGGTTTTGGAAAATAGCTCGAAATAAGGTCTGTGGTTGACACAAATTTAAGAGATAAATCACGTTTTGTTCTACGACATTAAATACATCAGCAGTGACCCCACTGGTGATTTTTGAAGAGTTTACGTGTCTGAAAAACGATGGTTGTTACCGAGTGGCTGAATAGGACGACAGAAATTGTCGAGGCCGTTGTACGTCATTACGCCGAACACGTAAACACTCCCGCTAAGTTTGTGTTCCCCTGTGTACTGCTTGAAAGCAAGTGCATGCCTATCTTTAGTATCTGTATATCTATATCTGACCATTAGAATCTGTATTTTTGAAATTGTCGTTTTTAACACCGTAGTTTTACAAATTATAGAATAATTAATTACCAGTGTTTTCCAATTTTACTCGGCAGTTCGTTTCGTTAGCTAACGTTAGCAAAAGCTAGCGCTACTAGTTAGCTACGCAATGGTTTGTTGCTTTGCTCCGGGTTGCAGCCACAGGTCTTCGCATGAAACGTGCTTGTTCTATCGTTTCCCGGCCAATGTTTTCCAAAGGAGAGTCTGGATTCGTGTCATGAGGTAAGCTGACGTTACATTTTTGTCCATGTCACGGTGAAATGTAAATGATGGGTAGTGACTGTATCGCCGTTTTAGAGATGGCGCTGCTGAAAAGACCGCAACATAAGTAAAGATAATGAATAAATCCTATTAAAACCTGTGTGGCTTATATGATAAGTCTAATTAGTACAAGCAGCATAACGTTTCACCATGTAACTAAAGATTGTAGTCAGGGAAATCAGTTTGACATATTGATCTAATAACAAATCACCTCTGGCTGGTAGAGAACTCTCTGCTCCATAGCTTCTCCTGGACGTAAAATCCATGTACATTTTACATTTATATTCAATTTAATATCCCATCCCTCACATACTTTTGTATATATAATAACTTATATTTTGTTTTTCTTGTTATGCTGCTGCAACACAAACATTTACCAAATTGGGATCAATACAGTAATATCTTATCTTAATTAATTAAGAAATATAACTATTATAATTATTGTAGCAGCTGACACCTATTTTCAATATGGATTAATCTACCATTTATTTCTTTAGTTCAATTTTGATCTATAAAAATGTCAAAATAGTGAACATTTTCACGAGACTTATCAAAGTGCAAGGTTATATCTTTAGATGTTTTGTTTTAGCCTATGTACTGTATGTCTTAATGCTCTTATATGTGACGGGGTGACTTCCATGAAACTAATATTTTATATCTTCCCAACAGACGAGCTGACAGGAAACCTAACACTCTAACAACCACAACATTGCAACATCCTCCACTGAATGCATACGTTTAGCTGCCTTTGGCTTCTTCCACTGACAGGGGGTGTCAGTGCAGCTGAAATTGTGGATGGCAAAGATGGCTCATGCAGCCGCATGACTGCATTTCCATTCTCCACATGGGCATTCACATTTTGTGGAGAGAATTCCCTCTTCTCCTGTAGATACCTGTGGTGGTGGGATTGTTTTATTATTTAAAATATATTTACATTTGTAATGCCTTCCCAATTATCCCTTTAATTGTTTATAGCCTACTGTATGTTTATTTCATGGATATTTCTGTGTTTTCTGGTGAGTAATATTTGTAATATTGGGGCCTCTTCTCATTAATGTCTACATGCTACCACTGGCTCAGATAATGAAGAACAACAAAATAAGTTACCATAGCTATGCGGATGACACACACATTTACGTAACCATTTCACCAGGAGACTATGCTCCAATTCAAACACTGAGTAAGTGCATTGAACAAATCAATGAATGGATGTGTCAGAACTTTCTCCAATTAAACAAAGATAAAACTGAGGTAATGGTTTTTGGAGCCAAGGCACGACGTTTAAAAGTTAGCGCTGAGCTTCAGTCTGCAATGTTCAAAACAACAGATAAAGCCAGAAATCTAGGTGTAGTCATGGACTCTGACCTGAGTTTCAACAGTCACATTAAAACAGTTACTAAATCAGCTTACTATCAGCTAAAGAACATATCTAGGATTAAAAGACTGATGTCACAGCAGGATTTGGAAAAACTTGTCCATGCTTTTATCTTCAGTAGACTTGACTACTTTAATGGTGTCTTCACAGGTCTCACTAAAACATGTATTAGAAAGCTGCAGCTGATTCAGAACGCTGCTGCTCGAGTCCTCACTAACACTAAGAAAGTGGATCACATCACTCCAGTTCTGAAGTCTTTACACTGGCTTCCTGTGTTTCAAAGAATAGATTTCAAAATACTGCAGTAGTAATATTCATCCCGCTTTCGTCTCATTAGTATGCATACAAAGTGACAGGTGCTGTGACAGGTCACACCTCTCCCTACTTATGCTAATGACTAAGTCCCGCCTCCCCTTTGATCGAGGTGTGAGATCTCAAGTAGGTGTGATATCCCAAGTAGGTGTGAGATCCGTCGATAGGAGGGGGGTGATGTGTATTCACAGGTGTGAAAAGCCCCCACTGTTGCGCCTTATGGTGTATAATAAAAAATGTTTCAATCACATTAGTATGCATAAAAAGTGACAGGTGGGCCCGCCCCCAAGTGTGTGTGTGTGTGTGTGTGTGTGTGTGTGTGTGTGTGTGTGTGTGTGTGTGTGTGTGTGTGTGTGTGTGTGTGTGTGTGTGTGTGTGTGTGAATCAGTCACGGATGTCTTCACATGGAGTTGAAGACTCCTGTCTCTTAACACCCAAGGTCCTGCAGTCGGCTGAGGCTGTAAAAGTATAGAAAAAGCAGGTAGGAGGGGGTTGTTTTATGACTCGGTGGTCTCCAGTGTGATCTTCTTTGCTGTAGTGTGTTGGGGCAGCGGGGTGAAGACAGCTGATGCCAACAGACTCAACAAGCTCATCAGGAGAGCAGGCTCTGTCCTGGGAGTGGATCAGGAGTCGTTGGCAGTGTTGTCGGAGGGGAGAATGCTGAGGAAACTTCTCAGCATTCTGGACAACGGGTCTCACCCCCTGCATGCCACACTGGTTTCCTACCGGAGCACTTTCAGCCACAGACTGAGATCACCCATAACCACCACACAGCGCCACAGGAGGTCTTTCCTCCCAGTGGCAATCAAACTCTTTAACTCTTCACCCCTAAGTAAAGGGCACTGAGAACTCCCACACCAACACTATGTGCGATATACTGTAAGTTCCATCACTGCAATACACTCGCTGCTATATATATAACTATGTGCAATTTTATATTATATTATTATTATTAGTATTATTAATAATGCTATGATAACGTGCAATTACGTAACTGCCACTACGTTTTAATTTTTGCACTATAACTACTAAATACTGCTAATAATAATTGCATTGATTGTGTGACTTTCTATGTTTCTACGTTTTATGTTGTCTGTGGATGTTTAATTGCTCTTTTTGCTGCTGTGTTTATTGTGTTTATTGTATTTTTTTACTCTCGCACAACAATTTCCTTCGGGATAAATAAAGTCTTATCTTATCTTATCTTATCTTGAGAGGAGACTCTGGGGTGTCAATATATCCAGACCAAATATGCAGATTCAGAGCTGATCAGAACACAGAAAGGCTGGGAAATTATTTTTAGTTTTTGTCTACTATCTACATGTTTGTAATGTGTATGTACATATTTTCAATGCCATCTCTCTCTGTTTCTGCTGATGTGTAAAATATACAAAATAACGTTTTATATACTTACTCTCTTGTTAAAAGGCGATGAAGTTTGCAGCGTAAGCCAGCCATCAGTGTTCTGATTTTAAGGCTTTGCATACCTCAAAGTAAGAGAAAAAAAGGTCAAAATTCGCCTAGGCCATTAAAAAGAAACCGAATTGCTGCTAAGAAATAAGTTCAGAAAGCTATGACTCCAGCGGAACACTGTTAGAGTCAAAAGTAACTTTCAATGTAGTCAGACAGAGTATGCAGATTGGGGCTGATCAGAACAAAGAAAGCACCTTTTGCCTTCCTAGTCAAAAGTGTTGATTAAGTTAGTCTGCACACACTCCCTTACTGTCACCCTTACCTCTTCCTATGGCTGTCAGGCCTTTTGGCTTGTGTGTGTGTGTGTGTGTGTGTGTGTGTGTGTGTGTGTGTGTGTGTGTGTGTGTGTGTGTGTGTGTGTGTGTGTGTGTGTGTGTGAGCCTGGCCCTGCCCCCTCCTCCTCCCTTCCTGCCATCTTATCACTAGACAGAGGGGGGAGGGGTTCTCTCTAAAACACAGTGTCTGTAAAGGTGGGGGAGACTGTCTCCCCCCTTCCTGCCATCTCTCTCTGTTTCTGCTGATGTGCAAAATATACAAAATAACGTTTTATATACTTACTCTCTTGTTAAAAGGTGATGAAGTTTGCAGTGTAAGCCAGCCATCAGTGTTCTAGTTTTAAGGTTTTGCATACCTCAAAGTGTGTCTAAAAGTATCTTGGCAAGAGAAAAAAGCCAAAATCCATTAAAAAGAAACCGAGTTCCACGTTTTACAAATGAACAGACACAAATGCAGACTTGACCACTTGGCAGTTCATTAAAGCAGATTTGTCCTTTTTCATCTCTCAAAGGTTTGGGTTCTGTTCAACACTGGGTACAGAAATATATTCAATATACAGTCATTTGTACGTAATTTTTTTTTATTTTGTAAGCACTTAAAAACATTTGATTGCATTTAAAGTGGCTGTAGACAACTTATCATAATGAAGTAGTTGATTGCACAAATTTGTAATGGATGTAAAATAAAGACGACATTAGCATTTATATTGGCTCCCTATTTTCTCTATGAAATTGTGTCTGACTCTGAGTAGTGTTCTCCCTTTCACAATAAAAAGCCCAAACACAATACTTTCTGAATCACTTATTGAAGTAATGTGCTAAAATGCAAATACAAATAGCTTACAGTAGACCCCAATTAGTTGAACAATTGGAAAACCGCAAGGACTGTGGAAACACCTACTGGCAAAGGATTGTGGATGCAAATTATGCAAAGAGGAAGAAAAAACATTCTATCTAAAGCTAGATAACACAATCTGCATATTGACAGTATGAGTACAACAAAAACAGTATGCATGTTGATGCAAACGACGATGTTCAGTAAACGATCAATCAAAATCGAAGGATCCAATGTATTTTTAAATGGAGCAGAAATAGAACTAGTCTCCCAGTGCAAGTATCTTGAACAGGGAGTGTCATATTGGACTCGCACTTGACTTTTTAAGAAACATATCCAGAAAGTATCCAATACCATTAAATTCAACTTGCAACATTTTAAACAAATTAGACCTTTTCTTAACTGTCAATGCTGCAAAGTAATACCTCCACTGTATGATTCTATCCCACATTGAATACTGTTTTACAAACTGGTCGTTTGCTTGTGCCACACACCTGAAACCCATAGAACAGCTGTTCAAGAGAGCTATCCAGGTGTTTGACAGAAAGCCACAGTCATACCACCACTGTACCATCCTTGAAAATCACAATTTCTTGAGTTTTTGACAATTTTATGTCTTTTAAAAGTATGTGTTTTTTAAAAAATAATATTTACATGGGCTGGCCCCCCTCCCCTTGGGGGAATTCATCCACAGAAAACACACTGGACGCAGCACTAGGTCAGTAACCAGAGGAGACTGTGAAGTCCACCACAGACGCACCACCTTTGGACAAAATGTCCTCTCCATTAAAGGCAGCTCATTGTGGAATAGCCCCCAAACTGAGATACGGGATCATCCCACTCTCAATAGTTTTAAAGGTCAACTTAAAGAATGGTTGAGCAACAAACAGACGTGTAATCACCGCTAAATAAATGCACTTTAACACAGGGGTATCTCCTCTTGCACTTTTATGTAGCGCTTTTTATCTTATCTTGCACTTTATATATCATAGCTGCTACATTGTACTTCCATGTGGTAAATGCTTGTATGCTGCTCATGCTCTTTCTGCATATCATGTATTTATTTTTACTGTATATATATATATAAATGTCATGTTCTTATATGCTGTATGTGACGGGACTATAGATGGAAATTAGCTAAAAGCTAAAATCCGGCTCATTTACACTTGTAAGCATTATTTTGTTTTAAAGTGTTCATCAATGTGCACTACGGTAGCCCTGAAGAAAATTAAACATTAACATATGTTATCGATGTTGAGATCGACCAGACTCTTATTGATAAAGACATTTTCACGGATGATTGGAGGATCCAAGGCGCTTCGGAAGCTTTTCTGCACAATCTCCAAAATTGTAGACGCCTCAAGGAGAGACTTGAAAAGATCCATGCCGAGTTGGATGGAGAAGAAGAAGACTAATAACCTGCGGTTGATAAAAAACACACACACAAACACACACACACACACACACACACACACACACACACACACACACACACACACACACACACACACACACACACACACACACACACACACACACACACACACACACACACACACACACACACACACACACACACACACACACACACACACACACACACACACACACACTTGGGTGCGGGCCCACCTGTCACTTTTTATGCATACTAATGTGATTGAAACATTTTTTATTATACACCATAAGGCGCAACAGTGGGGGCTTTTCACACCTGTGATACACATCACCCCCCTCCTATCGACGGATCTCACACCTACTTGGGATATCACACCTACTTGAGATCTCACATCTCGATCAAAGGGGAGGTGGGACTTAGCTCATTAGCATAAGTAGGGAGAGGTGTGACCTGTCACAGCACCTGTCACTTTTTATGCATACTAATGAGACGAAAGCGGGATGAATATTACTACTTGCTGCTGGTTTATAAAGCACTGAATGGTTTAGGCCCAAAATACATTTCTGACCTCCTACTAAATTATGAACCATCCAGATCTCTCAGGTCTTCAGGGACCAGTAGCGTGGCGTGGGGAAAAATTTAGGGGAAGCCAATTTTTTTGGAGGGTGGGGGGGGTGGTCAATAACGTAACCAGATGAGTGATTTCAGCGCCCGGTAACATTTTACACACATTTGTATCATACAGATGCAGGACTTTTACACGCCTGTTATCTGACCGACAGGTCCGCACGCACTCTCCAGCTGAAACTCTCTCGTCTTATTAATTTAAGCATTTCTTATTAATGTATGCAGTCAAAATCCTCAAGTTTCTGCTTCAAGGAAGCACTCTGTGCAATGGTCTCTTTGTCCCATCCCGGCTCTGTCATTATCCTGTCAAAAGCGATACAGAGCGACCCGCGTCCTTCATGGATGGCCTGTACTGCGCGGCTTTTAAAGTTCCACCTCACAGCAGAACCCCCTGGTACACGCACAGCTCGATCAACTTCAGACAGTAGTGCTGATCTCTTACATGAACGTGAGAAAAAATTGTGGAAGGCATCGAGATTGGCAAAAAACAGTTTGGCTGCTTGAATGTTGTTTGTGCCTTAGCATAACAGTGGATGAATAGCGCATTGGGGCAGTGTGCTTTCACTAAAGCCTGAACGCCACCGTGCTGTCCGCTCATGCAGACATGAGCTCCGTCATAAGTCTGACAAATCAATTTGTTTGTTGGACTGTAGTTCCCGATGGCTCTCATGACAACTGATGTTACAGCTTTTGCGTCTCTTTCTAAGCCGACATCAAAAAAGCAGAGGAAACGTTCACACACACTGCCTTTTTCATTCACGTATCTGATTATGATAGTGAGTTGGCACTTATTGGAGATGTCTGATGTGTCATCCACTTGTACAGCAATGAAAGGACAAATCTTAATTTCTTTATCAGTCTCATCCTGGATACAACGAGCTATGCTCTCAATGATGTCATTTTGTATGGAGTTTCATCTGCTTTAATTTTTAGTTGCTGCTGTAGCGGAAGTTTAGTGAAGTTATGCTTAATTAAGTATGCCAAATCTCCTCCCTCCATCATGCTTCATTTGCTTGATCATTTCTAACGGCGGTGATGACAGTTACAGTACTACGTAGTAAAACTGATGTCGATGCGATTTGATTGGATTGTGAGGAAAGGGATTTTGCCTCACAATCCAATCAAATCGCCAGCCTCCAGGGGAAGCCGGAGGCGGCCTGCTTCCCTTGGCATGGCCCTGACCAATCACAGATTGGCAGGGGCATGACGTGGGCCTCATCTGATTGGTCAATCCCTCCATTTTTTTTCACCAAGGGAAGCCAGATTTGGCTGGCCTCCTCTCGCAACACTGAATGCAATCTACTGTTTCACCATAACATCTAGAGGGGCGCTGTTTCACTCTTTGTAAAATACTCAATGAGAATGGGAGAGAGACGGAGAGACGGTCCGGCAGGAACACACAGCAAAGGAGAATTACCGAAACAAAACAAAGTGTTTTTATTTATTTATTTAAATTATAACTACAATCAGAAAAAACAGGGGAAGCCTGGCTTCCCTTGGCCTCCGGGAGAAAACGCCACTGTCAGGGACTGGTCAGCTTTCTGTCCCCAGAGTCAGAACTAAACATGGAGAAGCAGCATTCAGTTATTATGCTCCAAATATCTGGAACAAACTCCCAGAAACCTGCAGGTCCGCTGCAACTCTTACTACTTTTAAATCCAGGCTGAAGACTTTTCTTTTTGTCGCTGCTTTTAATTGAACTATTCATATCTTAGACTGCACTGTAACTTTTAATGTTTATTTGATTAGCTTTTCTTTTTAATGACTATATAAATAAACTTGCCTTGCCTTGCCTAATAAAGATTTCATGTGACACATAAAATTGATTTGTTGATAGGAATGTATGTGAATAAATTAACTCTAGGTTAACGGTACTCTTGCTATCACTACTCACAGACACTATAAACCTTGTCCCTCATGCTAGCCCTGACAACACCGGTAAGCACACCTTCATCTAGGCAGCACTGTTTTACGTGTCCTGACTTGTAGTGGTTCTCTCCTCTATCTACACTCTTCTTGTCATCTTTGTAAAACGATATCAGACTGGTAATTGACACAGCCATGACTTCTAGTTAAATTCAGTGTGGCTAAAATGAAAAGCTTTGTTGAAATATGCAAGCGCGCGAAAGTCAAAGTCAGCTTTATTGTCAAAAATTCTACATATTATACATCCAGAAATATCGAAATATCGTTTCCCACAGTGTGACATGTATACATAAAACAAAACAAAAAGGGCCTAGATAAACGTGGTATACATGAAACAAAACAAAAAGGGCCTAGATAACCGGGGTATACAGTTTAAAATGTTAATATATTTAAAGTGTTCAAAGTGCAGTTTCAGTGCAAGTCAGCTGAAACGATCTTAAGTTGGCGTGACGTTGAAGTCGTGCGACCCCGCTGCTGTACTGGCTTGTAGTTCTTCTATAGCATAGCGTTAGCATTTTGCTTCTGGCGACTAGATTTATGATTCAAAAATGATAAAAGTAGGGTTGACATGTGGAGATTATCCGGCTGAACAAAACGTGATCCCTCTCTTAAATGTTTGTCAAACACAGACCTTATTTCGAGCTATTTTCCAAAATCCTATGGAGAAATTGCATTGGTTTTTGACAAAGGAACCGGAAGAAGTTTACTTCCGGGTTTTACGACACGTCACTGCGGTTCTCTATTGTGGTCTGGTAAGTAAACATCTTTACAAAAAAACGTTTTTTTGCTTGTCAAAGTAAATGTTCTAGATGTCAGCTATATCGGCTGTCATGTCAAAAAAAAAGTATCCAGGTTTAAACACATATATTGTATATGTTGATGTGTTGGCAGCGTATTAAACCATGTGAATCATTAAGCTATGACTCTGAATTGTAATGCTAGGGTATTTCTTTCTAAGATGGTGGCTATGGGGTAAAGTGAACCATGGGCCTTGGGGTAAGTTGAGCCAGTTTTTCAATGGAGAAATGAATGAAAGTAGGCCAAGTTGATAATAAGAGCTCATTGTAGGCTACATTTAAAGTTGAATTTACCCTGTGTTTGATTGGTAAAATGTATGAAATGATATCACCGTTGGTATGATTACTTTTCCTTTTAACATGTTAAAAGAAAATCAATCAATTCAATCAAAATGTATATAAAAAATATTTGAAAAACTAAGCTTGTATTTGGTTTGTTATTTATTGTTTATAGTTACCTTTAAGATTTGTTGTAGATATACCCAGGTTTGAACAGGTATGCCCAGGTTTGAACAGTGGTTCAATTTACCACCTGACCTGGATCAACTTACCCCTACACTGGGGCAAGTTGACCCACAAGACTTTTTTAAAGAAGTAATATTTTCACTGCCCTTGATCAAATATTAATTATTATCATTGCCATTGATAGGAGACATCCTGAATTATAGGTGTGTGTTTTCATTCGTATTATGTGTCATTTCTCCTTGCTTAGAGGACAGCACAACTAAAAAATGGCTCAACTTACCCCACTCTCCCCTACCTTGGTTTTGTCTGGTCAAAACTGGTTTTCAATGGCATTAAAACGATAACAACGATGATGTAGTTAATCCATAGGTTAGTATCCAATATGGCTGTGTCCCCTTTGAAATGTTCTGATAATCTATAAGCAATAAAACTACAATTCCGTTTTAAAATAGTAGAGCAGGCCATTCTTACGCTCTGTAGCAAGATTGAATGCGCGAAGATGCCATCTTTTTTTTTAGATTCTATTGGCTCTGGTCAGAAAGAAATGTCACATGTCAAAATGGAAGAAGGGGGGCCGGAGATAAGGAAAATCCACCCAAATGGCCCCAGAAGAGTTTTTTTTTGCTAAATCTGTCTAAAAAGGTCAAATATCACTTGTTTTGCATCAAACTTGATACAGGGTACTTATTATATGTTGTACTTTGGATTCCTGAAGCTTTTAGTCTACTAACCCATCATCCAATGTTAGTTTTCACCAGGGCTGGACTGGCCATCTGGCATACCGGGCATTTTCCCGGTGGGCCGACGTGGCTTTTGGGCCGACACGTCATTTTTTTTTCTGAAGTCCCGGCCCATAAGACGGGTAGATTGGCCCTCTGTTTAAATGTTCTAGTAATTGACACTGGGCCGGCCCAGTCAAATCTTTAATCACCTCCCCCTTTGGGCCGCTCGGTGTGCATCATTAAAGGAGGTGAGCCGGCCGTTGATGCCAAACTGCCTTTTTTTTCGAGAAAAAAAAAAGTTTGTGTTAGAAATAGAGAAGGTGAAGGTGAAGACGAAGGCCAAGCGAAAAGGGGGAGCAGAAAAATTGCGGGCAAGAAAAAAGCAGGCCCTTCGTGCTGATGCTGCCGCTTGTGTCAAAATAACCGACATGTTTCAGCACCCGTGGCCGATATTGGTGGTGAGGAAGATGATGAGAGGGAGATCGAGGAGAACTCGCGGTAAGCAGAAGCTAAGAAAATTAGTAAAATATTATTATTAAGGTTATGATACTCTGTAGTCCTGGAACCCATTAATACCCCCTTGATGAAGCAGTAATAAGACAAATATTATAAGAGAAACATTTGTTAGCCTACAAGGTAGTAAGCTGGCTTTTTTAGGTTTTCCCTGGCAAGTTAAAATATAGCTTAATGGGACTCTGATACGTTGTCTCATTGAAAGAATGTCATTATTTTGTTAACCACCATTCATGAACAATTACTTTCAGCTGGCAGCTTCTTTTGTTTAGTTTATTTACTTAAGGGCAACAGTGGTCTTTTGGGACCTGAAAACAATGTTTATAGTCAGCTTTTTGTGGTAGTTTTGATTGACAATATATAGAATGAATAATATAGAAATAGATAAAAAATTGAGGCACACGTGTAGTTTTGACCATTAACTGTGTGGTATTGTTATGTCAATGCCTATTTGTATGGACCTCTATCAGGGAATCCATTAATTCTGTATCATTGTGTTGAGCCAGGTAGCATCCCCAGAGTAGGAGAGTGTCAGCGAGAGTGAGGAGAGCAAAGAGCAGGAGGACATAGATTACGTTGCCCGCCCCGAGCCATCTATGTTACAGATGTTTTTAGAACAGCACCCACAACAACATACCAGAAATCCAGTTATTCACCTGTAAGGATGGCACCAGCAGAAAGTGGCTTACATATTGCAAGGGACGTCATATGTTGTTTTGTTTTGTATGTCTGGCATTTGGGAAGAGGACTGGCACTGGCACATTTATAACTGGAATGTCAGATTGGAGGCAGGCACACCCGCATACAGAGGAGCACGAAAAGAGAATTACACATTCAACCTGTGCTGAAGCTTTTTTCTTACGGTGCTCTAAAGCAGACATCGAAAGCATGTTTGCTGGCAGTCAGATGTCTGCTCATAGGGAACAAGTCCGAAAGAGACGTCAGGTTTTGGAGCGTGTGGTGGATGTGGTGAAAGTGCTTGGGAAGAGGGGGCTAAGCTACAGGCAGGTGGAGAATGAGGGAGCATATATGCTAGCTGACAACACCGTGGACCACGGTAACTTTTTGGAGCTCATCCTTTTATTAGGAAAGTATGATGTCTGCTTAAAAGAGCATCTGGATGATGAAGTAGAGAAGAGCAAGAAATTGCACCAATCCAGTGAACAAAAGGTAGAGGGTCTCTCATCACCCTACTCTCCAAAACTACTGTTAACTCCATTATAGAAACTGCTGGTAGTCTAATCAAAGAAAGTATCTCCAGTGATGTCCAGAAGGCCGGAATGTTTTCTGTTCAGCTGGACACAACACAAGACATAACTTCTCAGGATCAGTGTTCAGTAATCTTAAGATATGTCAATGAGACTGTGCAAGAGAGGCTTGTGGCTTTAGTGAAGTGCCATGCATCCACTGGACAATACTTTGTGAACTTGCTCTCAGAGGTCTTAGAGCATCTGAAACTGGACAAGGGCATGTGTATAGGTAATGCAACAGATGGAGCATCCAATATGCAAGGCCGGTACAAAGGATTTTCTGCACTGATGACCTCCCAGTCACCCACTCATGTCCATGTGTGGTGCTATGCTCATGTTCTTAATCTTGTCCTGACTGAAACTACCCAAACTGTCATTGAATGTGGAACACTTCTCAACCTAATCAATGACACAGCAGTGTTTATCATGGAGTCATATCAGAGGGTCAATCTGTGGGAGAAACAAGCCCAAGACAAGAGCCACAGGCGCCTCTCCCCAATTCGACAGACAAGATGGTGGGCAAAGCACGAAGCTGTCAGAAAGGTGATTGGAAATGTCAATAAACCAGAGAAAGGCCTCTTTATTGATGTAGTGCTCACACTGGCAGCCATAGAACAGAAGGCAAATGAAAAGCCAACTGTACGGGCCAAAGCACAAGGCTTTAAAGAGGGCCCCCTGAGATTTGAGACAGTGTTAACAGCACAGATATTCCTGAGACTATTTGAAAAAACGACTCCGCTGTCCAAGTACCTCCAGACACAAAAGATGGACATCCTTTCCGTCCATCGAATGGTGAGTGCCACACAAGAAAGTCTCAAAAGCATCCCCAGGGATTTCAAAACTGTGAAAGCAGCTGCAGACGCGTTTGCAAAATGGACAAATGAAAACATTGAGGAGAGGGAGGAAGGAACAGACATTGAAGTGGCGGTTGCACTACCTCAGAAAAGAACAAAGAAAAGAAGCAGGGCTGAAGAGATGTCTCCAGATGAAGCACTAAGCGATGCAGAGAGAGCATACATAGGGAAGTAGGGGTGCTGGGGGTGCTGCAGCACCCCCTGTTGGCGAGTAGTGTACATTTGAAAAACTGAGTGACCACCTAAATAACAATGATTAAACTACATAAAATAGTTAGGATTTTACTTAAAATAAAATTAGCTGTATACAGTAGTATATAATAGTCATAGTACATATTTGTATCAGTCAGGTGGCTTGAATTTATTTTCCAAATAAATAAAATCCGAGTCATCTATAGGTCGTAGGTCGTGGGATAGTGACGTAATTGACGCGACACACACACTGCAGAGTGACAACTTTCTAGAATGGCGCAAAAAAGGATTTGGGATTTTTTTTCTCCAACAAACAACCCAATAAAAAGAGTGGACCACCAGCTACTCCTCAGCCCACCACCTCTACAACTAGAGTAATATGGCACAGAAGAGACTGACACATCTGACTTTGATGCATGTCCATAGTAACATTTTGGACAATGTGGATGTATCTGCTCTAATGAGGGTCTTCATTAGTGCCACCCCAGGCTACATTTGGAGTTTTGTGAAGCCCCAACACAAGGTAAGA
Source organism: Notothenia rossii (assembly GCF_949606895.1). NCBI lineage: Eukaryota > Metazoa > Chordata > Actinopteri > Perciformes > Nototheniidae > Notothenia > Notothenia rossii. Next base: position 49,236,840 of record NC_136912.1, on the reverse strand, counting down.
CGATATTTTTCCTTTAATGCTTCTGCCGCTGTGCAGTGTTTTGCCTTGTCAATCAGTTAAAATTGAATTCATAGTTTTATTAATATTGTAAATAATATTTTCTGACTATTTGTAATGTTATGTAGGTTTGTAAGACCCATAGTTAGCATGTGGGCAGGTGCAGCTGTTGCTAAGTGATGTAGGTATAGTGGTTTATTAAGCCTAACAGTTACGGCTCCTACACACGGCGGCGTGCGTTGTCGCTTGCCGGCGGGGGGGGCTGAAACTCGACCAACAACCAATCACAGGAATCTCCCGCCCCAGACACACAAGCACGCCGTTTGATTGGCTGGAGCTTGCACTGGCATATGATTCGATTGGCTGACGTCGAGGCGGCAAAAGTAGAACATTGCTCTACTTTTGCAGCGAGCACCGCGAGAGAAGCTACGCTTTGCTCCCACAATGCAGTTTGGCGAATCGTGACGTCACCCCATTCAAAGTAAATGGGCAGAAGCGTTGAAGCGGCAACGCACGCCGCCTTGTGTAGGGGCCATTAAGGCGAGACACCCCAGGTGAATATGGTAATTTTTTTTAACTTAAAGATATCAGCTAGAAATTTCTCCAGTTAATTACCTACAAAAAGGCAATTGTTTCTTGTATTACAAGTTTTCTGAATATGCAAATGAGCCATTATCTCATAAAATGTGCGCATATTTTTAACACATTTCAGGAACCGAAATCTGAACTTTGGATAAAGCCAGGTTAAAAATTATCGTTTCATGTTGTAGTCATATTAGTATCTAAGGCTTTTACAGAAGGGATTTTGGATATCTCTTTTTATCACTCCATAAATCAGAAAATACTGTCAACAGCCCTAAAATATCAATTTTCGCCATGTTTCTAGGTATACAATCTTATATAATTCAGGCTATGAATGACATATGAACAAACCCTTTCTTTAAAAGCCTTCATAATATTGATTGGAATATAACTGGAAGGTTTGGTGTATGTAAGTGCAAATGAAATGGACATTTCGGACTCAAGAGTAGGAGAAAAAACTCATTTTGAGAAAACGACCTTTAAAGATTGCAGTGTGGCGCTAGCTAAACCCTCCTGTTCTTTGGATGACAGCTTGCGCCCCACTTTTGGCAGCACCCCCTGAGCAAAATGACTTCCCGCGGCTCTGAGAGCATATGAAGTTAATGTACACAACGCTATTCTGGACACAGCAATCAAGACAATCCACAGGAGGTTTATGACACATGGAACTCTCTTTGCTGACTTAGCATGGCTGGACCCTAGGAACTTCAGTCAGATCAGAACCACGCCGCTCCCAAATACTGCACTCAAAGACCTCAGTAATTGTCTTATCAGATTTGACAGCAGGGCTACAGTGGAGAATCTACTGTCAGAGCTGATAGGTTTAGCTGGACAGTGGGACAGGCTTAAAGCATCACATGTGGAAGAATATAAGACCGGAACGGTGGAAGATGGATCAGAAGGAAAGGAAGAGGAGACAATTTGTCACAAGAAATTGTGCATAAAAGCTGCTCCTCCTGCAAAAATTGCCCACTGTGCTGCTATGAGATACTCAGGCGGTTCAACATGTAATCAGATGCTTATCATGTCCTTGGGCTTGCATATAAGTTCCTGCTGACCCTTTCCCTAACTCAGGTGGCCTGTGAAAGAACATTTTAAACGCTCAAGTTCATAAAGAGCCGACTCAGAAGCAGTCTGTCAGAGAACAAGCTGGAGACTTTTTTGTTGATGGCCACTGAGAAAGACATCCTCATGTCATTGGACTCTGACGTGGTCATTGATAGGGTTGCTGAGAAGAGTGACTTATTGAGAAAGATGCTTTTGCAGCTTAATAAGGTGAGATTAAGTAAATAAAATGATTAAGACAATTCTCATTGTAATTAGCCAGTTCTGTTTTCTTAAATCCTGAACTTCACCCTCTCTTTGACAGGATGCCATCACTTGCCTTTTAAAGGATTCATCCAAAGAGGTAACCTGCATCCTTTTTGACTCTCCCAAAGCCCCCCAACTACACGCACGCACGCACGCACGCACGCACGCACGCACGCACGCACACACACACACACACACACACACACACACACACACACACACACACACACACACACACACACACACACACACACACACACACACACACACACACACACACACACACACACACACACACACACACACACACACACACACACACACACACACACACACACAGAGACACACACACACACACACATATTCTCAGGAAAATAAATGTGTGTGCTCTGTGAGGTTCTGAGAAACCAGCCGCCTACGACTTGCACTATAGCCCCTTGCGTGCGTCAATCAATCACATTTTATTTATATAGCCCAATATCACAAATTACAATTAGTCTCAGAGGGCTTCACAGTGTGTACAGGTACGACATCCTCTGTCCTTAGACCCTTGCAGCGCTCAAGGAAAAACTCCCCCAAAACAGACCCCACAATTAACAGTAGGAAGAAACCTCTGTGAGAGCAACAGAAGAGGGATCCCTCTCCCAGGACGGACAGACGTGCAATAGGTGTCGTGTGTACAGATGAAAAAGGCAATACAATTACAGCGATTAAAAAAAGGATATACAAATTAAATGAAAGCGTCAATGTATATAAAAAAGATGCCGTCGACTCATCCTGTAGACTCATCTGGTCCGATCTCTATTGTGTTGTCATAAAGGGGAGGCAGGGCACTATAGGGTCCCCCCCCCCCCCTAAATCCACTAGAAGTCATCATTTAAGGGGTTATTTTTAAAACTTTTCTTCTGGGGGGGGCATTCCCCCCAGACCCCCCTATTAGTGCTCGGTCACTGTTCGCTTTGTGAGAGGGTTTGAAGGTCTAATTTCTAATGATTGATAGTTATACATACTTGTGGTATGTATTAGTTTTGTTTGCCCCTGGTACATAAAAAGGATAATAATAGTGTTTTTTTAAATTATACTGAGTTATTCTTCTTGTCAGGAACCGCTACTATTCGTTTGTTTTATGGATTTGGGTCTAAATGCCAGGGCCGATTTGCTGTCCCAGTCCAGCCCTGGTTTTCACTATAAGTACAAAATATTTTTTGGATGGACACTATAATTTACAGTTTTTTACCATGTTCAATCTGAATTTTCTTTAAAATAAAAAACATCTATATTGATTCTGACTTTTCTACATCCAACTCACAGATTTATCATCACTTTGAGAAAAAAGATTATTAATTTAACCCTCTTAGAAGGGAAGATATGGTCATTTGTTCTGGGAATGTCATTTTCAAGCCTGAAACCTGAAAAACAGGCTTGGGGCTTAAGAGGTTAATGTGGCCAAAACAAATTACATGATATTCAATACAAAGTCTGAGAGTATAAATGACTGCATTATGCGGATTTGCAATACTGAGATAGAGAAAGTTGGTGCATGTTCATTTTTTAGACTGCTTGTTGACAAAAAACTCAATAGGTATTTTGTATCATACTAAGAACATTCTTGAAGAAAAATACTCTTTATAACAGACTATTTCTCCCTTACCTTTACTACTGCTCCGAAATATGGGGAAACACGTACTCAACAAATCTACAAAAAAAAATAACATCCCAAAGAAATTATGAATAGTCTGTGGTGTTGGTAAATATGAACACACAACTCCCATATTTTAAAAAAACTCAATCTAGTAAAATGTGTTGACATAGTACAGCTTAAAACAGTACTGATTATGCACAACATTTTCCATAACAAAATGCCTAATAACATTCAAAAGCATTTCCACACCACAGCGTGAACATATGAATGTAAAAAAAGTCACTTGTAAATAAGTGTTCACAATGTTTATATGCAATGATGCGTATATTATTATATGCATATATTATTATTATTAGGGCCCGAGCACGGAGTGCTAGGAACCTATTGTTATTGGTGGAATTATTATTTTTCTGCTGGCGTTTCATGTTTTTGAGGTCTTTAGGATGCTGACAAAGTTGTATAATTTTGCACGGACGCCAGGATTGGTGAAAAATACAATATTCTGGAGTCAATGGGTTAAATATTCCAACGTGCTCGCTAGCGCCACCTATGAAAAATCAATTTCGGAATAAATTTACAAAGTCGCACCGTAACTCCAAATGACCTGTTTTTTTGCACACATATCCGGGTGGACCTGCTCTACAAATAATCCTCTTGAAACCCTAAGCTCCGCCTACATTTTTTAAATTTAGATTAGCATAATGTTCAAAACAGTTAAATATTCACTTAAATTTCAATTTTCAGTTTTTCAACACCAAACTTCGTAGCGGTTGAGGGTCAGACACATTACCGTAGAAAATGAGCATGTTAGGACGATAAATATTGCCGCCGTCAATCAAAACGTACTCGCAAAAAGGCAGGGCTTAGAAATAAATGCTCATAACTCATCAACAATGTATCCAAACATCACAGATTTTGGTAAATAGGCTTAGTCTGTCTTGGGGAATAGGCACATCAAAGCATTTTCATTTTGGACTATAGGGGGAGCCAAAAACACCACCTATTTATAACTCAAGAGTAGATGGACTAATTATCTTTTTACACATACTCTCGAGGTGACTACAAACTCAGATATAAAGTTTCGCAACAAATTCAGAATGTGGGCATGGCCTATACATTTTTTTTAAATTGCGATAGCATAAAATGAGCTTCGGATGCAAAACTTGGGACACACGTCAGAGCCCACGACCTTTTCGAGAATGTAAAAAAAAAAGGTTATTTAAAAAAAAAAACTGCTCACTAGCGCCCCCTATTGTGTGGTAGTCACATATAGTTTCTCAGAACTTCACGAATTTTGGCACAGACATTCCTCATGGAATTGCGGACATATTTGTAAATAGATTCCATTAGCCCCGCCCCCCAGAAAGTTGGCCATTTAGAAAAATGTGCGTTATTCAGCCATTTTAAGCACATTCTTGCAAACTCCTCCTAGGGGAATGATCGGGAAAATTACAGTCCAGGATAAGTTCAGCCCCTATCCAATATGATACTTAAATGCGGAGCACATTTTTGAAAAATCACTCGTGGAGGTCGTAAGCTAACAGCGAATACACCATTTTTGAAGATTTACATGTCGCAAATGACTCCAAACTACTCCAAACTACTCTAATATGGTTATTCCGATATTCACGAAACACTGTATACACATTGCTCTTATGATTTCGGACATATTTCAAATTGGCTTTTATTAGCCCCGCCCCCCAGAAAGTCGGCCATTTTGAAAAATGTGCGTTTTTCAGCCATTTTCAGCACATTCTTGTGAACTCCTCCTAGGGGAATGATCGGAAAAATTCCAATCCTGCACAAGTTTAGCCCCTATCCAATGTGATGCTAAATTGCGAAGGAATAATTGATCGCTCAAACGATAAGCTCGTAAGCGAACGGAGAATGTTCAATCTTTGACGATTTACATGTCACAAATTGCTCCAAACTACTCGCATATAGTTTTTCCGGTATTCACGAAACGCTCTATACACATTGCTCTTATGATTGCAGACATATTTCAAATTGCCTTCCATTAGCCCCGCCCCCCAGAAAGTTGGCCTTTTTGAAAAATGTGCGTTTTTCAGCCATTTTAAGCACATTCTTGCAAACTCCTCCTAGGGGAATGATCGGAAAATTATACTTAATTACGGAGCACATTTTTGAAAAATCACTCGTGGAGGTCGTAAGCTAACAGCGAATACACCATTTTTGACGATTTACATGTCGCAAATTGCTCCAAACTACTCGCATATAGTTTTTCCGATATTCACGAAACGCTGTATACACATTGCTGTTATGATTGCGGACATATTTCAAATTGCCTTCCATTAGCCCCACCCCCTTAAAAAGTCGGCCATTTTGAAATATGTGCGTTTTTCATGCATTTTAAGGACATTTCTGCGAACTCCTCCTAGGGGAATGATCGGAAAAATTCCAATTCAGGACAAGTTCAGCCCATTTCCAATGTGATGCTAAATTGCGAAGGAATAATTGATTGCGAAGGAATAATTGATCGCTCAAACGATGAGCTCGTAAGCGAACGGAGAATATACCATTTTAATCCAAACTACTACATTTCCATTTTTGGAAACATTTACAAAGTCACACCGTTAACTCCGAATGACCTGAACTTTTGCACACGTATTTTGGTGGACCTACTCTACATATCATCTCCTTGAACCCCTAAACTCGGCCTACTTCATTTGTTTTAAATTAGAAAAATGTTAAAAACAGTGAAATATTACCTTACATTTCCATGTTTTCTTTTTCAACACCAAACTTAGAATACAGCATCGGTGGAGGGTCAGACAAATTAACGTAGAAAATGAGCATGTTCAGTCGATAAATATGGCCGTCATTAATCTAAACCTGTTTTGCAAAAAGGCGGGGCTTACAAAGAAATGCTCATAACTGGTTAGGGTTAGGGTTGAGGGCTAGGGTTACCCTTAACCCCTAACCCACACACACACACCACCTGTGCTGGCCGCAAATTCAATTACAACAGACACTCATACACTCCACAACACACACCTACTCACTGTACAACACACACAAACAGCTCATAAAGCGTAATGTATATCAGGCTACAACCCTTATATATTTTATTATGTGAAGCATTATATGGTTTCATGAATAACATCTACTCTTTACTTGTAGATATCTACTAAAGCATACAAATAAAGTGTGCAATGTAGGTCTGTTACCAGTGGCGGCTGGTGGAAATTATTTTAGGTGGGGCTATTGTAATGGTGAATAAACCACACGGGGAACATTTTGAGAAATTACCCCTTAAATGAAATAGGCTACACTATTTCATCGTTGCTGTTGTGTGATTGGTGTTTAGCTACGGTATTTAGCGTCTACAGCACCTCCGCTTTTAGGGTTGACGTAGACCCAAACGTCGCCCGGAGGTCCCCCGGTGTTGTTGCGGGAGCTGCTGCACTAGCTAACGCTCCACTAGCTAACGCTACATTAGCAAAACAAACGCTTATTTCTTTTGCAAATGGCGCGGCGGGCTTCAAACACGTTCCCCTCCACTGGTTTCAACCAAGCACTAAATTAAATGTTTTCCAACCAAATACGGTTGAACTGACACTTCCCCATATTAATTTATAAGTAGATTCGAAGATACATGAGTTTCTGACTGCCGCAAGCTGAAGCTTGGTTGCTAGGTTACTAGCTGGGTGTTCTCCAATACGGGGCCGGGGGAAACAAAGTTAGTGATTACTGGTTCCATGTTGATTTAATTCAATACAAATTGTTGGGGGGAACTGAAAGGCTATTACCGTACTGGTTACTTTGCAGCCCAGACATTTCCCCCAAAAAACATTTAGACGCTATAGCAACACAGAAGTACCTTTCAAATCCGATCATTTTTAAGACCTTTTTTATTTTGTAATGTGGGAAGAGGTGGGGCGGCGCCGGCCGCCAGTGCCTGTTATATATATTATTGCTGTTCTCACTGTAAACATTGAGTCTGATGCCTAACATCCAGGGGAGATGTGATTAGTGAGTAAACAAACGGTAAAGGGCAGAAAGTCTGATGCACATTTGATCATCTTAAATAACTTATAATAATAACGGGAACAGTTTGCAGAGCTGTGCGTCGTTGACATAAGTAACAGTAACAGGAATAGTCCTTCACTCGAACTGGGAGCTCGTAGGTTAACGGAGAATGTACAATTTTTGACCATTTATATGTCACATACTACCTTAAGCTACTGAGACCCGCCTGTCTGCCTGCCACATCAACACACACACACACACACACACACACACACACACACACACACACACACACACACACACACACACACACACACACACACACACACACACACACACACACACACACACACACACACACACACACACACACACACACACACACACAGTGTACCCTCGGTTATAGCTCCTCTAGAGACAATCCTCTCTCCTCTAAATCAGTGTATCCTCGGTCACGGCTCCTCCAGACAGCCTCCTCGATAATCGATCCTCGACGAGCCTTTAGAGAAATTAGTTTTCCTTCCAGACGGCGCGCCGACATCCGTTTCCGGGTTGCTTCCGGAGGACCTGGGAGTCGAGGAGTTGAGGAGGGGAAATTAGAGTATTGAGAAACCTCTAGAGCAGGGGTGGGCAATTATTTTTTCCATGGGGCCACATGAGAAACAAAAAATATTGTGGAGGGCCGGGCCAAAAGGCTGAACTCAATTCTGCATAATATTAATTGTATTTCTTTATAAAAAGCAGTAAATAGCATTGTTTTGACAAGCTGGTAAGAGTATATGTTATAGTTGAGCAATGAAAAAGTGAGGTTGCCTTGCAAAAAATGTAATTTATTCAATCAAATTTCCCAAAACAATGGTAAACAAAATGTGAACGTTTTTCACCATTTCTGACTCATATTAGTGAACATTTTCAGTCGCATTCACTACAAAACACATTTTGAGTTATACTGTTGGAAAGTTGTGTAAAGGTTCTTAGCATTCTTAAGACATCACAACATTGTCTTTGTGCTCCAAACATTCAGCAAGATACATCATATTGAACTGTCACTGAACATCACTGAACTGTGATTTTGAGAAAAGGCTTCCAAAGAAAGTGTCCCAGTTCACTGCTAGTTGGTTCCTTTACATGCCTACATTTGTAGTCTAACCACCTCATTTGGTGTTTTTAAGTTCTTTTTTCTTGTTCAGTGAGAGAAATCTAGTCTCTGCTGGGCTTTAACGAGTGCATCGAAGTCAGGTTGAATGTCTGAGGTGGAGATGCGAAGCACAGCTGACAGATGATCATCAGTGAGAGAGGATCTATACCTGGATTTCATAAACTTCATCTTTGAAAATGTTTGTTCACATATGTAGGTAGAGCCAAAGAGAACCAACATCTTCTGAGCATGTCTCCTCATGTTTGGAAAGTTCTCCTCCTCGAGAGAAGAGTAGAAATCCAGCAGAGATCCTGACTTAAAGCGCTCTGCCAGTACTGCATCAGACTGCAGGTCAATGAGTTCCAGCTGAACATCACTGGGTGCATTATCCATACTGCAGGTAAAGGGAGAGGAAATCATGAGTATTTCATCCTCGATTGTTCGGAGATCTTCAAATCGCCTTGAAAACTCACCATGCAATGCTCCTAACATGGATGAGTACCTGCGGAGGTGATCAGCTGATGGTGTGACTTCTTTCAGGGTTTGCATGTGAGTGAGAGTGTTGCTCTCCAGTTGGCTTGAAAGAAACTGCATCTTTCTCATGAAAGCCTTCACCAGGCTGTGCATTTCATGAACAAAAAGGCCCTTGCCTTGCAGTTTGGTGTTCAGTTCATTCATCAGTGCAGTCACATCAACAGCAAATGCAACATCTGCCATCCAGTCCTCGTCTGAGAGCTCTGGGATGTTTTTGCCTTTCTTCTCACAAAACTCTTGAATCTCTGCTTTCAGGTCCCAAACTCTTTTTAGCACTTTGCCCAGGCTGAGCCATCTGACAGCTGTGTGGTAGCCGATGTCACTATGCTCAGTCTCATGCTCCTCTGTGATTCAATGCCCGTGCCCTGATGAAGTTTACTATTTTAGTAACAACATCAATAACATGGTGAATTTTTAGCACTGACTTGCACAACACATGTTGGTGTATAATACAATGCAAAAATACCAATTTCTGATCTGCGTCGATTTCAGTCACTTTATCTTGCATACGTTTCAAAAGTCCAACATTTTTACCTGTAAGATTTGGACAACTGTCTGTTGTGACACCTGCCAGTCTGTCCCATTTCAGTCCCAGCGTGTCCATGCACGCATTTACCTCCGTGAACAGATCGCTCCCTGTCGTCGTCCCTTTCATCGGCCGCATTGCTGCCAGCTCCTCCGTAATCTTGAAGTCCGGCGTTATCCCACGGACAAATACGAGTAACTGCGCTGTGTCGCGGACATCACAGCTCTCGTCCAAAGCCAAGGAGATAAAGTCAAAACTTGCCACTTCATGTTGCAGCTGAAGCTCCAGACTCCCCGCAATGTCCTCGATCCTTCTCGTCACGGTTCGCCTGGACAGCGGGACTTGCTCAAAGGCTTCTTTTTCTTCAGGGCATATTAGTGCTGCAGAGTCCACTAAGCACTCTTTGACAAACTCCCCCTCTGAGAATGGCTTACTGTGTTTAGCTATTTTGTGGGATATCACGAAGCTGGTCTTGGTTGCTGCATCCTTGAATGTGTGAAGCTTGGTAAAAAAAGCCTTGCTGCTTTTGCAGCTTAGCTAGCAAAGCGTTCGATGTGCGTGCCCTTTCAGCATCAGTCAAGTTTTTGTATTTCTCCGCGTGTTTCGTCTCGTAATGCCGACTCAAATTGTAGTCCTTGAACACGGCGATCTGCTCCCCGCAAACTAAACACACGGCTTTACCTCCGACTTCAGTAAATAAATACTTAGCAGTCCAATTTTTGTTGAAAACCCTACATTCGGCATCTACCTTTCTTTTTTTAGCATCAGCTGACATTTTTGAGCGCTAAATTCGTCTTGTGACAATTATCCAATAACGCGCACGTCTTGATTTGACGTATTGCGTCATTATGTACGTGAATAAAAAACAACTTCAAAATAAAAGCATTGCAGCTTTAGTCCATGCATGAGGTAAAATTAGAAAATATGTTTATTTTGTAATTTCCAATTAACCTTACACGGGCCGGCCGTATGTGGCCCGGGGGCCGTACAGTGCCCAGGTCTGCTCTAGAGACTCGAAATTAGAGAAATGACAAACGGCTAATTTCCGAGGACTCGTGTGCGTCTGCTTGAAGCCGGGACGACCGGCCGCCCTCCCCGACAGGCGCACGGACGCGAGGGCCCGCTCATCACTGCGCGCACAAGTGCGACCGCAGTTTTAATTATTATTAATTTGCCAAGTACATGTGTACATATGTATATATTTATATATAGTATTATTTTCATTTCCAAAAAAAGATAGTTGAAACTGCTTTTGACATGTGCAGAAAATGACCCTATATCTAGTTTTCGTATATTTATATATATATATATTTATAAAACGGACAAGTCAAATCAAGCAATCTGATTGGTTCTTAGCCGTGATATACTGAGCGTATACCACGGGTAGAATTGTAAGTTACTTTTCACAACAAGTCAGTATCCCTCCGCGTCTGAGAAAAACCGTATACCCTTGGGCTGAAAAGCAAACTGCCTGCAGTTGGGGGGCTTCGCTTCGGGCCGAACCACGCCCCTTAGCTGTGATATAATGAGCATATACCACGGCCTGTCGTGAGCTATTGCTTAAATATATGGATTTATTGTTTTCCTGCCCTAACTTTTATTTAATTGTTTCTCCTGTTTTCTTTATTTCTTTGTACTCCTTCATTTCTATACGTTTTTGACGCAATAATGTCGATGTTGTATTAGGATGATGCACGGGAGGGCTACTTTCCATAAGCTATGCTTCAGCCCTCCCGCTTCTACAAATTTTGTTCATCTTTGTGTGTATGAATTTTGGATGAATAAAAAAAAAAAATGTACCTTCAGCTTGCCCCTAGTGGCCGCGGGGGCCCTATGCATCTGCATAGTCCGCCTATAGGAAGAAACGGCCCTGATGATAAAGGTAAGTTAATTGGCCTACAGACTAAATTAGATAATTTATACTTTAAAAAAGCCCAAGGTGAGGACTTCCTGCGGACAGCTGAGCAACATGGTCGCTTGAACAGTGAGCTCCCTTATGCCAACAGAATAAACTCCGCCTAACTTGAAAATTAAAACATATAAAACATCCTGGACAGTTGATAATGAGCAGAGGGTCAACAAAAGCAAGGAATAAGAAAAGCGAGAACCGTCAAGGTAAAGAAAAAACTAATATTAACAAAGAAAAGGACAGGCTAACTGCAGAAGCTAACACAGCAATGGCTAAACCACAAGCTAATCTGGAAAGCATTAGCATGCAAATCGAAGCCATGCGGAGCGAGCTGAAAACCGACCTGACCATCTTTAAGGAGGACATCGCCACTCAAATAAAAAACGAGCTGACAGAATTCAAAGAAGACATTAACCAGAAACTGGTAAAAATACAAACAGAAGTTGGACAGCAAAATGATAAAATAGACGCCGTTGTGAATCGCACGGAGGAGTTTGAGCTCTGGAGTACCGAGGCAAAAAGCGATATGCAGGAAATAATAAAAGAACACAAGTTTATGACTGAAAAGCTGGATGATTTGGAATCGAGATCCAGACGAAACAATTTGAGAATATACGGCATACCAGAAGATGCAGAGCTGAAAAGTGACACGGTGGCAGTGTTTGTGGATAAATGGCTGCGGGACGAGCTGTCATTAGAGACAGATCTCCAGATTCAACGAGCCCACACAGCCCTGGCACCGAAACCAAAATCGGGACAACCTCCGAGGTCGATCATCCTGAACTTTCTGCAGTTCCATGTAAAAGAGATGGTCTTGAAGAGGGCTTGGGAAAAGAAAACTGTCAAACTCGGAGACAATAGGATATATTTCGACCACGACTACACCACGAGGATACTGCTCCAACGCAAGGCATACGCGGGCGTTAAGAAGATCTTGAAGGGAGAAGGCATCCGTTTTCAGACACCTCTAAATGAGATGCGTATTCACTGGGCTAATGGAATGAAGACATACAACAGCGCAGAGGAAGCAGCCAGCGATATGCGGGGAAGAGGATATGAAGTAGAAGACACCACCGCTACGAGAGGCTCTGCTGGCCGCGGCGGGCTCAAGTCCACGGGGATCGAGACTTGGACACGCGTCGGAAACAACAGAACCACGCAGACAGGCAAACGGGCGAGAGGACTGCTGCGAGAATTCGAACATTAAGAAAACAACGCAGAATGAAAGTCTTCTTCTTCAGCCTGACGCATAATGGAAAAAGATAAGAATATATCCTTGTAATGTTAATCAAAAACATTAAGAACTGTTAGTTCTGAAATGAGAAGTGACATGAATACATATTGATATCTGGCATGTTGGCTTAAAAAGGGAATGAAACATAGCTGCCTATGTTATTGTATAAGCCTAGTATGGGCAGTTTAACTCAATTTGGGTTTTATCCTACTACTAGCTGGGGGCCCTTCCCATATGGAAGACTTTCCCCCTCAGAACAAGAGGTGAGTCAACATTTGAGGGTTGTTGACACCTCTATTTGGAGGTCGCCTTTTCTGCCTATAGTTACATTTAGAAATGTTTTCTTGTTTTCAATGTTGTTAAGTGCCAATAGTTATATCACTGTTAACCTGAGTGGGAGACACTACAAAATGACTGAATCAAAATCAACCTATGACTAACATACAAGACGGAATTAAGCTTATGTCCCTTAATGTTAATGGTTTGGGAAATCCGATAAAAAGAGCAAATATTATAACGAAAATCAAAAAAGAAAAGTCACAGATTACTTTCCTACAAGAAACCCACCTTTCAAAGACGGAACATGAACAATTAAAACAATTTGGATTCAAAAACACCTTTTACAGCTCCCACTCTAACGCACGTAAAAGAGGAGTAGCAATTTTAATTTCTAATGCAGTCAAATTTGAGTACCAAAAATAAATAAAAGATAGAGAGGGACGATATATTATTGTGAAAGGGAAAATTGACAAAACTAAAGTAACATTGGTGAACATATATGCACCACCTGAGAGTGATAAGTATTTCTTTGGGGCCTTGCTTGATCTGATTGCAGTAGAAACCGAGGGAATATGTATAAGTGGGGGAGATCTCAATCTGATAATGGATTATGATCTGGACACAACAAACTGCAAGAGAATTAAAAAACCTATTACAAAGCTGGTGAAAAACACTTGGGAAGAAATGGGATTCTTTGATGTATGGAGGGACCTTAATCCAAAAAAAAAGGATTTCAGCTATTACTCGGCAGTACACTCAGTATACTCACGGATTGATTACTTTTTTATGCAGAAGGAAAATAGGGATAAAATACAGGACTATCAAATTGGAGTGGCTGACGTGTCTGATCATTGTGCAATCTACTTGAATATTAAACTGGGGTGTAGACGGAGAGACACATTATGGAGATTGAACGTGGGCATATTGAATAACAAATTGGTTGTTGAACAAATCAAAGATGAAATACAGAAATACTTAGAGGAAAACAATAACGACAACACAGACCCAGCCATATTATGGGATGCATTAAAAGCAGTAATACGAGGAAAATTGATTTCTATTACAAGTAACCTCAAAAAAGTAAAAGAAACTCAATATAATAATCTCACAGCCGACCTGAAACAATTAGAACAAAAACATGAAGAAAAAAGTGATATAAATACACAAAAACAAATCAAAGAGGTGAGAAACCAAATCAACAACTTACTACATCAGGATATGGAGATAAAAGCAAGATATCTTAAACAAAATTATTATGAATTAGGCCCCAAAGCTACAAAGTTGTTGGCAAGACGTTTACGAAAGCAACAGGCAGCAATCACAGTCAACAAACTACATGACCCTAAAACAAATCAACCTAAATATGAACCCAAAGAAATTGAAAATATTTTTAGAGATTATTACAAAGATCTTTACATGCAAACGTCTCCAACAAATCATATGCGTACAAAGTCATTCCTAGACTCACTGGATCTGCCCTCTATAGGCAAAGTTCAAAATGAATGTATAACAGCAAAGATAACTGTAGATGAAATCCATAAGGCAATCGGAAAACTGAAAACAAACAAAGCTCCAGGTAGTGATGGATTCCCATCTGAGTGGTACAAAAAACTAGAAAAAAGAACTGTCTCCACTGCTACTAGGTGCCTTTAATTGGATAATGTCAAAAGAGGATACTCTCCCCTCATGGAAAGAAGCAATTATTACAGTTATCCCCAAACCACTAAAAGATAAAGAATTTTGCCAAAATTATAGACCAATCTCAATTCTTAATGTTGATTACAAGCTCTACACTACGATACTATCAAACAGGCTACAAACAATAGTACCAGACCTCATAGATGAGGACCAAACAGGCTTTGTTTCAGGCAGACAGACGCATGATAATATCAGAAGAACGTTACACATCATACATAGAATACAAAAAAATAAAATACCAGCAGCACTGATTAGTCTCGATGCGGAAAAAGCATTTGACAGGGTCAATTGGGAATTTTTATATCTAACATTAGAGAAATTTGGATTCAGTAATAAAACAATTAAATGCATTAAGTCTATTTATGACAAACCAACAGCTCGAGTTAAAGTTAATGGCTCACTAACAGACAGATTTACATTGGAAAGAGGAACTAGACAGGGCTGCTGTCTCAGCCCTACCCTGTTTGCTCTATATATAGAACCATTAGCCCAAATGATCAGACAGGAAAATGCTATTGCAGGAATAGAAATTAGTCAACAAAAACATGTTATTAGCCTTTTCGCAGATGACATCATGATCATGCTGAAAGATCCAGTAAGCTCCTTTATAAAGCTAATGCAAATGATGGAACAATTTGGTGAATATTCAGGATACAAAATAAACATATCTAAAACTCAAATCCTTATGTTTAACTGAGCTCCAAATCAAAAACTAAAAGAATTTAATTTAAACTGGGAAGCTAAATCAATTAAATACTTAGGAATAAACATAACCAAAAATGTAGCAAAGCTGTACCAAAGCAACTATGAATGTATTGACAAAGATATAAGGAAAGATTTCGAAAAATTGTCAACTTACCCGATGAGTTTTATTGACAGGATAAATACAGTGAAAATGAACATTTTACCACGCTTGTTGTATTTATTTCAATCCTTGCCGATAAATATACCGCAGATTCAGTTCCAAAGCTGGGATAAGCTTATATCAAGATTCATATGGAGGGGTAAAAAACCTAGGATAAGATATACCACACTGCAATTGCCTAAAGAAAGAGGGGGACTGGCACTTCCAAACTTAAAGGAATATTATCATGCAGCACAACTACGTCCTCTCATTTACTGGTGCAACTCCGATTATATAGCCGGCTGGAAAGACATCGAAATACTTACATGAGTCCCCAATTCAACCACTCATAGGGCAAAGAGAAATACCTCCCCATATTAAAGAAAAGGGAGACCTAGACCCCATAACAACATTTACACTAGAAAAATGGTATTCTATTATTAAACAATTGAAATTGGGAAGGGAACTTGGACTATTAGACTGGATAGCCTATGACAAAGGGTTCAAACCAGGAAGCTATGACTGTAGATTCAAGCAATGGACAGAACAAGGTTTAACAGCCATATGCACGGTTATCCAGAAGGGAGAAATGAGAAGCTTTCAAGACCTGAAAAACCTCTTTGACCTAGAGAACAAAGATTTATTCAGATATATGCAAATGAGGGACTACTATACAAAAAAGGTTAAGAAAAATGAAGATGACATACAACCTATTGTAAAGATTATTGCACGAGCTTACCATGATGATGTTCCCAAAGTTGTGTCAACCCTGTATTCGTGCTTGATGGAAGCCAAAAAAGATTCAACACTCTATGTAAAAACTAAATGGGAAAAAGAACTAAACGAAAGGATCTCAGATGAGATGTGGTGTGATATGTGGAAAATGCACCAGACCACTACACAGTCACACGGATGGAGAGAATTTCTGTGGAAAAATCAAATTTGTTTCTTTTACACACCCAAAATCACTAGTAAACAAACACTCAACAATCATGCTGGAAACTTTGTAAACATCAGGAACCTCACCATACACATGTGTTTTGGAGCTGCAGTAAGATTCAACCTTTCTGGGACTGTGTACACTCTGTTCTATGCAAGGTATTAGGATATAGAATCCCTCAAACCTGTTTGGTGTTATACCTGGGACATATGGAAGGATCTGTACATGTCGGAGATCAATACCTGATCAAGATCCTCCTAGCTGCTGGAAAGAAGGCTATCACTAAAAACTGGCTAAAGGCAGAAACACCAAGCTACAGACAATGGGTTAATATTATTGGTGATATCCTAATAATGGAGAAAATCACATACAAGTTGAAAGTAATGGAAGACAAATTTCTTAAGGGCTGGGAAAAATGGTTAAGGTACATAACAAATGAGTCATAAAAAAACAAGCAATATTTGATGACTATGTAGATCGTCTAAGTACAGGCACTGTTCTCTCTGAAATGTAATATGTGTTGTGTGTAATTGTACCTTGTGAAAAAATCTATAACATTTTTTTAAAAAAAAATTAAAAAAAGCCCAAGGTGCTCATGTAAGATCCCGAGCTAAATGGGTAGAGGAAGGGGAGAAAAATACATCTTATTTCAGTGGATTAGAAAAAAGGAGACATTTATAAATTGTACTCAAATCTTTATTCTTCTGAATATTCTACTATTGATTCGGATATGTTTCTGGAAAGTATAGGGTCACATATAGTACCACAGTCTCTTAATCCTAAATCCTTTTGAATTCTCCTATCCACTATTCCTTAACCCCGTGACTTTTCACACAGAGGTTAAGGAATAGTGGATAGGAGAAGACGATAGGAGCTGATATTTGGACTATTCGACTGCAACCCCTGTCTCCGACGCTGTATCCAGTTCTTATTATACATCCATGGTTAGGAACCTTCCTAAACTAAACTGACAATTCGACCGCAACCCAAGTATGTTGCAGTTCTTTCCCTTTAACAGTTCATTTATAGATAAATCATTGACATTAATGGATACAGAACACACGGGACATGTAGTAATACACAGCGGCACATGGACATTTGTCCTCACACCCTTACGTTATTATATATTTTCACACCTGCCAGGGTCAATGACAATTCAGTTATCACACTGGCCGTCACTCTGTCCACGTGTTAGGAATGAATCTGTGACACATGGAGCCACAGCGGGTTCACTGTCAGCGTTACGACACTGCTGTTGATACTTCATCTGGTGGGAATGTCAAAAGTGAAAGATCACCTGAAAGCACTCATTAGTCACTCAGTGCATCTATCTGACCAACTGCACTGGATTTTATGATGTACACTGAGGATGAATATGATTACATCAGTGTGGAGATAGCATGTGTAGACAGTACACTGAAACATAAGAATAAAAGGCCATAAATAAATAAACATGTTTTTGTTCAGATTTTTTTGATTGCTCTTCCTGGTAACAACTAGTTCAAACTGGTTCAACACATTCACACTGTAAACCATGTGCACTTCCTGTTCCACTCTCCTTTGTTTCATTATGGCCGCCACTGCAAACTGGTTATTTAGCTTTCGGAACTCTGGTTTCTAAATACTGACAGAGGCAGTGGCAGAGATGTGTTTTATGGAGTGAAAGGTTTTTGAGCAGGAAAATGGACCATGGGGGAAATAATTTGCCTGCTTATTGACCCCCAGTTTTGAGTCTACACAACAGAACATCTGCAATTTACTGAGCAGATGCTATTTCTCACACTCACTGGAAACCTGAATCTGATGGATCAAATTCAAATCAGAGAAACTGAGTCTCTAACTGTCCTTCTGTCAATCAGTGATTGTACTTTACTAGTGCTTCAGACTGCGTGTGATGCCTGCCACACCCCCCCCCCACACACACACACACACACACACACACACACACACACACACACACACACACACACACACACACACACACACACACACACACACACACACACACACACACACACACACACACACACACACACACACACACACACACACACACACACACACACACACACACACACACACACACACACACACACACACACACACACACACACACACACACACACACACACACACACACACACACACACACACACACACACACACACACACACACTTTAGGGCCCGATGAGGAAACACTTGGGAGCAATCACATACTTTTCATCATATCACATTACTTTACACAGAGGGAGAGGAAGACTGGATGATAATAAATCATTCATTAAATCTGTCATATAGCAAAGGATGTATTTGTTGAAATTACGCCCTTAAAATTACCCAAGTTAATGTTTGTTCTCCTATGTGTTCTTCGGACTATTTCAGTCTGGACTCATGTCACATCTATCCAACTCACAGCAGTAATGTTGATTCCTTTAAAAAAGTACAAATGACAGAAATAAAAAACAGCCTTTCTGGCTAGCAAGAAACAAATAAATGAAAACAGTCAGAAGAAATGTCTTCAGTGCCTCGGTCAGACAGTGTCCCTAACTCACTGAGACTCTAAAGACACCAACTACAGTTTGAAGACGAGACATAAATCCAGCTGTCAGCAGCCATGTTTAACTAGTTTAACTCGTCACATTCTGACCCCCCCCCCACCTGCTGGACTCAATCATTTAAGGAACTACTGTAAGAAAAGTCCCCCCCTCCAGCCAGGCACCAGGGTGTCTGTCCTCTCAGGCAGCAGTGAAGAAGACAGCGACTCCCGAACCCAGGTCTGCTGCAGAGGGAGAGCCTGCGGGGTGGGGGCTCCTGTGCAGGGCTGCTGGTTGGGTCTGTATAAGACACGGCGGGTCCGGCCCGCAGTGGGGGTCCGTGGGTGGCTAGTCCTTCTCCTCAGAACCTCCTTCCACGTGATCGGCTCCCCGGTCAGGGCTGCTATCCTCTGCAGAGGCAGAAGAACAACACATACTTCAATTCAACAGCCCCTCCCCCAAACATCTCCATAACAATGATAACCATCTCCTCTCTCACTGTGGTGGTCGTGGGGGACGGCTGAACTGCAGTTGGACAGAGCAAACTGAATCCTGGGAAATCCTGACAGATTAGCAGCAATAGGCGCTTTCACACTGCAGTACTTTTCCCACAAAGGTTCATGAGAACTTATTTAATCAGAACTCTTTAGTTCTGATGAACTAAGTACAGATCGTGTTCACACCGGAATAAGTCCCTGGGGGTGGATTAGGCAAATGAAGCCGCTGACGTCACTTCTTCTTCTTCTGCTTTGGGTTTACTGGCAGGCCGCAAACAACTTCACGCCGTATACTGCCACCTGAAGTCCCCGGCCGGAAGTCCCCGGAGTTGGGGACTGGCTTCAGTAGAAGCTGCTGGGACTCCCAGCAACTTCTACTGAAGCCTTCCGAGTAAATCGCCTGAACGCCGACACCTCCTCATCTCCACCGCTCCCATGTTTTATTTTTTGTTGCCATAAGTTAGTCTCTGCGTTTCTGCGCTGGGCTAATGCTAATAATGCTAACGCTAGGATAATAAAATGACGGCTTCACAAAACTTTTTTTGAGTTTTACGGGGCGTGGTTTGCAATCCGCCCAGCCAATCAGAAATAGGAACCTTTTTCTCCCACGAAAGTCCCTGCTCTCTAGCAGGGACGGAAAAGGGGGTAAAAAGGTTCTCATTAACTAATTTTAGTTCTGTTTTTTTTTGGTGTGAACGCGACATTTCGGAACTATATCGGAACTAAAGTGGGAAAAGTACTGCGGTGTGAACGCGGCTAATGGTTTATTTTGAAAGGAATACACTGAGGTTCCCCGGAGACATGTTTTAACAAGTTTAAATATGCTTCATCATTATTTGTGTCTGATATGTTGTTCTACAAACAAATGAAACTAACGTGTTAGTCTTTAAATACCATCACGCTCTCTTTGCTCATTAAAGGTCCAGAAGTGTGTGCGCTGAGGTTAATCACGGTTATGACTTGTCTCCACACACTGCTCACATAATTCAGTACTTCTCTACTATTAGTTAAACCTGTAAGGCCGTCTGACAGTGGACCATAGACTCCTCTCTCACTGTAGGCCAGTGGGCCTCTGTTTGTCGGTGTGTGGCAGGGAGCAGGGGCAGTAAACTTGGTTCCTGGTCCCTCCTTTTTTATATCTGTAACTTATTCAGTTGCAAATCCCCAAAGCCGAGTTGGGGCTTGTTGGTGAACAGTTGACACCAAGAGAATTTTGACGAGTTCCATTTTGCTTCTGTTTTTGTCAGGGATGGTAGCGGGGGGGCCACAGGCCAGTGTGGCTCTGTGTGTGACTCACTGATGAGGGCAGACGGGATCACAGACCTTAGAGCTCCATTTTTGCAGTGATGCATGTTGGGGGTTTGTGCTAGTGTGTGCTAGTGTGTTGTATGCCTTGTCTGAAGCCCAGGTGATGGTGGGGGGTTCCTCCCGGCGGTACCTCCTGCTGATTGGCCAGCTCCTCCTCCAGCTGCTGGGACTCTTCCCTCACAGTAGACAGGAAGTCAGCAGGTGACTGGCGAGGAGGCGTGGATTTCTCTGCGTGGTTATAGAGACCCTTCCACATCCTGAGACGAGTGACAAAGAGAACAAAAAAATGAAGTTTTGCCCATGTTTTTCTTCACAATCATTTCCTAGGAGATTATGTTTGACTGACAGCGAGTTGCTAGGGTTGAAGAAAGTAAAGAAGTAAGACCAAGAAAATAAAAATGACCATGTGTGCGTGTGCAGGAACTTACTTGAAGCAGTAGGGGGTGGTGTTGGGCCTCAGGACCCCCTGGCTGTGGCTCTGCTCAGCCCGGTAGAGAGGGTTGGTGTACTGGGCCCGCTCCTTCCACAGCTCGGGCCAAACGGAGTGAGTCCGCTCTCCAAGCCTGTCCACAGCACATAGCAATGTTACAAAACCATGACACCTTCTCAAATGCAGCACTCACTCTTTGCTGTAACAGACAGGTAGCTGAGGGAAACTGGATCTGGATCTTCAAATCCCCTAGGCAAAATGTGAGGGTCAGCACTGACACAATGAAAACTCCCCTCAATTTTGTTGCCAGTCCAGTGTGGCAGAAGTTAATTTAGGATAACCAAAGCAACCACACCAGCGATCTGTAACTGTCCTGACAGCATGCATCCTGATGGGACTGCAGTGGATCTACATAATACACATCATAATAAAGATGTGAGTGATGTACATGTGAAGTCCTTGACAAACTGCAGTGGGAATATAACTGATGCAGTTTTGGAAAATAATTGGTAAAAGTTAGCATAATAGTAATAAAGTGATAGAACACTTAAAAGTACCACAAGCACGGTCATTAATCAGAACTCTGCATACTGTGCTGGTCTCTGCACACAGTCCAATACCAGCGAACGTGTGTGTTTCAGTCCTACCTCATGTCCCTGCGCTCCTTCTGGCAGTTGCCCAAGAAGGTCCCGTACTGACAGGAGTAGATGTGTGTGTGTATGGCGACGAGGAAGCGTTCGTTGAACTCGAAGGCACAGGGGAACTGCTCGGACAGCTGCCACACACACTCCACAAACTGATCAATGACAGGAGACACTTCTTTAGGATCTCCGTCCAGGTGGCCGTACCTGCAGGGACACAGCTCCATCTTACTGCCCAACACACACAGCATTCTCTCCACTAAATCAAGTTCTATTCAAGTTCAGTGCTGTACAGTGCCTCCAGTAGAAAAGCACAGACAGGTACAGGAAAGAAGGAAGGGAACAAAGAGAGCAGAAAAAGGGTTGAAATGTTCATTAATACCATTTCTCAAATGTTAGCTCTCCATGAGTGACTCAGAGCTTAAATGTAGAGAAAACGATGATATAGTAAATAATTCATCCGTAATTGTATAATTATAATGTATTATATTATTTGTGTGCTTTTTAAAGCTAAAAATGTTTTGAACAAAATGTCCCACCCCAGCTTGGATAATAAGTGGTCAGGGCGCCCTTTTGATGTCCTCAAGAAATATTCGCAGTGACATCACTTTGAGCTCTGATGACCTCCAATGGGCTTTTAGAAAATGTAATTTAACTAGTCACATTATCATTTCACAAGTACCGTAATTTTCGGACTATAAGGCGCACCTGAATATAAACCGCAGCAACTAAATTGAATGATGTGTACATATATAAGCCGCACTGGACTATAAGCCGCAGGTGTTTTAATGTTTAATTACCATATGTAAGGGTTCGTGCACAGAGGGGATTGTCGGGAAAGAGATGGCTGTTTGAGGAAGCTCCCATTTATTAACATTTCAACAAACAAGTTGCATATTTGCATAACATATTCAAGTGTTACCATTTAGTGCAATAGTAGCTACAGAACATGTACTGTGCTGTGTAAACTGTACTGTATCACATAGCGTTTCAGACACACAAACTTTTCAACTTTCAAACTTAAACGGTGCGCTCCCAGCGCACGTACCGGCAGTGATCTACAGCAGTGGTTTTCAACCAGTGGTACGGGGACAAACTGTCTCGCTCCCGTAATGTCTGTCTGTCTT
Source organism: Notothenia rossii (assembly GCF_949606895.1). Lineage (NCBI taxonomy): Eukaryota > Metazoa > Chordata > Actinopteri > Perciformes > Nototheniidae > Notothenia > Notothenia rossii. Next base: position 49,213,679 of record NC_136912.1, on the reverse strand, counting down.
GCTCTCGTTCTGTCTTTCGTACCACTCTCGGTTCCACTTTTACCTTTGCGCGCTACCTGTCTCACTCTTTTCCGGCCTCCAGCTTTTCCTGCTGGAGCCCGCCGCTTAAAGGTGGGGGGCGCGGACCGGCCATAGAGCCCATAGAGTTAAAGGTGGTGGACTGTAACCTGTAAAATCCATAGATTTAGGAGGTCCCCTAGTGGCCGTTAGCTGTAAAAATCCATAGATTAGCCGCACCGTTATATAAGCCGCAGCGTCGAAAAATGGGAAAAAAGGCACGTCTTATAGTCCGAAAATTACCGTAGTTAACCCTTTAACAGTGTTTGTTATCTGTTATCCTCAATTTAAATAATCATCATAATAATAATAATTAATACTGCATCTTAAAGAGAGGTTGCACTTATTTGTTCCATTGGCATCACATCCCAGCCTGAAACTGGTTTTATCCCAGGGTCGAAAAAGTGATTTTGACCCTTTTGTCTTACACAATAAACACAACTGATGCATTTAAGGTCAGATTAAGTCCGACTTCCACAGTTACCTGTGGGAGAACTTGTGTCCGAAGGAAACCCAGTCCCTCTCTATCAGCACCTGGGAGAGAGGAGAGGAGGAAATACAAAGGAGGCCAGCGAGGAAAGGAGGAGCAAGACGAGGATCAAATCAGAGGTAAGAACAAGAGGCTGTAAGTACTGTGTGTGTGTGTGTGTGTGTGTGTGTGTGTGTGTGTGTGTGTGTGTGTGTGTGTGTGTGTGTGTGTGTGTGTGTGTGTGTGTGTGTGTGTGTGTTTGTGTGTGTGTGTGTGTGTGTGTGTGTGTGTGTGTGTGTGTGTGTACCATGAGGCCTCTGATGGTCCTGTAGTAAGGGTCCAGCAGTATACTGGCGACAGAGCAGGCCTGGGCGGTGCGGTCCCAGCCGTCTGAGCAGTGCACCAACACACTGATTCCTTCATCAGCCACGGCCTGCAGGGGACAGAGAGCAGCTCAACAGCAGGACCTCCCAAGCCGGGTCAAAGCCCTGATACACCAAACAGACCTCATAGAACTGTCTCTGGCAAAAAGTCATAATCCCACCCACAACAACGACGTATCCTAATGACCAACTATCACGTTCTGTGTCACACGACCGGACTTTGCTTTGCTTTCATTTTCCTGTCTATCTATTGCTGCTTTATGACAATTAGGGATGTCCCGATCACCTTTTTTTGCTCCCGATCCCGATCATTTTAAATTTGACAATTTGCCGATACCGATCTTTCCCGATCCGATCTTTATGCAATGCATTAAGAGAAGAAAAAAAGCATTCAAGTTGTCCCTTAAGGTTATTTTTTTAATTTAAATTGGATATTCTATCCAACATGGATATAGCTTCTTTTTTTCACAGCAGCATTGGATCAGTTCAGTTGTGCAGCATTGGATCAAAACAAAAATAAAGCTTATCAATACTCGTTAGCTTACTGCTACAATTAGACACTGCGCCCTGCCCACTCTTTTGCCAGATTTGAGAGAAATAAGCAACCAGGTCTATGAAAACAAGCCCCAAAGAAGCAACACATACATGATGTTGTGTAATTTGAAACCAAAACTAAGGCCTCAGGATGACTTTAAGACTTGAACGTGGTCATTTTTGTTTTGTAATATTGAATATAAAAAAATAAAAAAAAGTATTTAAAAAAAAAAAATCCCGATCCCCGATTTTTTTCTCCCGATTCCGATCTTTTGAAAATCACGTGATCGGCTCCGATCCCCGATCACGTGATCGGATCGGGACATCTCTAATGACAATGTATGTTTTAAATATTCATAGAATACCGAATTAAAGCTGACACTAGAGAGAGAGAGAGAAGATCTTCATTGATTGTTGGTTTTAGTACAAAATGGGTTTTATGACTTTTTACATAGATTATATTTGTCTCACTGAAACCTGCGTGTGAGTCTGCCGTGTGTACACACCCTGGCTATGAAGAGCCCTGCATCCAGGATCGCTTTAATATGTTTGAGCCAACCAGAGTTCTCCAGACCATACAGGAAGTCAGTCATGGATGGAAATCGCATCGCACCCACTGCATGGAAGAGAGGGAGACAGTCACAGGAAAGTAGTGAGATGCTATCAGAGGAGGAGCGCTGTGTGATCCTCACACCGCCTCTCCCTAGAACTCCTCTGCACACAGTGCTCCTCTCCTTACCGTCGACGATCTTCTGCTGGCTGCTCCTCATCACGTGAATATTTTCAATGCCGATGAAGTGCAGCTTGATGTTAGTGTAGTGGTCTTCATTCTCGTAGCCTTTACCTGCAGCCCGATTTGCCATGGCATTCAACTGTACCCAAACACACACAAACAATCTATAATCTCATAGTATATTTGTAAGTATATGTGTGTGTGTGTGTGTGTGTGTGTGTGTGTGTGTGTGTGTGTGTGTGTGTGTGTGTGCGCGTGTGTATGTTACCTTGGGCCTGGTGTCTACCACATAGATGTAGTCACTTCCTGGGTTGGCCTTCATCAGGGCCTGCAACATGGCCTCATCCTCCTGACAGCGGCCGCTGAAGCCGGACAGAGGCTGGCTGCATCGACACACTGCGGCCTGTGATGTCACCACAATACACACTTTGTAGTACACACCCACTGAGTCCTTTGCATCAGCAACATATGCAGGGGTTTTTCTAGAAGAATATTGTATGAGGGCGCTAACGTCACTACCGGCCTAAATGAAGCCCACTTTCCAGGGAAATAATGCATTAGAGCGAAGTGGAAAATAATGGTTTGTTCATGTCTTAAAGCTGCTTACGGTTTCTTTACTTCCTCTACAGAAGAAAGGACAGTTACGGCCCGTCCACACAGCAGCGTTAAAAAAATCTTCCAACGCTTCTCTGCCCATTCACTTTGAATGGGAGTGACGTCACTTCCCTTCGCTTTTCGCCGAACTGCATTGTGGGGAAGCAAAGCGAAGATTTCCAGGATTTTTCAGGATTCAAAAGTTGAGCAATGTTCAACTTTTGAAGCTGAGGTAGAAGCGTCAGCCAATCAAATCCCGTTTATGCAAATCTGACAGTACAAGCGCTAGCCAATCAAACCGCGTGTAAGCCGGGACATACATACATACATACATACATACATGTATACATACATACATACATACATACATAGATAGATAGATAGATAGATAGATAGATAGATAGATAGATAGATAGATAGATAGATAGATAGATAGATAGATAGATAGATAGATAGATAGATACATACATACATACATACATACATACATACATACATAGATACATACATACATACATACATACATACATACATAGATACATACATACATACATACATACATACATAGATACATACATACATACATACATAGATACATACATACATACATACATACATACATACATACATAGATACATAGATACATACATACATACATACATACATACATACATACATACATACATACATACATACATACATACATACATACATACATAGTTCATTTCCTCATATTCCAAACGACAAATTACGGTAGCAAATCACCCGGTTCTTTACGACCAGTAACTATTTACCGGGATACAAACCGGAGGAACCAGGCATGGAGGGAGGTGGCAGAGACAGTGGGTGAAACTGGTAGGTTTTCGCCTGTTTGGGGAGTTTATATCCAGTTTACTTCGTTTTAACATTGCTATTGCTCTGTATGTCGGGGCGGGAGATTCATATGATTGGTTGTTGGTCGCGTTGCTCGCAAAAAATCCCCAAGCTTTCAGACACGCCCACCTCCAAGATTTTCAAGATTTTTTCAACGCTGCTGTGTAGACGGGCCGTTAAAGAAACAATCTAATTCAGAAATCACAGTTTGAGTGTAACCCTGCTACCTGCCACTCGTCCCCCGGCAGACCCACCAGATATCCATCCCATATTTATTCCAAGCTCCTCTGCTGTCTGTGCCGTCTGACGGTCTATTTGACATGATTTTCACATTTTTGGAGTAATTATACAGTTTTTGACGAACATAAATATTGTTTTCTGGAATCACTTGAAATGTTGGTATGAGGGCTCATGCCGCAGCGCCCCTGTTACCCGGTGCAGACAACACCCTGCTTATGATCCTCAATACATTCATGACTGTTAGGGATTAATTTTGTCTTACTCCCAGGAGTCTAACCTTTTCTGTGTGTTGACGTTTACGACCAACCCTAAGTCTGTTATCTGTCTTAAGGAATGGGAAGTCTCAGCTATTGTTGACATTACCAGTTTTATGACCGGTCAACTCTCGGTCACAGAGCCTAAGAGTGAGATAAGTGATTCAGTGTCTCCAGGTGTTTACGCCACAATATGCTCATTAACTCTCTGAAAGCTAGTTAAAAGGTCTATCGAGAGATAGGCTGGTCAGATTTGACATGGCAACCCACCAGTGCAGTCAGAACCTTTGACTGTGTGACTTGTGATGTGAATTTCTCCGGCCGATGCTTGTATTAAAGATCCGTGTTTGGCAGCTCCAAAATGGTGGAATGTGCTCCCCATTGAAATCAGGACAGCAGAAAGCTTACACATCTTCCGGCGCAGACTGAAAACTCATCTCTTTAGACTCCACTTTGAGCGATTGAATTACTAACAAAGCACTTATATACTAATAAAGGACTGGCTTATCTAAAGCCAGTTTAGTAGCACTTGAAATGTTTGGCTCTATGAAACCTGATGTACTTATATGATTCTGTTTTCTTCAAGGTTGTATCTTCCTGGTCGAATGCACTTATTGTAAGTCGCTTTGGATAAAAGCGTCAGCAAAATGCAATGTAATGTAATGTAATGTAACATCAAAGCTCCAACTCTCCTCGTGTCTCTCTGAGTCCTGACTCTCAATTGCTGCAGAAGTTTCCCTTACAATGACACTGTTTAAAGTCTGTTGGTGTGTGTGTGTGTGTGTGTGTGTGTGTGTGTGTGTGTGTGTGTGTGTGTGTGTGTGTGTGTGTGTGTGTGTGTGTGTGTGTGTGTGTGTGTACACACCAGAGTGTCTTGGTGGAAGTAGGATAGAGCAGGAAATCGTCCTCGGCTCCTGAACCTGGCACTACCCACAATGATGGGGGGTGTGGCCGACTTTGGAACATACAGCTCGGATGGGTACGTTTCACACACCTGGGGGGGAAACATATATTTAAATGTAGTAGATTATACAGGTTACCAACTGTTACTAAACATGGTTCCTTTCCACCATAAATAATGATAAACAATGACAACATATTAGTTTAGATATACTAAATTGATCCTTATTGGGAAATTGTTTATAGCAGTGGTTTTCAAACTTCAAACCCCTGGTGGTTCGCGGAGGTACTGCAGGGAAGCGGAGGTACTGCAGGGAAGATTATTTTTTCTTTTTAAAAAAAATTATTTTCTCATTTTAGCTTTGTGAAGCACCTTGAGATGACGTTGTTTTTAAAGTGTGCTATATAAATGTATTATTATTATTATTATTATTATTATTATTAAATTGTAAACAAACACTGCTCGAAAATATCTCATTGGTCAGAGAGCTGTGGGCATAATGCTGCCTTTTGCAACATCCTTGTGTGGGATGGGCTTTTCTGCTGCTGCTGCTGCCATCAAAACGAAACACAGATCAAAGCTGAACATTGAGAATGAACTGAGAGTGGCAGTCTCAAAACAACAGCCCCGGTTTGAGAAGATCTGCAAGGGAAAGCAAGCACACACAAGTCATTGATAGGTGTTGAATAGGAATGGTAAAATGATGTGATCGTTTGCAACCTGCAGTAGAAATAGTAGTTAAGTGTTAAATTTGAATTTAAAAATCTACTACTCAGGGAAGAAGGCCTACTAGTTTTAATTAGGCCAAATTAATTCACAGTATCTATAACAAGCACTTTTGTTCATGTGTAATCCATAATAAAATATAAAATTATAGTTGGATCTTTGTATCTTCTTATTATTAGCAGAGAAAATGTAATGTTTTTACAACAATAAACAATTAATCCTACCAATATAGATGGGAACCGGGTTGGGGGGGTCCCGAAAATATTTCCAATTACCCAAGGGGGTCCCGACGGAAAAAGTTTGGGAACCACTGGTTTATAGTATATGCTGTGGCTCACTGAAGAATGGAACAAAATGCGCCCTATGGCACAGAGGAACAATGTACATACTGTAACACTTACATTACTGTCTAGCGTATAACAGCTGTTCGTAGGATCAATTCATCCTAGATTTGGGTTTTTATGGCAGTTGTTGACAACAACAAAAACTACAATATTGACAACCATTTGACCATTAAAGTGATTATTTTAGAGGGGTTATGTAACAGACTGTTTCTCGGCATTCAGTACAGTGTTTGAGCCAAAGTTGGATCATAATGTGCAATAATTGGACATTATGGCAATATTATGGATATAATCCCTGAACATTTGGATTTACCCTACACTAACTTGAACTCAGATTTGATATTAACCATACACATCTATATGCCATACTTAATAATGGTTTATGACATGAATGACTCCTTCAGGGAACCTATTTGTTCTCAAAGAAAACATGCATGTATTAAACAACAGAACCAGCTTTTATCTGCACTCTATGTAGTCCAATAGCATTATGAAATGAATGTATGATTTACAGTTAGTAGGGTTCACCAACTCAAATGTAAGACTTTTTAAGACCACTTTAAATAGAATGTAAGCCTTATTTCACGGCAAGAAAGTATGAAGGAGAATTGCTATGAAAGAAGAAGTGTGTGTGTGTGGCTATCTTCTGAGTTCTGCTCCCTTGGCTACAATCTTTCATCGTTGCTGTTGTATGATTGGTGTTTAGCTACGGTTAGCATCCACAGCACCTCCGCTTTTAGGGTTGACGTCGACTCACACGTCGCCCGGATGTTGTAGCGGGAGCATGCTGCACTAGCTAATGCTACATTCCTTCTTTTTTTTTTTTAAAGGTGCAGCGGGCTTCAAACACGTTCCCCTCCACTGGTTTTAGCCAAGCACTAAATTCAATGTTTTCAAACCAAATACGGTTCAACTTACACTTCACCATATTTATTTGTAAGTAGATTCGAAGATACATGAGTTTCTGACTGCCGCTAGCTGAAGCTTGGTTGCTAGGTTACTAGCTGGGTGTTCGCCGATAAGGGGCCGGGGGGATGCAAAGTTCAACCTTTCAAATACGATTATTTTTTAAGACCTTATTTTTTTTATCATATTTAAGACTTTTTAAGGCCTTAAATTCTGATGATCAAATGTAAGACTTTTTAAGACTCCGCGGGAACCCTAGTTAGTCTGAAGCCAGAAGAACAAGCTTAGATAGAAACCTATCATAGGGCTGGACCATCATGGTCAATGAGCTAAATCGAGCCAAAATGGTTACAGCGTCTGTGATGTGAATTACTTGGTGTGGCAGCGGGGTGTGGTTAGGGCGCCGGCTACTGGAGTGAAGGGAGTGGCTCGGCCGGAGGCCAGACAGCTGATCGGAATCAGGTAATCAGTGCCGGAATAAAAGCATGTTGTAAGCTGGTTCTGGTCTGTTTTGCAGTAGGCGGGATCCTGGAAGGTCGCCAAAGGACCTGTGAAGGTTCCCACCCGGGCAACGTTTGAGACCCGCGTATATTTTTGTTTGGAGTTAATAAACGCCTGTGTTCAACCAACCTGCTCTTTCCGTCCCTATTTGAACCCTGTGTGAGCGGAGAGGCTCACAGTGGCACCTGAACAGGGACATCATGTCGGAAGGAGAAACCGCGCTGGGTCAGGCCCTCCAACGTCTCGCTCACATGCAGGAGACCACCACAGCATTACAGCGACAGCAGAGCGAGGCTCTGCTCGGGATCGCCTCGAGCCAGCATCCGGCCGCTCGGGAGGCCGATCCTGCTACCAACCCGCCCCGACCGCCTTCAATTGCCCTCCAGAAATGGACGGTAGAGGATGATCCGGAGGCATACCTGGACATCTTTGAGGGCACAGCGGCGGCGTGCGGGTGGCCGGTGGAGGAGTGGGCAGCGCGGCTATTGCCTCTATCTGGGGGTGCTCAGCTAGCCGCCCACAGCCTGCCAGCAGCCTGCGGCGGCGTGCGGGTGGCCGGTGGAGGAGTGGGCAGCGCGGCTATTGCCTCTATCTGGGGGTGCTCAGCTAGCCGCCCACAGCCTGCCAGCAGCCTCTCGGCATGTGTACCGACATCTGAGGAAGGCCATCCTGGACCGACTTGGCAGCACACCAGAGGGACATCGCCGGCGGTTCCGGGCCTTCCCCTTTGAGTACGCTGACCGGCCCTTCTCCTACGCACAGCGGCTCCTGGATGCAGCGAGCCGCTGGCTCCAGCCGGGGGTGCGCCCCGCTGAGGAAGTCGTCGGGCAGGTGGCGCTGGAGCAGTTAATCGCCGGCCTGCCATCTTCGACGGCGAATTGGGTCCAGTGCCATCGCCCCGCCAACCTGGAAGCAGCCGTCGTCCTCGCGGAGGACCACCTCTCGCTTCCCCGGAGGAGCATGAAAGAGGAATCCCGACCACCAGTCGTCTCAGCGGGGAGACCCGTCCCAGCCCCGAGTAGGAGGTTTCCTGGAGCAGCTGCCCTTCCCTCCCCACCACCACACGGCCCCAACCCCGCAGCCCCGCCACTTTCCCCCCAAGTCCTACCTTACCCTCCTGTTTTTATCTCTTCCCAGGGTCCGGCCTACGCTTCTGGTCGTCCGGCACCACGGGGGGCTCCTCAGACGTCAGGGCAGGATTGCTGGCGGTGCGGGCAGCCCGGCCACTTCCGACGGGAGTGTCCTCTCATGGAGGTCGGACAGCTGGTTCGGGTTGCGGGACCGCCAGTTGCCTCCCCCGATTTGGAAGGGACGTACCGTATACCGGTATGTATACAGTGGGGTACACACCAGGCTCTGATGGACACGGGCTGTAATCAGACGATGATCCATCAGCGCTTGGTTCGGCCTGGAGCATTGATTGAAGCATCGTGGGTGAAGGTGAGGTGTGTGCATGGGGATATTCACCAGTACCCGGAGGTGACGCTGGAAATTTCTTATAAGGGGAAAAAGCATAGAGTCAGGGCTGGAGTTAGCACTCGCCTTACTCGCCTCTGATTTTGGGAACGAATTTGCCGGGGTTTGCTAAGCTAGCGGGGGCTATGGGGGTGCGTTCAAGGACGGCAGGGAAATGTGAGTTGTGTGCTGTGTTTAGTGGAGAGTCGGAGGCGACTGACGACATCGAGGGGGAAACGGACACAGAGGGGGCCGCGGAGGTCCCTCTGGACCCGCTGGTGTTTCCCGTGGAGGATTTCCCCCTCGAACAGTCGAATGACGAGACCCTTCAGCACGCCTTCGGCCAGGTGGTGAGTATTGATGGCTCCCAGCTACACCCAAACGCAGCACTCACTCACCCACACTTTACGGAGAGGCTCACACTTGGTAATGAGTGTTCATTGGCAATTTTCTGTAGTCCCAGTAGTATTTGTTAATAAAGTTTTGTGGGGTTGTATATCACATAGTTAGCCTCTGTAAATGCCTGTGATGAATACAGTTTATCAATTATTATTTTTTAAAGTACACCCTGTAGCGAGTACAACTCTAACACAGAGAAGACCTGTCTATGCTGCTCCAGAACGCCTCGTTGGACATTTCTCTTTTTCTTCCTGGTACTAAGGGACGTAACGACGACCCAAATGGACCCATTGGTCAAAGTGAACCAATCCGTGGAGCTCCTCACACACACACACACACACACTCTCTTTTAGCGGCGAAAATGTGACACGCTGGGGGGTGATAGTGGAGCCTCGCAGTGCGGCGAAACTGTGTGCGCCGCATTTGGGGGTGCTGGTGGGGATACGGGTGCTAGTGGGGCCTCGCAGATGGGGCCGCTGCACCCCCCTCAGCACCCCCCCCCCCCCCCCCCCCTTCCCGCATCCATTCGCGATGACTCGCTGTCTCGCAGCAAGCAGGAAACCACACCAGTAAGCCAGCTCACACTGTTAGCTCCTCGCAGCAGCGAGCTGACCAATCAGAGCACACTGGGCTCACAGGGGGGGGCAGGAGCTCCAACACGCCGTGTAGGACACATACTATACAGAGATGCTGTATGAGAAACCAATGTGAGTTCGGAACATTGCACAATGTAAATTCTAGTAGACCTCAACAATGGAATTATGATCAGTAGAAATGGCCATGACATTGGACCATTAACAACTTTAACAAGTATATAAGAGCAGTGCATGACATTAAGGATTTTGGGAGATGGCCCTGTGGGCCATCTAAGCTAATTTACAGATGGCCCTGAGCCCAATAGAGATTGCCCTGAAAAAAGCGCGGACGAAATAGCACGAAGGGTTTGGGGGGCCTCCCCCTAGAACAGGGGTCGGCAACGTTTTTGATATGAAGTGCCATTTAAAAAAAAAGTTGTTATCAGCGTGCCAACTATCGAGAATTATCAACGGTGGGGGGGGGGGGGGGGGGGGGGTTGAGGAGCGTAACGCTCGTCAACTATCAGCAGGAGGGCGGGGGAGCCTTGCTGCGGGGAAGCAGTGTCGCAACATACACGATGCCGAATTTAACAACCAAATTTAAGTAATTGGTTTAAACGGCATAATAATAAGGACGATCGTCCGTTCTGTGATTCTCCAGAGCACACATGTTATGATATTAGGGTCGCGTCGGGTCATGCAGAGTGAGATGAGATCGCTGTCCCTTTAAGAGAGAGAGATAGAGAGAGAGGGGTGTGGCTTGTGCATGTGTTTGTGGATGGTAGAGCGATAGTGAGCGAGCGTGTTTCTGGAAGTGAAACGGGAAAGCAGAAAAACAGAGGTCTGTGATGTATTTTGAGAAACAGAAGAACAGCTAAATAAATGCAACGGCCTCCCAAGAAGAGCTCGCCTCTCTCCAGTCATTTAAGTTAAAGTGGGTTATTGAACCTGAAGCTTGTTGCTTCTGCCCTCCTCGACTACGGTCTGGGAGCCGACAGGAAAGTTCAACACACAGATGGCCAGTCCGCCCCCTTTGTAGCATATTATTTCGATGAGAGATGAGCAGATCGCCACTGGGCTTTCAACTAAATGCACAGCCACGCAAAAACTGCGGCATTTGTACAGCTCCTTATGGGTACTGCAATTTGTGAAGTGCTTTCCTCCGTGTTGAAACGATCAGCACTGCACCACGGAGGAAAGCGGCAGAAAGTCACCTGGAGTAAAGAGCGGGGCTGCGTTGCGTGCATGGCTTCCTTCTGCAGGTAACGGGAGACGCGCTCTGGCGGCGGTCTCGTTCAGGATCCGAAAATACAATTTAAATATTTTCACACTTATTCCACTTATTCCTAGTGTGCCACTGGTTACGGTGCCGCGTGCCAATGCTGGCACGCGTGCCAGGGGTTGCAGACCCCTGCCCTAGAACATTTAGATTTTTCCAGGTCTTACTGTAGATGCTGTCTGGTGCATTCTCTAGACTGAATTCTAAGATGAACCACCACAATATTATATTGTACAATTTCAATTTTATTCTTCATTTCACTTGTTTGTTTGCTCTTGTTTGCTCGCTTGCATGCCCTGCATAGCTATAAGAAATACTTAAGTTTTTGGTCAAGACACTTTCCATCTGATGAAGGCAAATGCCTTCCCAGATGTAAAAAAGTAGAAAACATTACATGCAGTTATAACTGCCAAAACAAACATTATTTACACTATTATGGCCCCTGTTAAAAATGTTTGTAATGTTATCTGCTGTAAGTTGGTCCAATGAATGCTTCCTCATCCGGATGCTGACCGAGCAGACCCGAGCAGCAGTCGAGAGGAGCCGAGCGCATCCGCGAAGCACACAACATGGTGACTTCGGAGTTCCCGTTAGCTGGCAAATCTAAATCTCTTCGGTCAAAATAATTTCCCTTTAGCGCAATACCGCTTCAGTTGCGCCACTTAAGTGACAGACTAGCAGAGTATGTGACAGACAATAATAGTCAATTCTTTTTTTTTTTTAATTCTTTATTTATTTGGGGTCACATTATAGTACAAGTACAGTTTTTCAAATCATATATTTTTAGAGACCCGAAAGTGACAAATGAAATAGCAAACAAAATTAATCAAAGTAAAATAAAAACAAAAAAGTACACAGGGGTTGTTTGAAATAGCAAATGTCTACACATGTACATGCATACATATCAACATACATATATACATTCAATACACATACATGTGACCATACATACATATCTATACATATACATTCAATCGGTGTATAGAAACAGTCAAACAAGGGATGGTCGTCTTTGGGATATGTAAATCCTCCACTTTTTCCATATTTCTTCAAATGTGTTTTCCTGAAGCCTCATCGAGAAGGTGATTCTTTCCATAACATAGATTTCATGGATTTTGTCGTACCAGTTGTCAAGAGAAGGGATATCCGCTTTGAGCCATTTTCTAGTTATTGCTTTTTTTGCTGCAACAGTAAGAATTCCAAATAATTGTTTTGTTTTGGAGTTTGTGGGGATTGAATGTACGAGCCCAAATAGAAAATTCGTCCCAGTTTAAAGGGATTTTTTCCTGTAGTATTATTTCAATTTCGATATGAATCTTTTCCCAAAAAGTTACTATTAAAGGACAAGCCCAAAACAAATGGTAGTGATGTGCTAGCTGAGAACCACATTTCCTCCAGCAGCTGGGGGGCCCTAGGTGATGTGATGACTGAGCAGGGCTGAAAAAGTACCTGCTCAGCATCTTCCAACTAAACATTCTGTAGGTGCCTGAGCTCGAGATCTTCCATTGAAAAGTACAGTAATTTGTCCAGACTTCGTCAGGGATGGTTTTTTTGGTTTCGATTTCCCATTTGTGTTTTATATAGAAAGTATTTTCCTTTTTAATATCTTGAAGAGCTTGGTAAAGTTTTGAGATTACTTTCATCCCTGTGTCTGATGTGTATGCACTGGTGAAAACTATTAATAAAGGGTTTTCAAGGGCCTTCTGGCTGTCTGGTAGGGAACTATTTAAGTAATGGCGTACCTGTAGAAATCTAAAAAAATCACTGTTATTCAATCCATATCGGTTTTTTTAGTGTTTGAAAATCAAACATGGTTCCTTTGCTGAAAAATGTGCAATATGAAGTAAGGCCATGTTTGGCCCAATCTTTAAATGTTTTATCCAGCTTGCTCGGGGTGAAATCAAGATCATGTGAGCACCATCTTAATATCTTCATTTCGTCCAGCAAGTCACTCCTGGTAAGGACCCTTAACCATAACTTTAAGGAGAGGTTTATCCAGCGGTTATCTTTTTCCAGTAAGTTTTTGACATGTCTTTTATCCCCTAACCTTGCCTCGATGGGTACTCCTCCTGATACATTATTCTCAATTTCTTTCCATCTAGCTCTGTAGTCTGGCTTGCACCAGCAAAACAAGCTTCTTAATTGGGCTGATATATAGTAGTCCTTCAAGCAGGGGAGCGCTACTCTTCCCTTGTTTTTTGCTAGTTGAAGAGTACAGAATCTAATCCTTGGTTTCTTCCCTTGCCAAATGTACCTTAATATGGTTTTATCCCATTCGTTAAACTGCTTGTCTGTGATTTCAATTGGTAGATTCTGGAAAAGGTATAAGAGTCTAGGTAGGAGGTTCATTTTCACTGATTCTATTCGAGATTCAAAGCTCAGCACTGGGATCAAGTTCCATCTATTTATGTCTTCTTTTATTTTCTGACTTAGAGGGTTGAAGTTTAGTGTATACAATTCCTCTGAATCTTTAGAGATGCTTACTTCCAGATATTTTAAGTGGTTCAGATCCCAATTAAGATCAATGAGTGAGTTTATATGTTGGCTTGGCTTGTAATTAAAGCTCAGTATTTGGGTTTTTGTTATATTGAGTTTGTACCCTGAGACAGAACTATAAGTATCCAAAAAAGTCAGTAAACTCAAGAATGATTCATCTGGATTTGACAGGTATATTAATATATCATCAGCAAATAATGATAATTTATGTTCCTGACCATATACTTCTACACCGGTAATATTGTTATTTTGAGTAACCCCCAAACTCAGAGCTTCGATATAAATTGTGAATAGCAGAGGGCTAATTGGACATCCCTGTCGTGTCCCTCTCTCAAGGTAGAAAGAATTTGATATGGCTCCGTTTATTTTTATTCTTGCATAAGGGTTGTCGTACAGTGCTTGAACAGTATTAATAAAGATCTTGTGAAAGCCAAACTTTTCAAGGACTTGGTATAGGAATTTCCAATTAACTCGATCGAAGGCTTTTTCTGCATCGAGGCTCAAAAGTACTGCGGCTTTATTGGGTTTTAAGTCAGCGATTGCCTTTTCTACTTCTTTTCCCGTAATTTCTATAATTAATTTATGATTTTGCTCATCCCTCACTTTAGGAAAAGTTATCAAATCAAGGAAACTCCTGATGTTGGTTTTATCTATTTTAGGCTGTGAGTATAGGTTTTTATAGAAACAGACAAAAGTTTGATGTATGTCTTCTAAATTGCTATGTATAATACTTGTTTCAGGGTCTTTTATTTTATAAATTGTGTTTTCTACCTGTTGTTTTTTTAGTTTATAAGCCAATAGTTTTGCTGATTTAACTCCTACCTCATAATAACTTTGTTTTAGAAAGATCTTTGGATTTGGATTTCATGGAGTTCATTCTTTTTTTTATCTATTTCCATTTTAGTTTTTGTATTTCAAGTTTTCTTATGTATATTTTCTAGATGTTTTAGTTCTGTTTGAAGCTGATTTGTTTTCTCTTTTCTTTGCTTATTTATGTTTGAGGAATATCCAATTATTTTTCCTCTTAGGACAGCTTTGCATGCATCCCACAGGATTATTGGGGACACTTCTCCATTATCATTGTCGTTCAGATAATCTTTTATATCGGTCCTGATTTGAGGCCTAATTTGGTTAAGAATTCCTGTGTTCAGTCTCCAGATTGTGCTTTTCCTTTCTAGTCCTAGATTTAATGCCATGGAGACCGGAGCATGGTCCGATAAGTCCATGGTCCCTATACTGCAATTTTGAACCCTATAAAAATCTTTCTGATACATAAACAGATAATCAAGCCTTGAATATACTGAGTGTGGGTGTGAGTAAAAGGTCAAATCTTTCGTAGACGGATTTAGGTCTCGCCATACATCCGAGAGTCCTAGGTCTCCCAAGATCAATTTAATGTTCACGCTGATTTTTTTTCCTCCTGAGGAAAGGGGTTTTGATGTATCTAAAGTTGGGTTAAGTCTAAAATTGAAATCTCCCCCACAAATTAGAATTCCTTGGGCCTCCAATGTTATTATTTCAAAAATGTGTTTGTAAAATGACCATTCAGATCCCGGGGGGACTATATACATTCAGGAGGGTAACTAAAGTACCCTCCAAATTTCCCCGAATAAGTACATATCTCCCGTCTTGATCCTTTTTTTCATATGTGCATTCGAAATGTAATTTACCGGAGATTAAGATTGTTACGCCCCTCCTGGATCCCTTTCTGTAAGAGGATGAATATGGACTGAAGTTCCACTTTTTAAGTTTTTGGTGTTCCTGTTCTGTTAGATGAGTCTCCTGCAGGAGGGCTATTTCTGCTCCAACTCTTTTTAATTTTGACATTACTTTATTCCTTTTAATTCGATTTCCCAGACCGTTCACATTGTATGTAATTACTTTAATTGACCCTTTACTTTGCATGGTAATTATTTGCCTTTATTTTAAATCCATGAGTTCCTACATTTAAATCATTTCTCGCATCCCCTGTTGTATATATAACATTAATAAAATCCCAAACTATAACCAAAAAAAGTATAACAAAGTAATATCCACAAACATAAGTGACATTGACTTCCAGGTTTAAGGCCACATATTGGGCCTTGGAGTGTTGTAGTGTGGAGGGAAAGTCTCTTCCTCTTAGTGATGGAAGGGGGCCCTCTTCAGCCTTTAAGCTGATACTATGGTCCATAGAATACAGAGAGTAGCAATCCGACCCAAAATGTGGCTCACATGTGCCCGTGATATAAGCCTTCTATTCAATTTGATCTCTACCTTTGGGTAGGGAGAAAAATAATAGTAGTAAAGGCAAGGAAAAAAGAGAACAAATAATAGTCTCATTTGCCTCAAAATAGCCGTATTGTTCTTGTTTCTTTTTAACCAAGATTTTCAGAAAGGAGTATCCATTCAAGAGGGCGTTTATGAAACATAGGCTACTTATCAGATATCCCGATGTCGAAGCTTCGGAGCCGTTCCTTGTAAAGTTGCTTGGAGCTCGGGTGCAGTTGACCTCCTCGCTTTCTGCTGGGTTCCCAGGTCAGACGGTTAATCTGGTCCAGTAGCGAGCTCTGATTTTTTAGGACAGTCACTGTTATCCCTCTCTTCACCATGTCTGCTGTTGCCTCCTAAACAGAGTTGTAGACCACTGGATTATCATCATAAAATACTTTTAATCTGGCCGGAAATGGGCTCTGGAATCTTATGTTTCTTTCCTTAAGTGCCGCTTTGGCTTCCGCATACTGCCTCCTCCTTCTCTGCAATTCAGGTGCGTAATCATGGTCCACGTTGACCTTTTTTTCTTTGAAATAAAAACCCTTTTTCTGCCAGGCTTTTTTGATTACGTCTTCTTTCATTTTTAAACTTGAACATTTCACCACCAGAGATCTCGGTGAGGCCTCGGCCGGAGGTTTGGGGCCGAGCGCACGGTGCGCCCTCTCAATCTGTAGCATAGAGGGGGTCAGTTCCAGGCCTTTAATTAGTAGCTCTTCCACAAACGCGATCACCGATGTCGACATGGCTTCTGCTCCTTCCTCTACTCCGTAAATCCTTACATTCTCGCGGCGTGTTCGTCCCTCTAGGTCCGTCAGTTTAGCCTCTGTCTGTACCTGTAGCTTCACTAGGCCAGATACCACCTCTTCCCATGACTGGATCCTGGTCTCGGCTGCGTCAATTCGTTCCTCTGCTTCCTCCATTCTTTTGTTAATTTTATTGATGTCTTCCTTTATTCCGCTGAGTTGTTGGCAGGAGTCTTTTCTAAAGTCTCGGAGCTCTTTTAGAATTAAACTCATATGAGCTTCCCCGCTGGGAACTGCGTCATCTGGGTGCATGTCATCATCCATGCTGTTGCTGACTTGAGACAGCTGATCGATTTCTTCCTCGTCAAGCTTTTTACTTTGTGTTGTATTTCTCTTTCCTTTTCTGGACATTTTTTGTTAGTCCGATATTTCCCCGTTGACTTCAATGCACTAAAAGAGTTGGATTGCGTTGTTCGGACAGTGTTTTTAGATATTTTAGGTCGGGAGCGTGTTGTTCTAAGCTTCCATCTCTGTGCCGGACCGGAAGTCAGGGGCGTAATCCCCAATAGTCAATTCTAATGTCTAACACGTAATGTGGAGAAAGAGATGTCCTGTCTGGGTTGATTGTGCGTTGATCTGTTGGTAATGCCTCGGGGTTCCGGTGGGCATGTAAACAAATGCATAATGCTGCGCTATACTTTGTGGCCTCACCCGGTTGCATAGCGACACTTATTGTTTAGGTGTCTTTTAATAAGCAGGTAGTCATATCATTAGCTAGAACTAGCTGGATCTGATCGATATGGACATAAACGTGAGTGAAGTCTAATCTGACGGGAGAGAGAGATCAGCTGCTGCTGACGAGTCGACACGCAGCTCTGCATGATCACATGCAGCGGTGAGCGGACAAAACACACACTTCAGGTTAGAATATCACTCGTGGCTATTTTAATTACCTCTCAAACTACCTAAACTAGTTATAGATATGTTTAGTTTTACTGTCGGGTCACTCATTACTGGATCCGCGAGCTGCATGATACTGGCATAATAGATTGCCCGATCGGGCAACCAGCAGGTGAGGCTTCATTGCCCGAGCTAAATACTAGATGGCCCCGGGCCATCGGGCAGTCCGTAATGTCGAGCCCTGAAGAGTTATGGAAATAGTAGAGCTTAGGCACTGTTTAATGTGAGACGTATTGTTAATCTCCTACACTATAATAAAGCACATAGTTAAAGCTTATCGCTACCTTTTTCTACACATTACAATCACACTGACCCTGTATTCACTGTTGGCCGCTGTGGAGACCCACAGGTTGTTAGGAAGTCCCATCCTCTTGTAGTCCGCCATCAGGTCCATGAAGCTCCACGACTCCTGCCTCTCCTCTTTATTCACATTGGGGTTAAAGGACAGGCAGTACAGCTCACTGTACTTCTCTGAGAGAGAGAGGAGAGGAGGAGAGAGGGGAGAGGAGAGAGGGGAGGGGGGAGAGGAGAGGAAAGGAGGAGAGAGGAGAGGAAAGGAGGAGAGAGGGGGGGAGGGGAGAGGAGAGAGGGGAGGGGAGGGGAGGGGAGAGAGGAGAGGAGGGGGGAGAGGAGAGGAAAGGGGGAGAGGAAAGGAAGAGAGGAGAGGAAAGGAGGAGAGAGGGGGGAGGGGAGAGGAGAGAGGGGAGGAGAGGGGAGGGGAGAGGGGGAGAGGGTAGAGGAGAGAGGGGAGAGGAGAGGAGAGGAGAGGGGGAGAGGAAAGGAAAGGAGAGGAGAGGAGAGGAGAGAGGGGAGAGGAGAGAGGGGAGAGGGGGGAGAGGGGGAGTGGAGAGGAAAGGAGGAGAGAGGAGAGGAAAGGAGGAGAAAAGAGGAGGAGAGAGGAGAGAGGAGGAGAGAGGGGAGAGGAGAGGAGAGGGGAGAGGAAAGGAGGAGAGAGGAGAGGAGGGGAGAGGAGAGGAGGAGAGAGGGGAGAGGGGAGAGGGGAGAGGAGAGGAGAGGGGGAGAGGAGAGGAAAGGAGGAGAGAGGGGGGAGGGGAGAGGAGAGGAAAGGAGGAGAGATGAGAGGAGAGGAGAGGGGAGAGGAGAATTGGAGAGAGGAGAGAGGAGAGGAAAGGAGAGAGGAGAGGAGAGGGGAGAGGAAAGGAGGAGAGAGAGGAGGAGAGAGGAGAGGAAAGGAGGAGAGAGGAGAGGAGAGGGGAGAGGAAAGGAGGAGAGAGGAGAGGAGAGGAGAGAGGAGAGGAGAGGGGAGAGGAAAGGAGGAGAGAGGAGAGGAGAGGAGGAGAGAGGAGAGGAAAGGAGGAGAGAGGAGAGGAGAGGGGAGAGGAAAGGAGGAGAGAGGAGAGGAGAGGAGGAGAGAGGAGAGGAAAGGAAGAGAGAGAGGAGAGGAGAGGAGAGGAGAGGAGAGAGGGGAGAGTAACTTGAAAGTGCTTCACAGCCTGAACTAGACACCACCTGCTCCTGACAACATGCTTTCCAGGGTCTGTGTTTATGAAATCCCTTTAAAACACATTTAACCAATCACAAACATGATCACACACACATAAGCACCTGGTCGTGACAATCTGACCAATGAGGTGTGGATATCCAAACAGTCTCTCTCCTGTGGAACAAGGATCTGGAAGACCCGGAAGTCTTTGCATCGCAAGATCACCTGACTTCCTGCGGGGATGGTGGGGGTCCTCTCCACACTGCTCACCATACTGTGCAACACCTGGAACACACACACACGTTATTTTATCTACTGTTGACACAGTGATAATGTTCCGCTTTCTCTATTGGTTCCTTTTGTTAATAACTAATGAGGCTTTTAATTAATCTTATTAAGTACATAAGTAAGGAATTTCAGCACTATAAAAAAAAAAAAAAAAACACAAGCCACATTATTGAGTTATCTAGTTTTCAACGCAAGCTATAGGGATCTGCTTTCTTTGTTCCTTTGAACCCAGTATACGGTCTGGGAGAAATCGAACCCCGCTGGATGCCTATTTTATGTGGTCAGGTCCAGAGGGACAGGGCAGTTTCCCCCACCCCCTCTTTAAGCAGGTTATTCGGTTACATTGAAACAGCCTTTTTCAGACAAGGATAGGAGTCAGCAAATGAAGAAAGAACACCAGTAGAATCTGAGATGTGACTGTGAGTGTAGAGGCGCTCAGGGCTCACTACTCACCCAGGACTCCTTGCGTGTCTCTGGGTTGTTCTCTACAAAGATGGTGTGCGTGGCAGAGAGGTAGAGAGTCCCAATGCTGGCCTTTCTCTGTCCTGACGACCGGTCGAGGAGACGCACATTTTCCACCTACCAGAGGCGAAATATCAAAGACAGAAAAATCTAAACATGACAAATACATAGGAAATATGTCTCTCCACTCACATAATCACTACATAGTTTATTAACTGTAATATAAGCTCCCAACAGCCTCTGCCATGACTCATCAGGTTACAACATTCACTGAGCTAAATCTTGTCATCCAGTAAGTGTTGCCACATTATGACATAGTTATGAGAATGTGTGTATTACATGATTAGTAATGTTCCTTATAAAGCCTATCAGACCATGTGGAAACAGGGAGGATGGTCCTTTGAGGCCCCTGTGCCTTTAAGAGGTTGCCAGACAGGAGGAAAGGGTTGTTTTTGTATCACAATTAAAGGACAGAATAATAGATCACACATTCCTATTGCATAACAAACAAAACCTGTTGATGTCAGCGCACGAGCACATGAGCATCATAAAACCACAGCACCACACGTCCCAGCTGTGTTTAGAGTTACGACAATAATTTAGAGGTTGAACACAATGTTATTGGTTTAATGTGTAGGCTACCGTCAATGTGTTTGGTAAATATTTGTTAAGCAAAATATTAACTGGACACAACAACGTGTTCCCGGGGCTGTCCCTCACGGACAGCCGGTACTGTGGAGCTGCCCGCGGGGTTCAGCAGAGACAGAGCGGGGAGAGCTGATGCAGAACGAACCTGGCGGGTCATTGAATAAAAGCTAAGCGAGAGGGCACACCAGAGGAAACACAGCCGAGGACAGAGGAGGGACGTTACGTGAAGTCCCTGCTGGAGAAATGCCGAGCGTTGTTACCTTGGGCGTCCGGATGTGCTCCATCACTGACAACCAAAATGGAGGAGATGGAGAGAGTGTGGTGTTCTGTGTTTTCGCCGTCAGCAGTTATATTCCCTGATTTACGTCAAAACATAAGCTGTGTTCTTCGAGGCCGATGTTCCCGCGCTGGCAAGGTATATTTCCCATGATAACCGGTACCCAGACTTTGTTCCGTTAAACTGGAAGGAAATGATTCTTTACTAACGGTATCCCGGCCCGGTAACGGTACCAGACTATCTCCTCGGTCTCCTCTCACGGTGACGCTGAGAACAGCTGCGGTGATGCGTTCCACACGTAACGTTAACAACAGAACGTGCGGGGCCTCCGGTTATACCTTTCAAAATAAAAGCCAGTGTTTCCCTATGAGGAGGAAGACTTGTTCCAACAGTGGTGGCGTTCCCTGTCGGAGATTCTCCTTCTCACAACAAGACCTTCATAGACTTACACATCCTTTCCTTAACACATATCATTATAATCAGAGGTGGGAAGTAGCGGAACACAAATACTTTGTTACTGCCTGCCCACTTAAAGAGCAACTTCCAGGTTAAAGACACCTGTGAATAAATGTGTAGGAAAATGATGAATACACTAGATTTTCAAAAAAATATACAGAAATATACACTACAGTGACATCTGGCGTCATTTTTTAAAGAAATGTTCACTTCCGCATAAAAAAGCCTCGGCACGTGACCTCCCACGTGTGACGTAACATGGGGGAAACAAGGGGGAGAGCGGCCGGTGTAACGTATAAATAAACATGGATCCCAATGCTAGTTTCGACACAGGAGACACAGAAGAAGTTGAACATGAATATTCAAATGAATATGACGAACCACAACCTTATAATTATGAGCCTGCTAGGCGTCCAAGAGACCAGGAGCAGCCAAGGATTAGAAGAAATAACGGCCATCGGAGTGAAATTGAGCTGTGGTGTGAGGAGAACCGGGCAGCTATCTTCGTGAGTGACCGGCGTTAGCTACAGAATGTTAGCTAACGTCACATCACAACATTGTGAAGTTAGCTATCATATATCAGGCTATAACTAAAGTAGCATTGATAATATAGTAACGTTACTGGCAGGACTGTTGATACTGATCCATAACAGAAACTAATGCGCAAGTATCAGCCGTATCTCGCGTTACCTAATGCAACTCCACACTACGGTGCTGTGTACCGGAGGGGAGACGCGAGATACGGATGATACTTGACGATCTGGCGGAGAAAGGTTGTGGAGCCTCCGTTGATACGCCGTTGTAAATGGCTTGATGGAAAGCAGGTGTGTAGTCGGGGAGGGTGCACAGCTGATTGCAGCAGGTGAGTGGAGGTTGAGCCGGGAGCCAGGAGTGACAGCCACCACGCACACACAAACAACACAGACAGGGGGAAACAAACAAACACAAAGGAGACGGATGGAGCAGTACAGCCACCACAGCGTTACCTAATGCAACTCCACACTACGTCTTACGGTGCCGTGTACCGGAGGGGAGAGAGAGAGAGAGAGCAGCGAAGGAGGTGGGGAGAGAGAGAGATGTAATATGGTTTCCTGGTAAAGCTGTGGAGAGTATGTGCTGCAGGGAGGTGGATGCACAACGCACCCAGGAACGAACGCTAGCTCCGGTCCTTTTCCCGTGAGGAAAACTGTGGACTCGATGTCCTGACAGGCTGGTATTTGTGCAACCTGCACAAACACAATACTGCACCATGATTACAAATGGTGAAATACAATGTAAAACTACCGAAAAATACCAGCTCACTAAAACACAACCGCTCAACTCAACGCAACTACTAACTATACCCGAGATGTTTACCCTTTGTGATGTAATATAACGCGTTTGACGTATGACCTTAAAAAAAAGCCTTTTTTAAGAGCATTGCTCAAAATTGCTCCTTTCCCTCTGAATTCCTGCCCTTATGTCTCGTAAAACATATCAAATCCTACATTCACTTTTTTAATTGTAATTTTCAAGCAAGTTTAAGCATAACTGTAGAAAAAAAAAAAACCTGCAAGATGCTCTTTAAGTATATTTTTCTGGTATCAGTAGGCTACTTTACTCCACTACTTATTTTTCTGACGACTTTTTAATTTTACTTCTTACATTTTGAACCCAAATACCTGTACTTGCTACTTGTTACATTTTCCAAACAGGCTGGTTCCTTCAGTTTGAATGTGTGTTTGGTGGCGTGATCATTATTATTTAGACTAGAGTCATTGCGTGCCTATTGATTTGAACACGATCCGTGTATCCATAATTTCCTGGTCTTCTCTAAAGAAGATGGACCAATGAAAACGTTGTCATGTTGCCGTTGTTCAGCATGGAAACATTCATTAGCTAACAATGACATTATTGTTCTATTAATATAAAGGGAGGTCAGTCAGGTACTCTTTAAAACAGCTGCTAGTTATGGGTACTTTTTACTGAAGTACATTTCAAAGCCCATACTTCTTTACTTTTACTTGAGTAAAGAAGTTTAGAGTATTTTTAAACACGAGTATCTTTACTTCTACTTGAGTAAAAGATGTGTGTACTTTTGCCATCTCTGATTACAATACCCTTTGCCTTGCATTTTCAGCAGTAGCCTATAGTGCTGCTCAGGCCGTCTAAAATCCATCTGAATAAGAATCGGAATCTTGATATTGATGTTCTGATGCAAAACATCTACTGTCCAATGTAGATTAAATGTTCTTAAGCAATACAATTCAGCTGGCCTTAATCTTTTAGGTTCTTGACTTGAGGTTGGGAGGTGTAATATCCCACTACACCAGAAGAAGCACTTACTGCGTGTTGTTTCAATGAAACTTCAGCAAGATTCATTCTTAAATGGGTTTTTTAACCAGGTAGGAATTGTTGTACCATAACACTTTCGGAAATGGTTTACTTTCTGAACAGTAAAATGGCAACAATGCCCTAATCTGAACGGACGCTAACTGTATATGAAATGTTGAATTTATTTAAATAGTGAAGAACACACTGTGTAATGTATTTCCATGTTAGTCTTTCTTTGGCCACAAGATGGCAGTCGTAGAGATAATAGTGTCCAGTGGAGTGTGTGCGTGCGTGTGCGCGCGAGTATGACGATCAATAATCTAATAAGGGAGGGAGTTAGTCGTTGAAACATGTTTAGGTCACACCTAAAAGTGTATCTTTGATTGTTTTGTTGAATCTGCGTTAGAAAAGTGACGTATGCATTTACAATAAGGAAGGTGGCCTCACGTAGCCTCACGCTAATTTACAGGGAAAGGTTTGTGCCTCGTTTAAAGTTACGTTTCAGAAGACAACACCTTCTCTGGCAAATTTGGCGAACATCTAAATCCAAAAAGCATCACTATTTTATCTTTAAAATTGTGCATTAATAATAATAATAATAATAATGCATTTTATTTATATAGCGCTTTTCACGACTCAAAGACGCTTTACAATATGAGGGAGGGTAGACAAACAAGGACAGGCAAACAAGTAAGTATAGTAAAATAAATAAAAAGGCAGTCAAGAGGAAATTGAT
This sequence comes from Notothenia rossii, assembly GCF_949606895.1. NCBI lineage: Eukaryota > Metazoa > Chordata > Actinopteri > Perciformes > Nototheniidae > Notothenia > Notothenia rossii. The sequence goes on along the minus strand of NC_136912.1, from coordinate 49,189,380 downwards.
TGAGAGGAGGGGGGCTTATGGGTAGGCAGAGTTGAAAAGATGTGTTTTGAGGCGGGACTGAAAGACTGTGAGGGACTCAGAGTCACGGAGATCTTGGGGGAGGGAATTCCAGAGCCTAGGAGCTGCCACTGAGAAGGCTCTGTCCCCAAAGCTGCAGAGTGTGGATGTGGGAATGGATAGGAGTCCGGCTGCGGTGGATCTGAGGGACCGTGGGGAACTGCTGGTGGCCTTGTGAGTGTGTGTGTCCACTGTGAGTGTCCTAGTGATGTGTCGGTCGCGAACGAGCCGGCTCAAAGAGCCGGTGTCGGTACCAGATGTGTTCGGGGTACCATATGTGTTCGGGGTCCGTCTCTTACCAGTGACGTCACGACGTCACGACGTAATGACGTCACGCATTGTGATTGGCTGTACGGTAATTTACCCACGCTGTCTAGACTAGTATAGAGGGTTTTTTTGATCATTACATTACATTGTATTTAGCTGACGCTTAAGTGCATTCGACCAACAAGATAAAAACTTGAAGAAATATAATAAAACTTGAAGAAAAACAAAGACGAATGAGGAGAAGAACAAGAGAAATCGAAGGTAAGAAGTATATAACGTAATATGGTAGGTAATATGTAATATGTTCAGTGCCGTTGGTACGTTAGTTCAAACAGTAACAACGGACTATTTTTCTTAGCGTATGCATGTCAATTTAAATCAATACATACAACTATTTCACATGTACAATATTTTCTTAGCCCTAATACTTAATACTACTTTTTTCGTTTTGATTGTTATATTTGATTATATTATATATTATCAATAAATTATATATTATATATCAATATGATATACTTTTCTATATAATAGATTATCAAAAAAAGTATTTATTAAGTAAGGGATAATGTGCAGCAATCACAATCAAGTCCACAATCGAATCCATAAAGACAAAGTAAATCTGTTTACAGTTGTTTCATATGGATGTTGAGAGGTATCCATATATCTCTTCATTTTGCTCTCAAAGTGCACCAGATTGATGCATTTAACTTCAATATTTTAAAAAAATCACTCCAAAGGGAGTGCTTGTTCTTCCTTCTGTCTGTCTGAATCTGTGTATTCTCATGTTCCGATTAACCCAGCCAAATTTTTCTTCTTTTGTGTCTTGATGTGATCTTGAGTCGAGGCTGATCCTCTTGCTGTGGTCCCGCATCCTGGATCCTCTATCCTGAGTTCTGGATTAAGTCGTGGACTTCGGGTCGTGGCTGAACCTGTCTCTGCGGTCCTGCCTGGGTCTCGTCGTGCTGCCTCCCTGAAGGCTCCCACAGGATTGTTGACATCTTCGTGGATTCATCCTATTATTATAGAAGCATGCATTTCCTAACATACGGTCTACCTATGTTGCAAATGTATTATCTCTTTGATTTACACACGGCATCTATTGCAAGTCTGTCCGTCCTGGGAGAGGGATCCCTCTTCTGTTGCTCTCCTTTAAACTGTGGGTTTTCTCTTGAAGTTTTTCCTTGTACGATGTGAGGGTCTAAGGACAAAGGGTGTCGTTTTCTTCTCATACTGATATTCTGAACAAACTGCTGTTGTATTAGCTGTAAAATGTCTTTACTGTAGGGTATTTTTATTATTTGTACAACAGTTTGGCTCGACCAAAAATCGTTTATAAATGTGCTATATAAATAAAACTTGATTTGATTGATTTGATTTGAAAGGGTGTGCGCCAAGGTTCCATATTAGGACCAATAGACCAATTTCACCATATATGTAAATAATCTCTAATAATCTTTCAAATGCTGCTTTCTATTTCTATGCAGATGATACTGTTATTTATTGTTCATCCTCTTCTATAGAGCAAGTCTTGATTTCCTCCAGTCTGCCTTTGATGTTATTCCATCCCATTTATCTCAACTCAAGTTAGTATTAAATGCAGACAACTCCAAACTCATGATATTCTCAAATCGCAAAAAGTTAACTTCTTTTCTCCCCAACATTTGTACTGTTCAAGGGACTGACATTGACATTGAAAGGGTCACTACATACACATATCTAGGTTTTATTATTGATCAGAACTTATCTTTCAAGTCACACACTGAAAATGTTGTTTTAAAATTAGGTTTCTCCTTTCAGACAAGGAAACATTTGATCTCTGCAACGTTTTTACCAGTATTGGATTCTGGTGATCTGCTTTACATGAATGCCTCTGACCAGTGCCTAAAGAGTTTGGATACTGTGTACCATTGTGTATTATGTTTTATTACATATATATATATATATATATATATATATATATATATATATATATATATATATATATATATATATATATATTGTGAGTTTGGAATAAATATGCACTTCATGAAAATTATTAGTTGGTTACTGTTAGTAAAAAAACAGTAAGGTTAATACTGGATGTTTGTTACACTTGGATATGTTTTCTGTAATACTTGTAACATAATTATTCTCCAGTTTATGCATTTGAGTGACTTGCAGTTAATGCTCGACATTCAATTCAAAACCTTTATTTATCCAGGTAAAATCCCATTGAGATCAATGATCTATTTTTCAAGGGAGACCTGCAGCAGTAGGTTCCACATGAATACATACAAACTTAAACAACAGAACAACAAAAGGACATCATACAGCAAAAAATACAGGGATTACAATTTACATATCTATCCACATGTACAGGTACCAACAGCATCTGACTGTGGAGCATCCAACCGAGCTTTAAAAACATGTAGTGGTACCAGCTTGGTAATTTTACATTCTTTTTGCAGACTGTTCCAAGTTAGTGGAGCTGCACATCTAAAAGCTTTCTTCCCTAAGACAGTCCTAGCACTTGGCACATTTAATAAAACCACAGCATGAGATCTCAGGCAATAAGTACTTTCAATTTGCCGAGAGATCAGGGAGCAGATATAAGATGGTACTTTATCCAACATGGCTTTGTAAATGAAAATGTACCAGTGACTGAGCCTCAGTACAGTAAGTGATGGCAAAACCGCCTTGGTTTACAGTGTACAGTGATGCGTAAGTGCTTTACAGTTTGTCACAAATCTCAGTGCACTGTGATAGTAAAACCTTATTGTGGTGTAATTATATATCCAAAGCAGTCAGAAGTCAGAAAATCTTTAGTGATGTTTAACCACTCAGAAGACAGCCCATCAAAATTAACACATTGGGACCTTTCAGAGAGGTAGTTCATCTTCTACATATAATAATGGACAAAGTAAAGAATGAAGTGTAGGCTATGTTTAAATGTTCGGAATTTGACCGTGTATGATGGTCCTCTTGAGTTGCCGTGCAGCCAATGGCGTACAGCCATTGCTCCGTTCTCATGTTTTTTTAACATGTTTTTCACAAACATTTTCACACGCTAGGAGCATAGGAATAATTCAATTCGGTTCGTCATGATCTGTAGATGTGATTTGCCCCCGAGCACCCCTGGGTAAATTACCGTACAGCCAATCACAATGCGTACAATGCATGACGTCATTGGTAAGAGACGGCCCCCGAACACATATGGTACCCCGAACACATCTGGTACCGACACCGGCTCTTTTAAGTGAACGACGGGAGCCGGTTCGCGCCCGCGAACGACCCGGTTCTTTTTTTTTTTTGTGGAGGGGTCTAGATCGGCATAAAGGCACATTATGCAATGCGCAATGTGCACATTATCCCGCTTATTACATGGCCACATTCTCAACAAAGTAACGACATGACTCCCAGTATTAATTGAAATGCTTTTATGGATTTAGAAAATGATTTTATTGATTTAAAAAATAGTTGTATGTATTTATTTAAATTGACATGTATCCGCTAAAGAAAAATAGTCCGTTGTTACTGTTTGAACTAACGTAGCAACGGCAGGGACTGCTTCGATAGTGTTTTTGAGGAGCTTTTTGATTACAGATTTTAAAACATCGTTGCTTGCTTTAAAAGTAGCACAATGCATTATGTCAAACCTCGAAAGTATCTAGATATCCCTGCCCTAATGCCAAAGTAAATATCAACTGAATATGTGTCGCTGTTTGATGTCTATGTCTGGACCGCTGCGTAAAAAGGAGGGTTTCTGCCCCACTTCTCTTCTTACTTCTATAAGAATAAAACACGGAGGAGGGAGATCTCTTTTTCTCCCCCTTTTCTGAGAGCCCAGTAGCTGATCTCAGAGCACGCTCCACTCTCCTGCAGGGGGGTGTGATCAACTGCAGCTCACATAATCTGCCTTTTCTTTAAATAGAGTTTTAAAATGTCGTTACAGTAGCCCCTTTTTTTAAAAATAGTTTTTATAGGTTTTGCTATTTGTTTTGTGTAGCGTGGTTCTACAAGCAAGTCAGTGCATTCATGGGGTGGTATCAGAGAAAGAAAAAAAAACATTTGGCCACAGCAAATCATTTATATTAAACATGTATTTTTTACTTTTGAATACTTCAGTACAAAGGATGTATTGATTAATTTAAGTGATATATGTGTACACAGGCTAGGCCTATACATAATTCATTAGTCAAAACAGGGCTACATTTGATTTAATTATAAAAGGTATAATATGTGAAGAGTTTATCGCCGGCCGAGTCCGGCAGCTGGATACGGGATTAGAACCGCAGTGACGCGTCGTAAAACCCGGAAGTAAGTTAGCATTTTTAGCACTTCCGGTTCCTTCCTCAAAAAGCAATGCATTTTTTCCATAGGGTTTTGGATAATAGCTCGAAATAAGGTCTGTGGTTGACACAAATTTAAGAGGTAATTGACGTTTTGTTCTAAGACATTAAATACATCAGCAGTGACCCCACTGGGGATTTTTGAAGAGTTTACGTGTCTGAAAAACGATGGTTGTTACCGAATGGCTGAATAGGACTACAGAAATTGTCGAGGCCGTTGTACGTCATTACGCCGAACACGTAAAAACTCCCGCTAAGTTTGTTTTCCCCTGTGTTCTGCTTAAAAGCAAGTACCTGCCTATCTTTAGTATCTGTATATCTATATCTGACCATTAGAATCTGTATTTTTGAAATTGTCGTTTTTAACAACGTAGTTTTACAAATTATAGAATAATTAATTACCAGTGTTTTCCAATTTTACTCGGCAGTTCGTTTCGTTGGCTATGCAATGGTTTGTTGCTTTGCTCCGGGTTGCAGCCACAGGTCTTCGCATGAAACGTGCTTGTTCTATCGTTTCCCGGCCAATGTTTTCCAAAGGAGAGTCTGGATTCGTGCCATGAGGTAAGCTGACGTTACATTTTTGTCCATGTCACGGTGAAATGTAAATAATGGGTAGTGACTGTATCGCCGTTATAGAGATGGCGCTGCTGAAAAGACCGCAACATAAATAAAGATAATGAATACATCGTATTAAAACCTGTGTGGCTTATATGATAAGTCTAATTAGTACAAGCAGCATAACGTTTCACCATGTAACTAAAGATTGTAGTCAGGGAAATCAGTTTGACATATTGAACTAATAACACATCACCTCTGGCTGGCAGAGAACTCTCTGCTCCATAGCTTCTCTTGGACGTAAAATCACATGTACATTTTACATTTATATTCAATTTAATATTCCATCCCTCACATACTTTTGTATATATAATAACTTATATTTTGTTTTTCTTGTTATGCTGCTGCAACACAAACATTTCCCAAATTGGGATCAATACAGTAATATCTTATCTTAATTAATAAATATAACTATTATAATTAGTGTAGCAGCTGACACCTATTTTCAATATGGATTAATCTACCATTTATTTCTTTAGTTCAATTTTCATCTATAAAAATGTCAAAATAGTGAAAATGTTCACGAGACTTATCAAAGTGCAAGGTTATATCTTTAGATGTTTTGTTTTAGCCTATGTACTGTATTTCTTAATGCTCTTACAGTATATGTGACGGTGTGACTTCCATGAAACTATATTTTATATCTTCCCAACAGACGAGCTGACAGGAAACCTAACACTCTAACAACCACAACATTGCAAAGGTGAGTAAATGTAAATTAAAAACAATTCACAATTTTTTTATTTCTTCTTCTTTCTTACAGTGAGGTGAAGCTGACCTTGCACTTGGTGCCAGTAAGGATGTTCCTCACGCAGGCTGAATGTTTCTCCTTCCTTACTGACACAGAAGCCCTTGATTTGCAATGCTTCACTAATTGTCATTTCCCTGGCTCTGTAGGGACACTTTACCTCCAGCACAGCGGAAGACCCTACCAGACCATCCGGAGATGCCCCCAACAATCCTGATAGGGAGAGCCACAAATCTGACCCTGGCAAAAAAGGAAGCAGTCACACGCTTTGACCTCAGGACAGCTCCAAAGTTGCTGGCAGTCAACCTTCATTTCCTGAACAAATGCCAGTTTGGGTTGGTTCGCTGACCAGTGGTAGCCACCTGAATTGCCCTCTGTTGCTCTTCAGACAATGCCATGCTTGCCACAATTGCCTCAGGTCCCTGATGCCCAACAGATTTGATAATTTCAGGAACAGTAAGTGTTTCCAAGCTGTAGTGTTCCTCTTCTGGCTCGGGGGAGAGAAGCCAAGAAATTCCTGAAAACCTGCCCCCGAGTCTGTCCCTCAGCCAGTCACGATCTTCGGAGGTGGGTTCTCTTGTGAGCGGGTTAAATTAGTTATTGGTTTCAACAGTCACATTAAAACAGTTACTAAATCAGCTTACTATCACCTAAAGAACATATCTAGGATTAAAAGACTAATGTCACAGCAGGATTTGGAAAAACGTGTCCATGCTTTTATCTTCAGTAGACTGGACTACTGCAATGGTGTCTTCACAGGTCTCACTAAAAAATCTATTAGAAAGCTGCAGCTGATTCAGAACACCGCTGCTCGAGTCCTTACCAACACTAAGAAAGTGGATTACATCGCTCCAGTTCTGAAGTCTTTACACTAACTTCCTGTGTGTCAAAGAATAGATTTCAAAATACTGCTGCTGTTTATAAAGCACTGAATGGTTTAGGACCAAAATGCATTTCTGACCTCCTGCTAAATGATGAACCATCCAGATCTCTCAGGTCTTCAGGGACTGGTCAGCTTTCTGTCCCCAGAGTCAGAACTAAACATGGTAAAGCAGTGTACAGTTATTATGCTCCAAATATCTGGAACAAAATCCCAGAAACTTGCAGGTCCGCTGCAACTCTTACTACTTTTAAATTAAATTCTTTTTGTCGCTGCTCTTAATTGAACTATTAATATCTTAGACTGCACTGTAACTTTTATCCATGTATTTTTTCTTTTAATGTTTATTTTATTAGCTTTTCTTTTTAATGACTGATTTTAAATGCCATTTTCTTAATGTCTTTCATTTCTTGTAAAGCACTTTGAATTGCCTTGTGTTGAAAAGTGCTATATAAATCAACTTGCCTTGCCTTGCCTAATAAAGATTTCATGTGACACATACAATTGATTTGTTGATGGGAATTAATGTGAATAAATTAACTCGGTCTTAAAAGGTTAACGGTACTCTTGCTATCACCACTCACCGACACTATAAACCTTGTCCCTCATGCTAGCCCTGACAACACCGGTAAGCACACCTTCATCTAGGCTGCACTGTAACGTGTCCTGACTTGTAGTGGTTCTCTCCTCTATCTACACTCTTCTTGTCATCTTTGTAAAACGATATCAGACTGGTAATTGACACAGCCATGACTTCTAGTTAAATTCAGTGTGGCTAAAAATTAAAAGCTTTGTTAAAATATGCAAGTGCGCGAAAGTCAAATTTAGCTTTATTGTCAAAAATTCTACATGTGTTATACATCCAGAAATATCGTTTCCCACAGTGTGACATGTATACATAAAACAAAAAGGGCCTAGATAAACGTGGTATACATTAAACAAAACGGGCCTAGATAACCGGGGTATACAGTTTAAAATGTTAATATATTTAAAGTGTTCAAAGTGCAGTTTCAGTGCAAGTCAGTTGAAACGATCTTAAGTTGGCGTGACGTTCAAGTCGTGCGACCCTGCTGCTGTACTGGCTTGTAGTTCGTTATATAGCATAACGTTAGCATTTCGCTTTTGGCGACTAGATTTATGATTAAAAAATTATAAAAGTAGGGTTGACATGTGGAGATTATCCGGCTGAACAAAACGTGATCCCTTTCTTAAATGTGTGTCAACCACAGACCTTATTTCGAGCTATTTTCCAAAATCCTATGGAGAATTTGCATTGGTTTTTCGCGAAGGAACCGGAAGAAGTTTACATCCGGGTTTTACGACGCGTCACTGCGGTTCTCTATTCCGGCCCATAGCTCTCCGGTCCGGGGGGGATGAAGAGTTTATCGCCGGCCACTAGAGGGTTATGGCTAGAAAGGATCCGTCTTATGTAAAACTCTCGCGAGAGTTTGGCTGAATGTCACGTGGCTGAATGTTTACGTTTGGCAGGCAGCCTTTCAGTTACGATCGTTAACATCAGTGGGCCACAGCAAATGATAATGAGAAGCTAAACTATCTATTAATTATGTAAATTACAGGGAGTGTGATTGTTGAAATAGGGTGTTAGCGGTCTTGCTGGTGTTCAAAGAAGAATGACAACACTGTAGATCACCAACACTATGGTTTATTTTTTATTCATAGGCAAATCAACGTTGTCACAGTAAAAGTCCCAAGATAGTTCCTGGTGCAATGAAATGTTCCCTTGCAGTGTTTTACTATTATGTCTGATGTTTCTCTATTAATATTGCTGCTGCATTAATGTGTATGTTGCATCATGTTACTTCTGTAGATGTGTTTCCGAGCCGCTCCGATTACAACGAGAGTTACAACGAGAGTTACAACGAGAACGTGACGTCATATTTACACTAGACGGATCCTTTCTAGCCATAACCCCACTAGAGGGCAGCGTCACTGCTGTCGCTGCCCGGTTATGCCGTGCTCTGACCCGGTAGTGCCGAGCGGCCATTTTAGTTCAAACATTTTTCATTCACTCCGCCTCGAGTTGAGACGTTCGTCCACTCATTCATGTAGGACTGTTTCCACTATTATATTATACTATATATTATGCTATATATATATTATACTATTATACTACTATACTCTGTGTCGTGGTATATATTTGTGTTGATGACATGCATGGAGGTAATACTTTGTCAGCTTATCTTGCTGCATTACTCTGTTTCAGGGTGTCGTCATCCTTGTCAATAAATTACCGAAACTGACATTAAGGAGTGTGTTTAAAGTGTGGTAAACTGAAGAGCCGTTTAGGAGCCGAAAGAGCCGGCTCTTCTTGGTGAGCCGAGCCAAATGATCCGGCTCACCAAGAAGAGCCGGAATTCCCATCACTAGAGTGTCCTGCTGCTTAGTGTGTCTTGTGTAATGGACATGTCAGCTGCAGCAGCATTGTGAGTGTTACAGATGTAAGATTTCGTCCTCTGCAGGGCTACCCAGGGTCACATCAAGACTCTCCTGGAGTGTAGTGTGCTTTATGTGAGTGCACCCTCACTACTCCATCATACAGCTCTGATGAATATTCTAAGCCCTGTGCTGTTAAAGGCATATTTATATCCCATAGAACACAAATAATGTTGAGGAAAAATAAAGTAGAAGTACTGTCTCTTGTGCAGTCCACCATGAGCAGTCCACTTGACCTCTGCTGTTCCCTGTTCACCTCTGGCTGACACTTTAGTCTGTAACCTATTACTGTAATGCAGGTCTTCACAGCTTAGACTGGAGTGTCGGTGCATAATGTAACAGGCAAAGACATTCCCAGCTGGTTCAGGATGAAATGCTCTAATCAAGCAGAGAGATATTGTTCAAATCTCAATCTCAAATTACTACATATTCCTAATGATAAGGACAATGGGCAAACATGAGTTGCAATAATGTAAGTTGCATATTAAATCATATGGCTGGGTACATTTTCACAATCATATGAATTCTTAAAGAATGTCACGAAATTATAACTGAGTTAGGGTCAATAAATACATGCAAACGATTTTTTTTTTAAATATTGAAGTTAAATGCATCAATCTGGTGCACTTAAAGCAACATTAAGAGATCTATGGATTCATCTGTCTACACCCATATTGTTGTAGCTTTTATTTAACCAGGTGAAAATCCCATTGAGATCAACGATCTCTTTTTCAAGGGAGACCTGTGAAACAGAACTGTTAGCAGATTTACTTTTTCTTTATTTAAATCACTCCCCTTTCAAACTGTATTCTTGTTTTACTGTCCTATTGAATTTCATACCTGTTTTTCATTTATTCTCTTATTTTGTAATAACTACAATGATCATATAAAGGTGTTCCTCAGAAATACTTGTTTACATAAATGCTGACCAAACCGTTTGAGACCCACTAAGATAACTATCTAAACCAGGGGCGGACTGGCCATGAATCTGGAGAATCACAGACGGCTGGTGTTGTGTCAAATGATGCACCCCCATCATGAAATGCACCCCTTGTCATGGGGACGCGTATTTGTAAATGAAACGTGAAGACCTTAAAACGATGCTTAAAACGAAAAGTAAACGTCTAGGTTTTTTTTAATGGTAATTTACAGACTGTGAGTCGCTTAGTGGTAGGTCATATAGTCTTGATTCTTGTGGTTAAACTTTTCGCTCCATATTTTGATGGTAGTGGTGCCGAATCCTGGATTTTTGCATTCATTCGTCACTTCTTTTTCAATAATCTTTTTATTTATTGTGTGTTTTTTTTTATTGTTACATCCTGTCTGTATACACGTGCTTTAAAATGTATTGTTTAATTTTACATATTTGTCATATAATAAACAAAATATATGTTTACAAATGTTACATAGTCTTTGTCAGAATATCTTTGCCACGTTATGCACCCCTTGCTATCTTACAAAATAAAAGTCTCACATTCATGAAACTTGCTCCATTCATCGGTACTAGTCCTACAACCATACGCTAAAATATGCTTGAGGGTGGGAATAAGAGAACCATCTTTTTTAGGGTGGTGCTTTTTATGACAAGCCTGGTATATCGTCCGAGTCAGAAATAAAACAAATATGCCCCCCACGCAGTGGCGGTTCTACGGGGTGGCACCTGCCACCTCAGAAAAAATGCCTTGCCACCCTAGTTGCCACCCCAGTTGGCAGCTTTGTTTTGAAAGAAAAGTTTTGGCTCATCTGACATTTATGAGAGAAAATCTCTAATGTCCGAGTGCAAGTGAATGCAGCACAAGACGCGAGCCTTGTATCCCCTCCCCCGGCCCTGGCGCGAGCGTGGAAATATGATCGGCAGCGATTTCTATGAAGGTAGATATGGTGCAAAATGCGAGAGCGTGTAAAACCTGATGTGAGCACTTGCAGAAAAAAAATCTGAGCTTGTGTGCATACATTTACACTTGTATAAAATATCCATGTAAGTGTGAACCAAATTTACACTTGTATAAAATATCCACGTAACTGTGAACCAAATTTGAAGTCACAGAAGAAAAAAAATGAACTTAGTGATGAAATGTTCACTTGCAGAAAAATACACATTTTTTAAATATGTTTTCCATTACAACTGCAACTTGGCTATTACGACCTCTCAAATCAGTCATTATAACTTGACGAATCTGCTCTGTGGCAGTATAAATCGACAAATCTGCGGTCCTGACTTTTGCTACACTTCTTGCGATAAATGTGTCGCAAAAGTAATTTTCACATGTAGATGTGGGGGGAGGGAGGGTGGTTGGCGCAAAGGGTCGGTGCAATCAGAATGATGAGGCTTGGGTCAGTCACACAGTCACAGCCATAGTCAGTCAGGTCGTACCGGATGACATGGCGCGTCAATCAACGGTAAGTTTTGCCCATTACTTGCCCAGTATTACTTTGAATATTATTATTGTGATTGAGGATTAAATCCGCTTTGAAGACCACCGTTTTATATCTTGCAGTTTAGCGGCAAAATAACGTCAGTTAGCCAGCTAACGCTAGCTTTGTTGAGTTTATGCTAGCTAAACAAGTAGTGGTTGTAGTCTACAGCAGTACTTAATATATTATAGCCTACTGCTTTGGCACTAACGGTTGATAACCGTTTATGAAAATAAAACCAATTGAACTCTACTGAAATAATGACACGTTTTATAATTGACACGTTTTATAATTGTCTTGGGCTGCTGTGTTTTTAAAACCTTTGTAAATTATCCATGCTATTTTTTATTTAGAACGAAGAGTTCAGAATCTTAAAATCCCTTGACGTTTGTATGCAATTGTGCTAAATTCAACTCTGGAATCAAGCAAATATTAATATGTTTGCATGACATTAGTTATTTACATTTTGCCATCACTTAAAGGTGGGGTAGGTAAGTTTGAGAAACCGGCTCGAGATACACTTTTTGCATTTTGCACCATATCTACCTTCATAGATTTCATTTGAATGGGGGGACAGCGCAAAACGAGAAGCATTTTGGATCCAAGAAGACGGAAGGAATGAGGTATTTGCGGTCTACAATGACAGAGAAGAGACTGTCAAGTTTGGCAGTACTCAGCTGCGCATTGAATCAAAACGCACCATAGCTTTAAATCTTAATAAGTTTGTGAGGCGTTTTGCTGAACAAGATGGTAATCGCCACATTCAGCTGTAATAGGCATGCCAACTTGATGCCCTGCTCACGGATGACTCGATGAGCATAATAAACTGTTAAGATGATGACCTTACGTGTGTATAAAATATTTCTTCTTTGTAGGGGTCTGCCCCAAAAAAACAGTTTCTAGTCCTGAGAAAGTCAAATAAGACGGTGTGTAAAAAACTACACTACCCAGCCAAAAAAAAGTAACCACTTTGATTTAACTAGGCCGGTAAGGACTTTCCACTGGATAATAACTACAGCGATGTATATGTTTTAGCTGAATACACGTTTTTTAACCCTAACTGATGCAGGAAGTCACTTCTTTAATGTTTGTTCTTTTTGATGTAAAGTCAAGGTTGTAACTTTGCAATGAAGTTGTGGGGCGCTGAACTGTGCCTTTGATTCTTTTGATATATGATAGTAATTACTTGTCTTTCAAATTTGAAGGAGGGTGAGCAAGCATCTTGAGGAACATTCATCTTTAACTCCTCCAAAAAATATAGTTTATTCAATAATACATGAATATGTGAATCATAACAGTGATTGACAGCTGATAGGAATAATATGATTGTTGATAGTATCATATTAATTCAGACAAACATCTATGAGACAGTTAATTAATGTACTTATTGCAGCAGTCTGCATAGATTTGGTATTGTTCAGTTAAAATGCATGCACATTATGTCTGCCACCTTATATATTTATAAGTAAGGCTTTACTGATGTGCCACAATAATGTCACCTATGTTATTGAATTAAAATATCAATATTGTGGCTTTCCAAGTTATCATTGATTGATATGACTGCGATTAAATCAGCATATACTTCTGCCAGGGGATGCCACCCCTCAAAATCTCCTGCCACCCTCTTGCCAGCCCATGAATATTTGTCTAGATCCGCCCCCACGGGAACTCGACCTTTCACAAAGAATATGTACACTAACACTTGAACTTGAACACACACATGTGCGTGTGCAATAATTAAATTACAACAGGATTGTATGGTTAAAAATGCATAATATAGACCCTCCAGAAAAACGCGGGCAAAAATCCTTGATTATGCGGGCTAAATTCCTTGATTATGCGGGCTAAAATCCTTGATTATGCGATTAAACATGCGGGGTTTTATGTGATTTTATGCGGTGAAATTGCGGGAAGTTAGGAAATATGCGGAAAGTTGCGAAATATGCTAAAAATGCGGGGGAAAAGAATAACAATTTTTTAAAATATTGGGCTGTCTTATTTATTCTCTCTCACACACAACCTGCCACTAACGTTAAACCCCTTTACTATTCAACACATTCAATGTTTATTTATTGTAAAAGCAATTGGGCTATTTTAATCTCACACCCCCCCCCCCCCCCCCCCCCCACACACACACACACACACACACACACACATACAAACACACACACACTTCTCCGCCTCATTCTGTTTTCATTTACTCGTTCGTTATCTGACCAGCTTCAATCTTGTAGGCTACTCACTTCGTTTCTTGTAGCCCTCGAAAGGGTTTTGGAGGTTGATCCCTCGATGAACGGGAGTTGAATGGCTTTCTTGTCCGCAGCAGCAGAAAGCATTTTCGAATGTTTGAATGAATCAAAGTGGGTCACCACCGTCGATTTTCTCTTATGCTGCAACACACAGTTGCACGGGGTGCAGAATGGTTCCCCCCCACTTTTTGCCCGGTCTTTAGTAGAAATGTTCGTTGGTAAATGAGCTCTATACAGTGTTGTTTACATTCTGTAATGCGCGAGCTGATGACGTCACGTTAAGACGAGTTGACTTTTTCTTCTTCTCAACTTTGTGTGGAAAAATGCGGGGATTATGCGGCCTTTTGATAAATATGCGGCTTTTAAAAAATCTGCGCCATTTTGCTGATTATGCGGTAAATTCTGCGATCGCAGAATCGAGTTTTTCTGGAGGGTCTAATAATAGGTTAGTTATGAGGGAGTTAAAACAATATTGAATGATAGTCATTATTTTGGAGTGTTTTGGACTGAGATAAATCATGGGTCAAAATTGACCCGAGAACACCATGAACGTTAACAGCTTTCGAACACAACACCACGGTTAAAGATGAATATGACATGTTGTTCACTGACTTTGATTGCTTACCATGTCACTGGACTCCAATCTTCAAAATGAATGTTTATTTTATGTGTGATAATGTACACACTTGTAGTATGGATAATATGTCACTTTATTTCTTTATTTCATTCAACATGTATTATTAATTACTGTGTGTATGTAAATGTTTTTGGACAATTGCAGGACTAGCCCTCACTCCATATTTGTTTTATTTCTGAATTGGATGATAAACCAGGCCTTTCATAAAAAGCAACCCCCTAAAGATGCTTCTCTTCATCCCACCCTCAATCATTTTTCAGGGTATAGTTGTAGGACTAGTACCAATGAATGGAGCAAGTTTCATAAATGTGAGACTTTTATTTTGTAAGATAGCAAGGGGAGCATAACATGGCAAAATTATGCTGACAAAGACACACTCCTCAATGTCAGTTTCGGTAATTTATTGACAAGGATGACGACACCCTGAAACAGAGTAATGCAGCAAGATAAGCTGACAAAGTATTACCTCCATGCATGTCATCAACACAAATATATACCACGACACAGAGTATAGTAGTATAATAGTATAATATATATATAGCATAATATATAGTATAATATATATATAGCATAATATATAGTATAATATAATAGTGGAAACAGTCCTACATGAGTGAGTGGACGAACGTCTCAACTCGAGGCGGAGTGAATGAAAAATGTTTGAACTAAAATGGCCGCTCGGCACTACCGGGTCAGAGCACGGCATAACCGGGCAGCAACAGCAGTGACGCTGCCCTCTAGTGGCCGGCGATAAACTCTTCATCCCCCCCGGACCGGAGAGCTATGGGCCGGAATAGGTTAACGGTCTAAATCCCATATCCAGCTGCCGGACTCGGGCTCGTAACGTGCAGGCGGCCTCCTCACGCGGCCCGGCCAAGCAGGCTGGGGCAGCGTCGGTGGCGACTGCGGCACCGGGAGCGGTGCGCCCAGGAAGGCACCCGAAGGAACAGTGAGGTCAGAGGACACCTCATCAGCAGGCGTCGGTGGGGAAGCGCCCATAGCCGAGTCGCGGGGTCCAACAGCCGGCCGCTGAGCAATCCCCTGCGGCGTCGCCCAGCCCGGGTGGATAAGTGGGGGCTGGTGTTCTAGAGCAGCGGGCGGCGGCGATGGCGCCGCCGACTGCTCACGGGCGCAGGGTATGGCCGGCGTGTAGGCACGGAGGAACCGCCGGTTACGGAGTGTCAGACGTCCCGAACCGTCAACCCTGACCCGATACTGGTCGTGGCCCAGCGACTCCACCACGATCCCTGACCTGTCCTATTTGTGGGGGCTCGGGCCTTGCTGGTTCTGCAGGAATACCCTTCGCCGAGGGCCAATGGGCGGAGCGGCCTCGAGTGAGTCCCCAGAGACTCGGTGGTACGGGACATAGGGGTCCGAAGGGCGTCCTCCTTCGCCGCCCATGCCTTGCGCCATAGCAGGCGGATATGCGGGTTCGAGAACTTCTCGAGGCGGTTCACGAAGGAGAGCGAGCCACGAAGGGGGCGGCCAAAGATGATCTGTGCTGGCGAGAGGTCGCAGTCGGGGTCAGGCGTGTTACGCAACTGCAGCATAGCGCGCAGGAAGCGGTCCTGATCAAGGCTGCCCGACGGGCCGGTGTTGGACATCAGGAGGCGCTTAGCAGTCTTAACCGAAACTTCGGCAGAGTTTAACGGAAGACACACGGTGTCTGACGTGCCATAAGCGGAGGAAGTCCTCAGTGTGGCTCGCCTTGAATTCCGGGCCACCGTCGCTCGAGAGCTCCTCCGGTACGCCGAAGGTGGCGAAGAACGACCGGAGGTGTTGGACCAGGCCAGCTGAGCCCGCCAGGGCAGTACCCGCCGTAGAGCTCAGGACCTCTACCCAGCCCGAGAGCCGATCCCCGACAACTAGGTAGTGGCGGCCCCCATAGTCGAAGAAGTCAGCAAAAACCGCCTCGAATGGCGTGGACGGGGGTGAGGACGGCCGGGGGGGTGTAGCCGCCTGTGACGGGGCATTGCGGTTGCAGTCTGCACACCCGTCCCTGGTGGCCTGAATGTCCCCGGACATCCCGGGCCAGTAAACTATGGCTCGGGCATGCTGCCCCATAGCTGAGGTCCCCTGGTGAGCGGCATGGAGATGCCGAAGGACTCTCCCACGGAGGGACGGGGGGACCACGACGCGGTCCCGATAGAGCAGGACGCCGTCCTGTGCGTAGACGGACTCACAGACAGATGAGAGACTCGCCAGGGCAGGGTCGTTAACGTCAATCCCACCCTCCTGCTCGATGAGTTGGAGGAGGTGGCCAAGGCATCCATCAGCCGCTGTCTCCCGTGCGTGGAGGGGCCAAGAGACGGCTCCGAGCTCCCGTGCGTCGTCGCGGATGGAGGCCATGAGTGCTGACTCCACGGCATCAGGCCCGCTCGGCAGCCCCAATGAGAGGCCGTTCGCTGAGCCCGATGGGGAAGGATAGAAATACCGACATACCGACTTACAAATATGTAAAATTAAACAATACATTTTAAAGCACGTGTATACAGACAGGACGTCACAATTAAAAAGAAACACATATTAAATAAAAAAAATTATGAAAAAGAAGCGACGAATGAATGCAAAAATCCAGGATTCAACACCACTACCATCAAAATACGGAGCGAAAAGTTTAACCACAAGAATCAAGACTATATGAGCTACCACTAAGCGAATCACAGTCTGCAAATTACCATTAAAAAAAACCTGGACGTTTACTTTTCGTTTTAAGGTCTTAACATTTCATTTACAAATGCGCGTTCCCGTGACAAGGGGTGTATTTCATGATGGGGGTGCATCATTTGACACAATACCGGTACCGTTTTTAGACGGCATCCTTGAAGTTGCGCTGACAGGCGACAGTAGAGGTACACCGTTTCCCCGCAGCAAGGCTTTAGCGTTGCAGCTTCCTCTCCTAGTCCACTGTGTAATACTGGAAGTAGAGCTGAATGCATCAGGTTGCACCTTTCTGAGAGTCTAATCCAGCCACTCCTTGTTAAGGTGTGCTTGTGCTGCATGTTAATCTGCATGTAGGGGTGTGTCTGTGAGAGTGTGAGCATCTCATGATTGGCATTTCTATGTGTAGAAGTGTACGAGGTACTCTGCCTAGACTTGTGGTTTTACTAATAACTTGTTGGGACTGATGAAGCAATAATCCACAAGAAGAGATTACCTCTCTGTTTGATGCCATTTATTTCTCTAGGCCAACTCTGAACCCTAAACCACGGCAGTCTAACTGAAGACTTTTACTTTGACCGCTTACTGTCAATCAGGCTGATCAGGCCCCCCATCTAGTCTACCTCTCATTTTCTAAGTGACAGGCAATGCAACGAGCAATTTGGAGTCAACAAGCAACTGCATTTCTTTGGGCTGGGACCTGGGGAAAACCAGGCTAACACAGCTGTGACTCTCCCAAATGTACATAATAAGTCCTTTACTTTCCATGTAGGTATGGTATATGTCAGGACAGTTAGGGATTTATTGTTCCACCTTAATGACATGCAGTTGAATGGTGCTCACATTAAAACTTAAAAACATGTTTTTGTTTACACCTTAATAACATGCAGTTGAATGGTGCTCACATTAACACTTAAAAACATGTTTTTGTTTACACATGCTAAATGCAAAATGTGAAAGCAACATTTTGTAATTGAAAATAGTTTTGTTGATTTAGTTTACTGAACAGAGTAAATACTGTATGTCTATGTATTGTTATGAATCACCTGAGCCAATGTTCTATCAGGAACACATCGATGAAGCTCGTGTTTTCATCCCTTCACGTGTACGTTGATCTGAAGGACATTTTAGTTTGCCTAACACTACCACTCTACCTGTTTGATTGTATCTTAGTCCCTAGTTTGTTTCCATTCACTTATTGTGTGTACACACATGTCACTTTCAATTGACCAGGTGCTTAATATAAACTATTCCATAGGATTAGGTTTTATTTCCAACCACAAACACTTGGCACAAAAACATGCAGAAGTCAGACACATTCTGAACATGCCCTTAATTTGTATACTTTCTCAGCCTTACCTGCCAAATCCTTACTGTGTGCTGCATGTTTGTACATGCATGTGTTGTCCTCTGAGCCTTTTAAAAAGCTTTACAATTCCGGCCTTAGCTTCCCTTTTGTAATACTCAAGCGATCAAAAGTGAATAAGATTATTATGTGGTTATTGAATACCAATCTGCACTGCTAGACAATCCGACATTGTATCATGGATTGGTTTGTAAAGACATTTCGGTTTAAAACACAGAAAATCTGGAGCAGGAGTTGACAGTCTGAGCTAAATGTTTGTTTAGTCTGCCGTTTAAATAAACCTGCATGGCATGAGCATGCAATTAAGCCTGCACAGTGGCAGTCTTCCACTCTCGTCACGTGCACGGTTTGGTTAAAGGTTTTCAGTGTTTTTTTCACTAAGCTCTAGCATGTGCTGTACAGAGACTGCAGGGTTTACCACACCTCAACCTTCTCCTCTGCATACATACACCCGCTCATTAATTACAAAGTGTTTTACATACAGCCAATATTAAACACTAGATCTAGCTGTTAATGTAGATGGAATTTAGATTTCACCTTGGCATTAACAACTATAGATAATAAAAACAAAGCTTCTCTAAATATATAATAGCTATTCTAAATAGCTTCAATATTGGTGTCCCCAAGACATGAAAGAAACCAACAGATTGTTAAGAGACACGCAATGTGGTTTGCATCGAGGTTGCTATTCTATCCCTAAGTCAGGTGTGATGGTGTTCTTTCTTGGCCTCTCATCATCATGTGTCCTCTACCTCCCACCATCATATTCCACCATACTGGGTGCACAGGAACGCGCTACAATGCCTTCTCAGTGAAGTGTTGAGATGTAGAAACCTCTTCACTCTGTAACATTTTAGATTTGACCAACCTTGACCTACTAGTAACAGTGGACAGCCAGACAGTTTGAGTGAAGTTTGCCTTCCTACCATACATGAATATCTATGTCTCCGGTGTATGAATAAAGGTTGAGTAGAGCACGTCGTAGTCTGGAGTACAAGAAAAGGCAAAAGCTGATCACAGACACCCCTATCTAAGTCTTCTTGAGTATCGTAACACCCCAGTTGACAACTTCAGATCACCAGCCCAGCTGCTTATGAGTCGTCGCTTACGATCCATAGTACTCAGCACCCACCAGCAGCTTCACCCCAAGTCGGTCAGCCACGGATGCTCATGCCAGGAGAGTCTACCAGCATGTTTGCCAGCATCAATATCAGAAAAGGTACTACAACAGGTCAGGTAAGTCGATGTCGTCGCTGCATGGAGGACAAAACGGGGGGCTACGTATTGTAACCCTAGTTATATAAGCACAGACGGAGCCCTCTACTGGACTCTATGGGTACTACTCTCAACCATGCTATGCTAGCATTCACACACTGAGTTTGTATAAACGTAGCCGGCCAATCAGGGCGAGCCTACCTGAATGCGCGCGCTGGCACACAGTATATAAGGCGGCCACGTATGGAGCCAGAATTGGGTCAATATTCTAGCGCGCAAAACAAGCTACTCACAAGCAGTGTTGGGCAAGTTACTTTTAAAAAGTAACTAGTAATAGTTATAGTTACTGCTCCCAAAAAGTAAATAGTTACTTTATTAGTTACTGAATTATAAAAGTAACTAGTAACAAGTTAGTTTATTTAAAAAATAATAAAAATACAAGTTTTTGTGTTCTGTGGCACAGTAAGAGAAAAGATAACTCCCCATCATTGTAGCAATTATCATTATGAAATGTAGTGGAACAATAAAACACAAAAGATATGTTTAGAGATTGGTTGAGACGGTGGGGTCTTTGGCGACTAGTTTTATAGCCCCATGTACATTAGTTAGGTGCTTCGGGAGATTGGCATTGCTGTTATTCGATTTGGACAATGTTTTCTTTCCTGCACACAGTTTACATTTTACCGTAAGCTTTTTTTTGAAAATAGTGGTTATATTTCCAAGTTGCAAATGCGCTGCTGCTCTCGCTGATACCTGCATCTGCCATTGTGTGTGTGTGTGCTGCTGGTGAGCGTTGCCGTGTGTGTGTGTGTGTGTGTGTGTGTTTTTGTGTGTGTGTGTGTGTGTGTGTGTGTGTGTGTGTGTGTGTGTGTGTGTGTGTTAGCATTAGCAAGTGTTCGTGCGTGTGTATTTTCCCCATAAGGCAAGACCCGCCCAACTCTGTCTCTGATTGGCTTACTCTGAAATTTTACCCTGCGTTAACCAATCATCACTCCTCTCTGGTTACTTTCACTTGTCCATGGTGCTGTGAGAGGACATAGCTGTATTCGCCTGTAAGTTACATCCGCAGGGAGATTCGGTTCAGTTCCATCACATAATGTAACGCAGTAACGCATCCATTTAAATCACAGTAACTATAACGACGTTACTTAATGGGACTATGTAACTAGTAACGCTATTGGTTACTGCAAAAAAAGTTACTTTGTTACGTGTTAGTTCCAACACTGCTCACAAGTGAAAAAATTGCTTTTACACGCGCATAAAATGACCCTCTGTTTTCCAAATGCCAGGAAGTATTCTTGACTCGCTTCTGAAGCAAGACGCTCGGAAAACATGTGCTACCAAGCAAGCGCACTCGACATTGAGAAACACCCACTGTGTTTTTAAGTGGCAATGGAGATTATTTGTTGACCCTGCTTTGAAGGATGTTTTGCTTTTACAAATGGTGCGCCTGATCACTGCCTGGGTTTTGGTTGAAGTGCATCCAAATGCTGCTGCGTTTTCGCGTTTGGCTCATTTTCCATCTGAAAAACACGTTGTCTACCTGTCCTGTACCACTTGTTATGACTTCTCTCTCTCCCGTATTCCGTTAAGACCCACCCCATCTCACTCCTGAAACCTACCAATCAGAGTAGGGGCGGGTCTTCACAGAATACGTGTGGGGAACAAACTGAACTGTGGTAGTATCAATATTTTTTGCTCGGGGGCCACTATGAGTTTAAAATGTGTCAGACGGGCCGGGCCAGTAGCAGATTTGTGAAAAGATATTTAGCTGTCCACTCCTCATTATACACTCGGCACTCAATGTTGACTTTTCTTTTCTTTGTTCCACTCATTGTTACAGATGCCGGTTCAAAGGTGAATTAGGTTCAAAGGTGAATTATTACGTCATTGCGTCATCGTTTGCGTCATGACTTAACACAGCGTTTTACGTCGCTGATTTTCTCCGCAACACCGCTCACAACAACATCAATAGAGGACTCCGTCGGGATTTCGAAGCCAGATTAAATTAAAGAACTACTTCTCCAACCTTGTACCTTTCTCCAGAGTGCCGTGGTGCATTGTTTATTAATGTGGTTCAGCTGCATTACTGCCCGCTGCAGTGCTGCTCGTCTACCTGAGTTTATTCTCCCGTTAACTCGCGTCAGCGGCCGCTGTAACGTTTTCATTGACTGACTGTCACACAAGCAGCTGATAAATATCCCCCATCCCCATCAGTGAATGTGTTTTAGTCTGAAAGCTGTTGGCATCACAACGCTGTTATGAAAGTTTATCTGGCATTCTACAGGTGATGTTAGCTAATCAGACTATCTTGACTACTTGTGGATATCATATTGTGGTATAAGCCGTTTTCTACACGCATATTTTACCAGCGTAGTTTTCGTTATGATTTTACTTATGATGTAGCCCATGTAGGCCTATTGATTACATACGATAGCTGCAATAATACAAAACAACAGGAACACGTCTGCCTCTTCACAATGGTCAATAACAGTGAACGGATGGTTATTAAAGTAAGTTAAAATAAACAGAATTACACTAAGCATGGTTAGTGTTGCCTGACTTTATAAGTGTTTTTTATAAGTGGTCGCGTTCTAGACACTTTGCTCAGCGCTACTGCTTGTTACAACTAGTATTTGCCGTACTCGCCATGAACTGTTATTGCTCATGTTGAGCATATTTAGTTATATGACAAAGCCATGTTAAGCCAATCACATTAGTTACATTTGGAACATGTGTTGCCTGCGTGCACACTGGGCACACTGGGATGCTGTTGCGAGCATGCGCACAATAAACGGTCTTGTGAACTCCGACCAAAGAGATGATGGTTGTGTGTGATTTCTCTCCGTGAATATAGCTAGCTAACCACATTGGTGACTGATATAACGTGCTGCAGAAATGTCTCACGCTACAGGTTATGGGCCCAGTCATGCAGGCCAAAGGTGGTTCAGACTTTTATTCGACGGTGAAGAGAAAAGTTACGAGCTCTGGGAGACGAGGTTCCTCGCGCACATGGAGTTACGTGGTCTCAGAGAAGTTATCTCGGAAGACCCGGAGATAGATGGGTATGAAGAAGAAACTCTCGCGGAAGATGAAACCAAGAACGGTGAGGCATATGCAGAGCTAGTGCAATGTCTGGACAACAAGAGCTTGTCGTTAGTAATGAGGGACGCGAAACGTGATGGAAGAAAAGCACTGAATATTCTTCGCGAGCACTATGCAGGAAAAGACAAACCCCGCGTGGTGAGTTTGTACTGTGAACTTTCCTCGCTCCATAAGGCTAGCAATGAAACGGTCACTGACTATATTATTCGAGCAGAAACTATATTCACGTCATTGAGAAGAGCAGAAGAGCACATTAGTGATGGGCTTCAGATAGCTATGGTAGTTAAGGGGCTACCTGATTCATACAAGCCATTCGTCGTGCACATCACCCAGACGAATGACACTGTAACGTTTGGCGAGTTTAAAACGAAACTGCGAAGTTATGAGAGTACAGAAAAATATGGGAAGAGTGACGTGAATGTTGAAGAAGACAACGTGATGAAATCTAGCGGGGCAACGAGGTCACGAGGACGAGGAAGAGGAAAGAAAATGGACCTGGCTGATGTTGAGTGTTACACGTGCGGTAAAAAGGGACACATGGCCAGAATATGTCCTGACGGGTACCACGTGAGAAGAGAGGAACGAAAATGGGACACACCACAGCGAGGAATGGGGCGCAGTCGAGGACGAGGCCGTGACCATGTGAAGAAAGCTGATGAAGAGACGGGGGCAGAGCCAACATCTTTCAGTTTCTTCAGGATGAGTGACTGCCCTACACAGAGAGGGAACAAGAAAGGTCTAATGGTCGACTGCGGCGCCACAGCACACATGATCAACGACGCCACAAAGTTCAAAACAGTTGACAAGAGCTTCAGACCCGAGGACCACATGATCGAGCTGGCCGACGGATCCAAGGTGAGCGGGATGGCGAAGATGAGGGGAGACGCTGAAGTCTGTTTGCTGGACAGCGAAGGACGACAGGTGAAAACGAGGCTCAAGCAAGCGCTCTACATCCCATCTTTTCCACAAAACATCTTTTCAGTCAAAGCAGCGACAGCCAACGGAGCTGAGGTCCACTTCAAGGACGGTAATGACTGGCTGGTCAACAAGAATGGTACCAAGTTCAAAATGGACGTGTATGGTAGGCTGTATTACCTTAGCACAGTAGAGGATGAAAATGTTGATGAAATGTATGGGTGTCATGACATTCAAACGTGGCATAGGATACTTGGTCATTGCAATTTTGATGATGTTGCAAAATTAGAGAAGGTGGTTGAAGGGATGTCTATAAAAGGGAAACATGACATGTCCAATCAAAACTGTGAAATATGCACACAGGGCAAATTTACACAAAGCAGAAACAGGCATGCAGATGCTAAAGCTACAACTGTGTTAGAGCTAGTTCACACAGACCTATGCGGTCGTATAGAACCAGCAGATAAAGATGGGTACAGATATGCAATAGCATTTACTGATGATTACAGTGGGATGATTTTTCCATACTTTATCAAAGCAAAGAGTGACGCGACAAAAGCTACTGAAAAATTCATAGCAGATGTAGCGCCATATGGAAAGATAAAGTGCATAAGGTCTGATAACGGCACAGAGTTTACGGGACAAGAGTTCCAGTCTCTACTTAGGAGTAACGGGATAAGGCATGAGAAGAGTGCACCCTACTCACCTCATCAGAATGGAACTGCCGAAAGAGGTTGGAGAACCTTATTTGAGATGTCACGATGCATGCTATTGGAGAGTAACCTCCCAAAGCAATTATGGACATATGCTGTACAGACAGCAGCTCAAATCCGCAACAGGTGCTACAGTAAGCGGCTAGAGCAGACACCTTACTGTGTTTTCACAGGAAAAACACCTAACCTATCTAACATGAGGATATTTGGCTCTGAATGCTATGTATATAAGCAGGATAAAAAGAAGCTGGATTCTAGATGTGAAAAGGGGATCCTTGTAGGCTATGACAAATACAGTCCAGCATACAATGTGTATTATCCTGAGACAGGAAAAGTCCTAAAACATAGGCTGGTGAAATTCATCACCAAAGGTAGCGCAGATAGACAGACTCAGACAGATTGTGACATGGGGGAAGACTTTGAGAGTTATGCAGATACACCACCAAAGAGAGTCAACCAGGTACAGGGACAGCCTAAGGAGCGTAAAGAGTCCAGTGGTGAAGAGACTGCTGAGGCAGGTCCTACCCAGATAGATAGTACTGAGAGAGAAGAGGGAGAAAGGAGATACCCTACGAGACAGAGAAAGGCTCCAGAATACTTTAAGGAGTACCAGTGTAAAGCTGAGTGTGATGGTGACGAAAGTGAGAATGTAGATTATTTCTACAGAGTAGCTTATGGTGTACCTAATACACTTAAAGAGGCAATGGACTCTAAGAAGTCAAAAATGTGGGCTGATGCGATGAAAGAGGAGATTAATTCTTTGACCGAGAATGAAACTTTCACTCTGACTCCACTGCCAAGAGGCAAACAAGCAGTGGGAGGTCGCTGGGTATATGCAGTGAAAGAGAGCCCAGATGGATCTGAGATTTGTAAAGCCAGATATTTTGCAAAGGGGTATAGTCAAGTTGAAGGGATTGATTATAAAGAGACCTTTTCACCAACAGCCAACATGACCTCTGTACGAGCATTAATGCAGGTGGCTGTACAGGAGGATCTTACTTTACACCAAATGGATGTGAAGACTGCTTACCTCCATGCTCCAATCGACTGTGAGGTATATATGGAGCAGCCGGAAGGTTTTGAAATCAAATCAAAAACAGGGGAACACTTAGTGTGTAAACTAAACAAGTCATTGTATGGTTTAAAACAGTCCGGACGTAACTGGAACATGTTACTGCATGATCACCTTACAGAGAACGGTTTTGTGCAAAATGATGCTGATCATTGTGTCTACAGCAGAAATACTGAGAATGAGAAAGTGATTCTGTTAGTATGGGTGGATGACTTAATCATAGCAGCGAGTGACAACACCTTACTCACTGATGTCAAAGAAATGTTGAACAAAAGTTTTAAGATGAAGGATATGGGTCCACTTAAACACTTCCTGGGTATCGATTTCAGACAGAGTGATGGAGAGATCAAAATGACTCAAAAGAGACATATAGAGAAGATGTTAGCAAAATTTGGAATGTCTGAATGCAAACCGAGATCCACCCCATGTGAGCAAAAGTTAAACTTTGACAGTGAGGGTGAAGTGATTGATTCAACAGGATACCGAGAGATAGTAGGTAGCTTGATATACATTATGACATGTACTAGACCTGACCTGAGCTGGGTGGTTAGTAAACTATCTCAATACCTAGCAGAACCAAAGCAGCAGCATTGGGCTACAGCCAAACACCTACTGAGGTACTTAAAGGGTACTATAGATCAAGAGCTACACTACCAGAAATGTGAGGAAAGCGTTCTAAAGCTGGAGGGGTACAGTGATGCTGATTGGGCAGCCGATAGGGATGATAGGAGGAGCACAACTGGATACTGTTTCAGCTTAACTGAGAATGGTCCAGTTATATCGTGGAAGAGCAGGAAACAGCCAACGGTGGCATTATCCACCTGCGAAGCTGAGTATATGGCACTAGCAGCCACTACTCAAGAGAGTATGTACCTTGTACAACTACTAAGAGGAATAGATAGTTGTAACCAGCATGTACCAGTCAAGATATATGAGGACAACCAGGGGGCGATAGCTTTATCTAAGAACCCAGTATGCAGACAGAGAAGCAAACATATTGACATAAAGTATCACTTTGTACGGTCTGCACACACAGAAGGGAAAATATGTATAGAATACTGTCCTACTGCAAACATGGTAGCGGATGTCTTTACCAAGCCAGTGACAAAGGCTAAGTTTGAGAGTTTCAAGGGATATTTGTTTGGAGAGTAATGTGAACTGGCAGATGTAAATGTTTTGAAGTCTTAAGAACACTGCCAGTATGCCAAATGTTTTATTTTTTTTTGGAGTTTTGTATTTTTGGTTTTATTTACCATTATAGAGAGCTATACACATGTCTTTGAGTGGGAGTGTTGAGCATATTTAGTTATATGACAAAGCCATGTTAAGCCAATCACATTAGTTACATTTGGAACATGTGTTGCCTGCGTGCACACTGGGCACACTGGGATGCTGTTGCGAGCATGCGCACAATAAACGGTCTTGTGAACTCCGACCAAAGAGATGATGGTTGTGTGTGATTTCTCTCCGTGAATATAGCTAGCTAACCACATTGGTGACTGATATAACGTGCTGCAGAAATGTCTCACGCTACAGCTCAGGTAAATCTTGACCCCCTCCAATGTAATCGTGACGTATTTGGTTCTTGGATGCTGCCGGGTTGCCGAGTGGGGCCAGAGAATAGACCAGACTCCAGCAAAGGTCAATTGTGTCTAGAGTGCGCCATCTAGTGGGATCAACTGAAATGCCGGGTATTGTAGGAAAAAGGCAAAATTAATGCGGTCTTTACTATAATTTGGACAATTTTGTACCAATATTCGGCGGGCCGGATTCAAAAGCCCAACAGGTCGTATTTGGCCCGCGGGCCTTAGTTTGCCCATGCCTGATCTATTGTAACAGTGTAAGCGGAGCCGTGACGTCATCTTCATTGCAAAACACAAAACCAACATCAGCCGTTAGCTGTTAGCCCTCAGAGCTCACAGCTCCTCATATCTGTTCAGAAACTAGACAAAAGTTAAACAAGTACAAACCACAGACTGTCTGTGTCATGGCCAGTGTTGGGATTAACGCGTTACAAAGTAAAATACACACACACAAACACTTGCTAATGCTAACACTCACACACACGGCAACGCTCACCAGCAGCACACATACACACAATGGCAGATGCAAGTATCAGCGAGAGCAGCAGCGCATTTGCAACTTGAAAATATAACCACTATTTGTGGGGATAAAAGACTCAAAAAATCTTACAGTAAAATGTAATATGTGTGCAGGACAGAAAGCATTGTCCACATCGAATAACAGCAATGCCAATCTCCTGAAGCACCTAACTAATGTACATGGGGCTATACAACTAGTCGCCAAAGACCCCAGCGTCTCAACCAATGTCTAAACATATCTTTTGTGTTTTATTGTTACACTACATTTGATAATGATAATTGCTACAATGATGGGGAGTTGTCTTTTCTCTTACTGTGCCCCAGAACAACACAATACTTGTATTTTTATTGTTATTATTTTTAAAGTAAAGTAAAGTAACTTGTTACTAGTTACTTTTATAATTTAGTAACTAATAAAGTAACTATTTACTTTTTGAGAGCAGTAACTATAACTATTACTAGTTACTTTTTAAAAGTAACTTGCCCAACACTGGTCATGGCGAATACAGTAATTGGTTTATTTATGCCGTTGTTGTGAGTGTGGACGGTCGGAGCATATACAACGTTAGCTTAGCCGATCTCCATTCAGAAAACACACATTTTAAAAGATTTTTCGCCTGCCGTCTGTCTGCAGACTTGTCAAAGCATTAATTCATGGTTTTCACTAACCGGTATCAGTATGTTGTTACTTCGGCATCATTTTGAAACGTGTGTTCCAATTAAATCACCTGGAAAGAACCTTGAGTTTGGAGAGCCAGAAAACTCTGAAAAAGTATCCGATAGCCGGAACTACGCCGAGTGGAAACGCAACCAAAAACGGCACGGCACGCTTAAACCACACTCCGCGCTGAAGTGGAAATGCGCCATTAGCTGTATGTTGTTGTTGTTGTTGTTGTTGTTGTTGTTGTTGTTGTTGTTGTTCATAAGAATTTTAGTTTAAGTGTGGGGGAGTGGTGTGTGTACAGTTTGTGTGTCTCTGGTATGTGTTTCTAAAGATCCAGTGCGTCAGTGACAGGTTTGAAACCTGCCCCAGCGTATTCTCTCAGGGGGAGCCTGAGGGCTGTATCTGCACAGGGTGTGTTTAGAATCTTTACACGTGTGAAAGGAAGACATGTGTGTAACACTGCTTCAGCCTTTATTTTGGAATGGTTGTTGTTACAGTCAAAGGTCAGAAGGCCTCCTGTAACCTCATCATCGTGTTTCCTTACAGTGTAAGAGATGGTGTAACACGTGTGCAGTAACTCCACTGACGTATTGCCAAACTGAGTATGAGTTAGTGATTAGCCAGATGACTTTGTACTGGTATAGTTACAGTAAGCCCTGGGCTCAGCTGAAATGGGCTTTCAGAGACCTTTAACAGGCGGGTGGAGGTGAAGGTGTGAATGTAAGCACATGAGGAATTTATTTGAGGATGTTTTGACAAAAGACTGGATTTGTGAACATTATCTCATTCCTCTCTTAGTCCCTGGCTGCTCTATTATCACATATAGGTATCATATACATACCAGAACAGCTCTATAAGGGGAGTCTTTCCCTTAAAAAGTCTGAGACAAAAGCCAGGCCGTCATCCACAAACTCACACCATGTGTACCGGTCACACCAGTCAGAGGGGGAGGGACAGGGAGGGATGGGGGCGGGGGTAAGACAGAGAGAGAGAAAAAGTTGGCCTGGTCAGAGCAGGGATTCTCAAGGGGAATGTACAACACAATATCAACTTTTCTTTTACCCCTCTTGTGCTAGCAGCACACTCCCAATGTTCCCTCCTACCTCTCTTTCCTGCTCTCTTTTTTCCTCCCCCCCCCTCTGTCTTGACACACTCTCTCCCTCACTCCTGCCCTCTGCTCCTCCACCGCCTCCCTCACTTCCTCCTGTCCACATTTCTAACTCTTAGTGGGGAAAAACATGGTGTCGGTGCACAGCTCGGAGCTGGTTCCACTCGGCTGGGACGCTGTCACTAAACGTCATCTGTTCCTACAGAAAGTCTCCTCCAAGCTGGGGC
The DNA here is from genome assembly GCF_949606895.1 of Notothenia rossii. NCBI lineage: Eukaryota > Metazoa > Chordata > Actinopteri > Perciformes > Nototheniidae > Notothenia > Notothenia rossii. Next base: position 49,159,582 of record NC_136912.1, on the reverse strand, counting down.
CCGGTGTCCGGCAGCAGGGGGGGGGCACCAGAGCAGAGAAGGGGCCTTCAGCTCCAGGCTCAGGGACCGGACCTCCAAGACAGGGAAGCCCTGGGTTCAGGCAAGCCCAGAGAGATGACTCCATGCTGGGGGAGGTTTGGCAGAGCGCTGGGGGTGGATCTCCAGCGAGGCACAGCCAGATTCAGAGCCAGGGTGAGTCACCACGCTGCTGTACGTCTGTAGAAACATTTCAGAACACACACATCCGCTTTATGAAGCCTGACATGTAAACACACAGCAGCACATGGAGTGTGTGTCTGCTCTGCTCCACAACACCCTTCCCAGTTGTCTGTCAGGCATACAGAATCATTTTTCAGTGTGTGTGTGTGTGTGTGTGTGTGTGTGTGTGTGTGTGTGTGTGTGTGTGTGTGTGTGTGTGTGTGTGTGTGTGTGTGTGTGTGTGTGTGTGTGTGTGTGTGTGTGTGTGTGGGGGTGTGTGTGTGTGTGTGTGTGTGTTTGGTGGAAGAAGAACTCTGCTTTGTCTCCACAGAAAACTCAGGAAATGAGTCGACTGACACTACAGAGCTACAAGTTAAAATTCCTTCCACATTCCACTACACCACACACACACACACACACACACACACACACACACACACACACACACACACACACACACACACACACACACACACACACACACACACACACACACACACACGCACACACACACGCGCACCACACGCACGCACACACACACACACACACTCTTTTTATGTACACATTATCACATACAGTAAGAATCACTGACAATTTATACTGGTATGTGTTTGTGTGTATGTGTGTGTGTCTGAGAGATCAATCAAGGTGTGAGTGCGTTTCCTCTAGTTTTCTCATTTTTTCTTATATTTAAAGTGGACCTATCATGCTATATTTGAATAATATAGTGTAGGACCATACCTATATAAGGCATATTTATACTTTTTATTTTTCAAAATACCTAACAGATCATGCATTTTAACCATTCCTCATTTCGCTCAATTTAACACTGTCTTTGCATGGGCTGATTCTGTGAGAACAGCACCATCTACAGGCCTGGCATATGTACTACAGCGTCTCCAATGTCCGTGGCTGTCTCCTCCTGATTGGTGGAGTTGGCCCAATAGCCGTAGCGCCACTTCTGTGACGTCATAGAAGTGTTCAAATCTGTATCAGGCTGTATCAGATCCGTTGCAGCCCCTTTTTAAGAGATTTGGGTATGGAGGAAAATAGAGAGGGTTGTGTTTTCTGACACTTGGTGAGTTCCCTGGAACACCGGGGACACATATTCATGTATAAAAGATGTACAAAAGTGCATTTAGCATGATAGGTCACCTTTAAGATACAATTTAACTTTATACTTTTTAGATCTTGGTGCTTTTAACTACATATTTGTACCTGATTTCTGATGATAAACTGCTTTATTCAGTATTTGTACTTGGTCTTTACTCGTGTGTGTGTGTGTGTGTGTGTGTGTGTGTGTGTGTGTGTGTGTGTGTGTGTGTGTGTGTGTGTGTGTTTGTGTGTGTGTAACATGTGGTTTCTGGACAAAAGCCTGTTTGTCCTCTTTGCTGATACACAGGAACAAACAGATTCCTCTTGACGCTCAGATCGCCATCAATGGATGCATGTGTGTGTGTGTGTGTGTGTGTGTGTGTGTGTTTGTGTGTGTCTGTGTGTGTGTGTGTGTGTGCGTCTGTGTGTCTGTGTGTGCGTTTTGAAGTTGGTCCGACTTAATTAAAAAAGTGTAGATTTAGCCAATATATTAATGTGCTCATTGCTTTCATATGTATTACTATTTATATATGAAAGGCTTCTGTAAACAGCTAAATCTGCTTATAGGATAAAATAAATTAACCTAAAGGAGCCTGGCCCAAAGTTTTACGGGGTCAATTTAGGTTTCAGATCTTTCTTTAGCACGACAACACGTTGTCTCCTTGGTTCACTTTCTGTTGAATTAGCTAACAGATCTCATCACTTCAAAGCTAAATGTGTCTAGGGTCACATGACATCTGGCTGTATGCTGCACTGAGTCAGGCTCTGCTCGACAGTGCCCCTACACACGGTGGCGTGCGTTGTCGCTTGCCGGCAGGGGGGGGGGTGAAACTCGACCAACAACCAATCACATGAATCTCCCGCCCCAGACACGCAAGCACGCGGTTTGGTTGGCTAAAGCTTGTACTGGCATATGATTCGATTGGCTGACGCCTCCGTCGAGGCGTAAAAAGTAGAACATTGCTCTACTTTTGCAGCAAACACCGCGAGAGAAGCTACGCTTTGCTCCCACAATGCAGTTCGGCGAATCGTGACGTCACCCCATTCAAAGTGAATGGGCTGAAGCGTTGAAGCGGCAACGCACGCCGCCGTGTGTAGGGGCCGTAAAGGTGGATTTGTTAATGTTGCTCAGCTTTTTACTGTTGTCTAGGCCCCGCTATGACACACTTAACATCACCCTCGCAGATGGGGCTGTGATGGAGAAGGTTTTATGCGTGAGGAAGAGGTCTGAATTAGTTTGTTGCATTTGTTGTCATGGTTTCTCAAATCAAGTATTCTGATCTACACACGGTCAGCCACCAAAGCCTTTGAAACCAGAAGGCAGAGAATATGATCCAATCCATAAAACTGGTTTCTTAGTGTTTACTGGTAAACAACTTTACTTCAGTCACTCGTGGGAAAGCCAAAGAACTGGATGGTCTTTCTTGTGTTAGCCCACAATCGTGTAAAATGTATATTACTCCTGATCATTTTTTAAGTACACCATGACTTTTATTGACAGCCATTGATTTCAGCTCCTGCCTGTACAAACTAAGTCTGACTGAGAATGAGGAAGAGAAATCATCACAGAGAACATTGATCTTCATAAGTCTTTTGTCAAAGTGACCCGAGTATCCTGTGGTCGTGCAGTTAAAGGGGCCCTATAATAATGTTTGGGGTTTTCCCTCTCCTCAAGGTTTGTGTGCCTGTAAACGGTCTGCAGGGGCTTGAATCCCTGTGTTCCCTCCAGAGGGAGTGTCTTCCACACTCTACTGCCCCAGACAGAGGGGGAAAGGAGCACAGGCAGGATGAGAGACATAAAAGCTTTTTGAACACTGACGCCTGGAAAATCACCTTGTTATTAGGGGTCTTGTTTCAGGTCATCTGAGTGGGCTGAAAGGCACTCAAGATTAAATTCTAAATCTTGTATTCTCATATGTACAGTATAACAGGTAGTTGCACTGTACACTGAAATTCTTACGCTCAGCTCTCCACACCTATATATTAAGAAACAATACAAACGATAAAAACTTTAGCAAAATAAATGTCTTACATATATGCTTATTTTAAAATTCCTGTCTCAGAATAAAAGTGCATGAGGTGCTGCATGATAAAGCATTTGCAAACATTGTTTTTGGTTGCCTTCATTAAAGTTTCAGCTGCTGATGGTTTATGCTTCGAATGAGGTTAAAGTCAGGGACCTAAAAAGGTCTGGACTTGTGCTGTCCGGTGCTGTGCATATTTGTTTTTGTCAACAGTAAGCACAAGGCAGATCTATGGGCAGGCTCTTACCTAACATTGATTTCCTAGGCAAGAAAAAACAGCTGGTCTCCTCTGGCTGGCTTTTCATCAGAACTGAAACCAAATGAAGCCAGATGTTTCCTGCTGGCTTCAGCCGCAGCAAGTTTTACTGCTGCTCTACCTTGGCCTGCAGACACTGTGGCCCAATCCCAAACCACGCCCTACACCCCACCCCTACACACTACCCCTCCGTTTGCGCGTTCGCGCGGAGGGTCCGCCACATTAAGTGCTTTTCCAAACCAACGAGTGTGGAGGGGGAGTGGGCTATCAAGCCCTCAAACAGCGAGGGTGTTTCTCAATGTCGAGGACGCTTCCTTGGCAGGACATGTCTTCCAAGTCAGGTCCTTCAGAAGCGAGGCAAGAATCCTTCCTAGCCTCGGAAAACGAAGAATGGTGGAACAGGCTAACAGGTGTGCAGGTGTGCGTCATATGCGAGGCCCCGCCTTAAATGGAGCGCGATTTCCGCCAAAGATTTTTGAAATTGGTCGGTGCACAAAGCATTGTGGGGATTTTAAGACCGGAGGATACACATGTGCAGCCTCGACATTTCCTAAAACGAAGTACGCCGGCCTCTGTAGAATTCCAAGGATCCTGGAAATTGGAACAGTCCTTCGGCGGGACTCGATGACGTAGCATCCTTGAAATAGTGGCTCTGGAGGAGCCTTCCTCGACATCGAGAAACGCCCCGAGTCTCGGCCCAATCCCAAACCGGCCCCTACACCCTACCTGTTAGCAGATTTAGACTTATACCTTTTGTCTTCTGCAGCAGAAAGGTGAGTAATCTCAGCAGTTCAAGTTTAGCCATTCATCACTGCGTTATTTATTATAGGCACACATCTCAAGAGACTTGAGGACAGAGAGAGAAGGGGCGTGACTTCCAACGGTCTTATACCCCAGGTAGTGACATCACAATTATGTGGTACAGCGCTAACCAATGAACACAGTTAGTAGTCGCAGCAAACTTGAATAGACAATATGGTACACAGTAATACATGGAGTCATACACTATACATGTCTGTATGTTATACCTCAACACTACCCCTACACACTACACTCCGTTTGCGCGTTCGCGCGGAGGGTCTGCCATATTAAGTGCTGTTCCAAACCAACGAGTGTGGAGCGGTGTGGAGGGGGAGTGGGCTATACAGCGGCAAGCTTTGGGTCCAAACTCCCCTCTCTCCGGCAGAAACAGGAAATGCCGTAACTGTATGTAACAACGGTTTCAAATCAGCATCTCTTTGACAAAAAATGTAAATTAAGAACTAAAATAAAATTCCAAACATCTTTAATTGCGTTACTTTTTTGTAAAGCTCTTTTAGTTTTAAACCTGATGTTTATAAGCTTCTTAGTTTTTGCAACAGTCTGTAAATAAACACAACTTTATAATAAAATGCACACATTTACCTTGACTAAACACAGGTATGATCCTAAGTTAAAAACATATGAGGTTATCATGAGGTTGTTAACATCGCAGTTTATCAGTGGATGTTTGCTGGAACTGTTAGTAAACATTGTGTTTCCTGACGGACCAACCCAGTCTCACGGTATTTCGTGTTATAGTCACGACATTTGATCTATTGATTCGTGTTCACCAACACAATTTTCCCCTTTTTTTCGTGTCACACAGAACGATTTTAAAAGCAATGTATTTCTATTGGTAGTATGTTTCATGCCTGCAGCACGTCTTTTTGTCCGTTCGGGTCTTGGAAGACCGGAAGCTGTGGGGTTCATAAAAACATGTTCTTACTCAATATCAAGCCACGATTATTGTTTTTATTTTAAATCGTATAATGTCGGACTTTTTTTGTCGTCTGTGAGGAAAAGAAATGGGGCTCAAAGCCTCAGAATACTGAAATCTGTATTTTTTTTAATCTTTTTTTCCTTCTAACTTGTTATTCTTTTCTAAATAACACACGGTTATTTACTCACCAATAACACACAATTATCCTTGTTTTTATTTATTTGTTTAATTCCATAATCTCTGGCTTTTTTGGCGTCCGTCAGGAACTGAATTTCAAAATAAAAATAACCGGAAACAGACGTAGGCCTATAAGGGACATTTCGAGCATCATTGCGATACACAGCCACTGAGCTGATTACCCAAGATCCTCAGCTATGGTTTAAGCTAGCTGATTGGATGTCTTAGCCGCAATGCATGTAGGGATATGGTGATGCTCCATGCTGATGGTGGGGATGGTGTTCTGGGGTTATAGTCAGCATCTCTCTTCCTCCAAACACGGTGTGTCGAGTTGATGCCAAAGATCTCGATGTTGGTCTCATCCGACCACATCCTCTTCCCCCAAGCCTTCTCTGAATCATTCAGAGGTTCGTTGTCAAACTTCAGACGGCCTCTCATGTTGTTCCTGAGCAGGGGGGGGGGGGCCTTCAGGCGCTGCAGGGTTTGATCCATTATGGTGTAGTGTGTTACCAATAGTTTTCTTGGGTCTGTGGTCCCAGCTGCCTTGAGATCATTAACAAGTTCCTCCCGTGTAGTTCTTGGCTGATCCCTCACCTTTCTCCTGATCATCAAAACCCCACGGGGTGAGATCTTGTGTGGAGCCCCAGACCGAGGGCGACTGATGCTCATTTTGTCTTTCTTCCATTTCTGAATAATGCCACCAACAGTGGTCTCCTTCCCACCAAGCTGCTTTCTGATGGTCTTGTAGCCGATCCCAGCCTGGTGCAGGTTTACAGTCTGGTCCCTGAGGTCCTTAGACAGCTCTTTAGTCTTGCCCATGGTGGAGAGGTTGGAATCTGATTGGTTGATTCTGTGGACTGGTGTCTTTTATACAGGTAACAAGTTGATGTTAGGAGTACTTTCCTAAAGGAAGAGGACTTCTGTAACCGGTCTGTGGGAGCCAGAATTCTTGTTGGTTTTCAATGGGATCAAATACTTATTTCCCACAATTAAATGCAAATTAAATGTGTATCTTTTAAATGATGTCAATTTCTGGATTTTCTTTTTGGTATTCTGTATCTCACTGTTTATATAAACCTACCATTACAATAACAGACTGTTCATTTCTTTATAAGTGGATCTACTTAGAAAATCAGCAGGGGATGAAATAATGATTTCCTCCACTGTTAACATTCACACTGTGACATTTTCCCAATGATTTTAAAATGTGCTCCCTATCAGGATTACTCTCAACTGCTATCATCTACATAACAACATACTACATTACAACAGAGAGAGATTCTACGGGTTAGGGTTTGGTCATATGATGAAGAGCAGATAATTGTCTGCTTATACATGGCATGACAACCGGCCTCTGTTATATCCTGATGGGTCAGCTGTGTGTGCTGTTCAGGATCACTTTCTGCCTCTAACAGGAGCAGCTCTCCTCTGTTCTCTTCTGGCGTCCCTTCTTTTCTCAGTTGCAGACGAATAATTATGTTCACAGTTAATATTTTGACAAATTATTAATTCCATATTACTGTCTCCCAGGTATCCCCAAACCTCGCACCGCTGCAGAGAGAGCATCTCTTTGTACTGTCACAAGTCCCTCATCCTGCAACTCCAAACCTACAGCCAATCAGCTGGCAGCATCGGCCCGAAGACCAATTCCTCCCGCATCAAAACTTCCTGTGAAGGGTTTATCCACAAGCCTCAGTTCCTCCTCACTGGGAGGTCACGAGATCAGTGGAGCCACAAGCAAAGGTGTGCACACACACACACACACACACACACACACACACACACACACACACACACACACACACACACACACACACACACACACACACACACACACACGCACGCACACACACATTAATCAGCTGTTAAGAGTGTACTGCAGATGAAGACCCTAGGAGTGAGATATATCTGGTCAGCAACCTGAAGAAGCTTTGAATGTGTTTATGTCACATTTCACTGCTTTATTGTTTTATATTAGTTGTTCATGGTGCATGAAAGGTGACTGTGTGCTGCAGCAGCTGCAGAGGAGCTAAAGAACAGAGAGACTATGACACCAGCCTCCCTCACAATCACACAGAACCAGCATGCTGTTGGTCCAACACTTTGCATTGACCTTCACTTTTATTGTCCAAATGAAATGTGTCTTGTAGCTCAAATTCATGCTAAACACACACACTATAAACACACATGAAACATGATACAATTCTTAAACATATAATGAAAATGCATTAAACAGAACACAACCTCATGTAATACCAAATCCCTAAAGTGAATGCATAAAAGAAAACCTACATTCAGCCATCATCCTGCAACCTCACACACTCATGGAACATGTAACAGTACACTGACATAAGGATGGGCCCTGTAGGACATTCCATTAGTCATTTTGATCTATGATACCCCTGAAAATGATCCTTTCTCCCCTTCTTCTTATCCGTATTTTCCTCTTTTTCGTAAGTAGTCAGGAAATGTACAGTTACCATGGAAACACACTATTAGTTCTGAGGGAAAGTGGAGATGTTTGGCTGGTGTCCGTGTTAAACGTAGTGGCAGCCAGTGTTTAGTTTAGTTTAGTGAATAAGTGTCATCACCTTATGAGAATCAGCCCAAACAGAAACCATGTAGTCATGAGGTTTGTGAGTGGCACTGGACTAAATGTTTTTTATTGATTTATTATCAGAAACTCCCTCTTGAGGAAACACAAGGATTTTAGCCTTTGCAGACCATTTACATACGCAGACACCTTGTGACGAAGGTAACTTCGTCACAGTGGACTGACGGCTTCGGGCCTTGTAATATTGCACATGTGGTTTAGTTTGAAAGGGTTTCCACACCCGTTTTGTCTTTGGCTGGTGATTGTGTTCACCTGGTGCCCTGTGTTGTCTCCTCCCCCCTCACCTGTGTCTTATTTGCCTTATTAGTGTGTGTGTATTTAGGCTCTGTTTTCCCTGTCAGTGGACAGGTAGTGTGGGAGAGATCCTTGTGGCTGACTGTGTTCACGGGTAACAGTCAGATTGAGGCTGTTAATCATGTGCCCATGATTTAATAAATGCCCACACCGTGTTATATTTGAACTCTCTGCCTCTGCCTCCTTGCTTGGTCGGGCTCCTCAACAGTCAGCTTCACACACCTTTAGAGCACTCTACAGGAGAGCGAACATCACATGTGTTATTCAGGTTCACATGGCATTTCAAATGATCACCATGGGTTCCAGTGGAACATACAGCTTTTGTTTTCTCTGATCTCAAAAAGACATTTGAGAGTCAGTGCATGCTTTGAACAGAAATGTGCAAAATATACAGAGGGGTGTGCAGGATTTGCAGTACACAAATTGTTCCCATGCTGTGCATTAATGTATAGGCAATGTTTCTATGGGGGGGTAAAGTCAGTGTCAGCGGGTTAGGACCCTGTGTGTGTTGATGAGGCTGGTAGCAGATGGTAAGAAACTGTGGTGAGAGGTTTTGGTCCTGATGGATGGCAGCCTCCTGCCAGAGGGGAGCGGGTACAACTGTGTCTAGGGTGGGAGAGGTCAGCCACAGTCTGCCTGGAGGGTCCTGGAGGGAGGGCAGACTGCAGCCAATGACCTTCTGAATAAAGCGGATTGTCCTCAGCTGTAGCTGCAGCGTACCAGATGGTGATGGAGGAGGTAAGGATGAGGAAGGAGGTGAGGATGGACTCGATGGTGGCAGTTAGAGATGTTCACCATCATTTGCTTGGCCAGGTTTAACTTCTTTAGCAGTGCAGAACATCCTCAAAATATTATTGGCAAAATCATGCTCTTTTTCTGCTCTTCCGAAGGGCCTTTTTAGCCGACTGTTAAAGCGCATGCCACATAACCTCTAAGTCCTGAGTTGAATTAAGCAATGTAAAATATTAAAGGTAATCACTTCCATCCAAGCATACTTTGTTTGTTTATATATTTTGTATCATCTTTCCTTCAGCCTCTCCGGCAGCTCCAGCACCAACAGTGATCACGCCAGAGGAGCAGCCCAGCAGAAGCACACTTCCTGTGGGCACCCAGAGCCCGGTAAAGCCCCTCCCCCCCAGCCCGGCAGCCTCCACCAGCACCAACAATGCCAGTGAGGCGCTGACCTCTGCTGCCCCAAAAACTCCTACACCGAGGGGCAGAGCTCAGTCTGTGCCGGCCAGGACCACTGCTACGGGTGTGTGAGTGTGTGTGTGTGTGTGCGCGCGTGTGTGTGTGTTTGCCATTGGCTTTGACCTCGTCTGTGTCCTTCCTCTTCACAGGTCTGAAGGTCCCAACAGTCATTAACCACAATACAACCAAGGCAGCAGCCGCCAATCAAACAGCAGCAAAGACAGCTCCTGCAGCCAATCAGAGCCTGACAAAGCAGACATCCCAGAATCACCTGCAAAGAAGCGGCTCAGCAAGACTCAGTCGACTAAACAGCATTGGTAAGGTTGTGTGTGTGTGTGTGTGTGTGTGTGTGTGTGTGTGTGTGTGTGTGTGTGTGTGTGTGTGTGTGTGTGTGTGTGTGTGTGTGTGTGTGTGTGTGTGTGTGTGTGTGTGTGTGTGTGTGTGTGTGAGAGTGAGTGAGTGAGTGAGTGAGTGAGAGTGAGTGAGTGAGTGAGTGAGTGAGTGAGAGTGAGTGAGTGAGTGAGTGAGTGAGTGAGTGAGTGAGTGAGTGAGTGAGTGAGTGAGTGAGTGAGTGAGTGAGTGAGTGAGTGAAACTGAAATTATAAAGCAGCCCCAAGCAGTTGCCCCCAAGGGGCGCCCCTGTGTGTGTGTGTGTGTGTGAGCTAAGCGCTGGTCCACATTCAGTGTGTAATATATGCTAAATAAATATCACACATGCAATAAATATTTGGCAATATACAAATAAATTCCACAGTTAAAAATAAACCTGTCAATGCATTTAATTAATTTACTACAAAATGAAAAGCTTTTGTTAATATCTTTTGACCATTTACAATTTTCAATCTTTGAGACATATACGTTCCGCTAGTTTGAACAAAAATGTACCTGTATCATGCATTTGTGTAGTTTACATGTCTGTTTTTTTTTGCATTTGTTGAAGGTGTTACAGAAGAAGCTGTCTTCAAATTACACATTAACATTGTCGACAAATCTACCTCCATATTGTTCTTGTGTACTTGGGAATGTTTGTGGTAGAATTTGGTGCAGTTATCTGGGTTGGTAGTGAGAAACCATCTCAAGACTGTTGGCAGCCTGTACTCTGCATTCTGTCTGTGGCACACACACACACACACACACACACACACACACACACACACACACACACACACACACACACACACACACACACACACACACACACACACACACACACACACACACACACACACACACACACACACACACACACACACACACACACACACACACACACACACACACACACACAGTGTTAGCAGAGTCGGCTTCTAAAGCACCTAGTGGCTTTCTTTAGCTCTTCCCGTCAAAGTGAGCATGAGATTTTGTCGAGTTACCTCCTGCTGCCAGCTGGAGGAAGCATTGTGCAGAGGATAACAATAATAATAATAATAATAAGCTTTATTTATTATACAGCACATGCAGCTCAAATTGCTTTACAAAATGGGACACATCACAGGTTAAAAATAAACCACAAGAAATTCCCCTCAGATCAGATGTGAAGAACTTTACAGATACATGCAGCATAGCAACACAATATAACATTTAACAGGTTAAGAGACACCAGTGACCTGTGCCCTGTAGCCTACTACGAAGCATAATTTGTGGTTAGCGAGGTAACTTCAGGGTTAACTCTGGGTTTTCAGTCCTACGACGCTGGTTCACTTCTTACCGGGTTATATATCGATGGTAACTTATGCTGAACACCAAACCTGCTCCAGAGCAGACTAATATAACATTAGCATTAAGAAAGCTTACTTAAAGGTGGGGTAGGTAAGTTTGAGAAACCGGCTCGAGATATACTTTTTGTTATATTCCATGGAATGCTCTTAACATCCCGATAGCAATGAATATCTTAAGTGCTTTGACAAAAAATCCATAAACAAATGTCATCTGTGGAAGCCGTAGTACTGTAAAAAGCATGACCAATCATCTGAGCCGGCCCGGCTAAAATAACTGGATGGCCTACCTGCCTGTCAGCCTTCCATCTGTGCACAAACTTATCTCGTGCCCTCATTGGCCATGTGCGCGTTCGTGTGTGTTGGAGAGGGGTTCTGTAAGGAAGTGGTTGTGTATTTTCAAATTCTAGCGCACTCGATCTGGTTTCTCCAAAATTACCTACCCCACCTTTAAATATCTGCCACAACATAAGTAAGCGGATCAAAGTAACATTACGACAGACGTCGATGTGTCCCATTATCATTCATATCACATAATATCACATCATAATGTATCATATATTTTCTTATCTGAGTCAGATGAGCGGTATCTGGCCGTGCAACCCTCACAGTGTCACACACTGTATGCAGAAGTATTATTTTAAGCAACACATTAAGTTGACGAAACACTCGAGTCAAATGTAATTAAAGTCAGATCCACTCGTGTCTTAGACGGGGCAGTGATATCATAAACCTGTTAATGTACGCATTAAAACACTTTTTGTCACAGTATGTGACACTGTGAGTGTTGAACGGCCAGATACGGCTCAGCTGACTCAGATAAGGAAATATATGATACATTATGATGTGATATGCCGCAGACTGTACTTAATGTTACTCTGATCCGGTTACTTATGTTGTGGCAGATATTTAAGTAAGCTTTCTTAACGCCAGTGGCAGCGCCAGAGTATTTTTGTTGGGTAATCTATGGTAGGGCTAACCCATACAGTGTTGGGGCTCAAGTCAGTATTTGCAATTTAATTACATACACGCTATATCGCCACCCTTGACAGTGAAACGCCACGCATGAGGTTTAGATTATTTCCCTGTCTCAATCAAAATGGAACTGTATGAAATAAAACGGCACATTTGTCTTGTAAATAAAAAGGGGATCACTGTGAACGTGACGTATGATACACGTTGAAGATCCAATGGGGATACTGAATGGCGGTTCCAACTGATCTCAATCAGTAATGCATGACGCAGACCCAGGGACGTGCACAGACATTTGGAGGGGCTGGAAAAAAGGACTCCCCCCCGAAAAAAAAGATAAGACCAAAACGTTTATTACATTAACTTAATTGAACAGTAATTCACATCATCATCTCATAACAAAATAAGCTAAGGCAACTACTTGCATTAGGTGACTTGATTTTTAAAATGAAAACCAGGGACATTTTTTGTTTTGTGGTCCATATCTCATTAAAATATCTAATGTTAGTAACTATTAAGGAAAAAATGGGGACAATTCAATGTAGTTTGACCATTGCGGACAGACTGATAAAATAGGGCTTCTATAATTACCTTAAATAAACTCACTAACTCATGAAACTTGAATCTTCATTCAACATTTAGCGGGCAGGGAAGAAGAAGAAGAAGAAGAAGAAGAAGAAGAAGAAGAAGAAGAAGATTTTTTTGATTTTTAAAACAAAATTTTATTTCCATTTGTTTTAACTATACACCGAAACAAAAAACAAAAAACATTACACAAATCAAATAAATAAACAGATTTTCACGTCTACCAAATAAATGTCATTTGAAAACGTTTTACCCATTTCAAAACATCATCTTTTACACACCTTAAAAACAAAAAAATTCACTTACTCTTTAAAACTTCAATATTAGAGAGTCATTTTCCCCCAGTGAGCACAGAACCTGCCCAACAGCCCACACATCCAGAAACCCCTGTAGATGATTGATCAGCGTATAGTATGCATGCTCCACCCTCAGACGCGCTGCCACCAGCCCCCTCAGACAGAGCACTGCATCCGTCCACCCTACTCCAGCAAGTTTGTTCTTCCTACTTTTCCAGATTGCTAATTTTGCATTAGCAAACAAGAAATTGATCAATAGTAGGATTTCCTTCTTTTTCAGGATGTATTTGGGGCCATGGACAAAAAGTGGTATGGAGAAAACCTCCCCGAACCCCTCCACCCACTCCTGTAACATTTTTTTAAGACCAGCCAACCGGGGACAGGACACCACTAAATGCTCCAATGTTTCTGCCATAAAACAGAACGGACAGCCCCCCCTTGTGCCTGGGTCAAAATGAGCCCTGTATTTGTTAGTGGCTATTGCACCGTGTATAATTCTCCATTGGATGTCAGCCATCCGTTTTTCAACGGGAGACTTATACAGGATCCGCCAGCTGCCCTGAGGGGAAGAGCCCAAACCAAACACATCTGTCCACCTCGACTCTCTGACGCCTGCGAGCGAGCTGAGGTTTAGCACCTTTACGCAGCTAAGATATAGCTTCTTCCCATTGCAGGAGCTGAACATTCCAGGTGTTAGAGTCCCCAGTGATAGCAGGAGACCATCCTCCTCTCTCCATTCCCCCACCGCAGGACCCACCCTCAAGGCAGGAAAAACATAATCATGTCCCTTTCTCCACTGGTCGGCCAGATCTGCATCCAGAGCAAAAGTCCGGTGGGATGGCGACAGCGACTGCAACACCTCTTCTACCAGGTTCTCCAGAACTCGAGCTGATCGAATGCCCGTCACCTCAGCCAGTTTTTCCGTGGAGATCCCTGTCAAATGGCCAAGTTTTACCACTCCCGCTTCAATGAATGCATTTTTTAGGGCGGCTGAAGAGAAAATGGTTCCGGAAAGAAAACCAGTGTCAAACAGGGGCTCCTCAAACAGCCACATCCCAGGCCGGGGGTCGGGTGGTCTGGTAAAACTCAGAATCTTCCAGGCATTGATGACTGAGCAGTAAAAAGGTGCAAGTCCAGTTATCTTGTACGCAGGGGCCTTCAGCAGAAACAGGTGTTTATCAAAACCAAAGCCCCCTGCCCTCCAGAGCAACAGCCGGGCTAGAGCCAGCCAGCAGGGAGAGGCACCATACAGCAGCCGCTGAGCTGCCTGCAGTCTAAAAGCAGCAGTCCTCGCAGTAATGTCCACAAGGCCCTGCCCCCCCTCCGCCACAGGGAGGTACAGGACCGATGCTGGCACCCAGTGATGACCCGACCAGAAGAAATCCACGAGGAGCCGCTGCAGTTGTTTCATGAGGCCCGGCGGTGGGGTTAACACCTGGAGTCTGTGCCACAAAGATGAGGCAACCAGATTGTTGGCTACAAGAATTCTTCCCCTGTAGGACAGCTGGGGTAGCAGCCATTTCCATTTAGCTAATTTTGCTCGCACCTTTCCCAGCAATCCCTCCCAGTTCTGTGCCACCATGTCCTCAGACCCCAACCAAACTCCCAGGACCTTTAAACCCTCGTTTCCCCAGCTGAGGTTACCAGGAAGACTGGGCCTATTTTCTAAACTCCACTGACCTACCAAAACTGCCTCACTCTTCTCCCAGTTAACTTTGGCTGAGGCAGCCTTCCTATACAAAACTAAACTGTCCTGTAGCTCCTGGATATCTCGCTGACCCTGGATAAAAACACTGACATCATCAGCATAAGCTGATACAACCACCGGGGGGGCCTGAGCTGACACTGGCAGACTCAGGCCCCTCAGCCGGTTTCTAAGCCTGCACAAAAGTGGCTCGATGGCAATACTATATAATAGGCCTGAGATAGGGCAGCCCTGCCTCATCCCCCTTTTAACTGGTACAGGTCTGCTCAGCCCTCCCCCCACTTTCACAACACAACATGCATCACTGTACAAACACTTCACCCAGGACAAAAAATGCTCCCCAACACCAAAAGCCTGCAATGTGGCAGCCAGAAAAGTGTGATCCACACGATCAAAGGCCTTCTCTTGGTCAATAGAAATAATACCAACATTTATATTGTACAGTTTGCAAACATCAAAAGTGTCTCTCATCAAAAACAAATTGTCCACAATTGATCTGCCAGGGATGCAATATGTTTGATCAGTACCAACAAGAAGTTCGATAAAACACTTCAGTCTGTTAGCTAAAACCTTTGACAGTATCTTATAGTCCGTACATAAGAGAGCCACAGGTCTCCAATTCTTCAGCAGGGTTAGATCTCCTTTCTTAGGCAACAGTGAAATCACCGCACGCCTACAGGAAGCTGGAAGAGTCCCTTTCCCAAAGGACTCCATCTATACATCCAACAAATCATGTCCTAGAATGCTCCAAAAATGTTTTAAAAAGTCTGCAGGTAAACCGTCTATGCCCGGAGCCTTGCCGGAGGCCATCTGTGTCACCGCAGAGGTCAGTTCCTCCAGCGTAATGTCAGAGCCCAAGGTGTCACTTTCGGCTGGACTCAGCTGTGGAAGACCCTGAAAAAGTTCATCAGCGGCTTCCACGTCACAACCTTCGGCTTTGAACAGGTCCGTGTAGAAGGACACTGCATGTCTCCTCATCTCAGCAGGTTCAGAGGTTACCTGTCCACCGGGAAGACGCAGACATACCATCTGCTTCCTTTGGCCCACAGACCTCTCCAGGTTGAAGAAAAAGGTGGTTGGTGCATCAATGTCTCTCATGGAAGTAAAACGGGCTCTAATCAGAGCTCCCTTGGCCTTCTCCTGAAGAAAACAGTTAAGCTGTTGTTGTTTTAGGAGGGACTGTTCTATATTTCGAGCAGACACACTCTCTAACTCTCTGATCTCTCTCTCTAACTGCTCTATAGCTCTCCTAGTGTTTGCAGTGGAGTAGGCTGTATACTGTTAACAGAACACTCTAATCTGAGCCTTTCCTACCTCCCACCACTGACTCAGAGAGGGAAAAGACTCTTTCTTTGATTTCCAGTTGATCCAAAACAAATTAAAATTCTCACAGAAAATCAAATCTTGTAAAATTTTAACATTAAACTGCCAGAACGATCTAGGTTTCTCTGTGTTGGATAAAACCAAATCCAAAGAAACTAGCTGATGATCTGTAAAACCAACAGGTTGGATGTGACAGTTCACTGCACGAGTAATAAAAGAAGACGACATGTAAAATCTGTCTAGCCTGGCTGCACTGACGCCCCCATCTAGCATTCTCATCCAGGTGTATTGTTTAACGGAGGGATGCTTCATCCTCCACACATCCACTAAGTCAGCCTCTCTTATCACCTGTGACAGTAAAAGGGACGACTGAGGATGAGGCTCCCGTCCTATTCTGTCTAAAGTGACATTAGTGCAAACGTTCCAGTCCCCCCCCAGTATAACACACTCCCCCTGTACACTAGTGTCTAGCTTGTCTTTTAATAACTGAAACACAGATACACGTGCAGGGCCCTGATTGGGTGCATACACATTAATAAAGGTGAAACTGAACTCTAACAGTTCCACTTTCACCATCAAGGCTCTACCTGCCACTATCTCAGTGCTGGATAAAATCTTTACATTTAGAGAGGGGGAGAATAAAACAGCTACTCCAGCACTAAGGTTTGAGCCATGACTGAGTACATACTGACCCCCCCACCACATCCCCCAGTCCGTCTCATTCAGGCTATCACTGTGCGTTTCCTGCAGAAATATCAAATCTAATTTTTTCTGATTAAAGACTTCTAACACTAAAGCTCTTTTCTGTGCACTTCTACCCCCGTTCATGTTCAAGGAAGCAACCCTTAAAGCCTGCATTAGAGGAAGGAGACAGAGAGAAAGAAGAGACAGATACACACAGCAGAGAGGAGACACCCAGTGTTGCATGATCATGTTGAAATTATTTAGACCTTTTCAGTTTCTTCCCTCTTTTGCTTCCTGGCGTATCTTTTTTCACAGCAGTTACATGCCTCCTGAGACGATAACGTTTCTTTTCATCCAGCTGGTCTAACCCTACAACTTTCTGAAGAGTTCTCACTGTATGAAGAAACTTGTCAATGTCAGGGAAAAAATCTCTCACTTCCACTGACTTGCCAAAAGACTCGTCTAAAAAGACATTAATCTCTTCCAAAGAATATATCTCTGCGTTCTGAGAGAGACTATCTGCAACTGAACCACAGTCAGAATCCCCCTCACCGTCTGTGTCCATCTCTGTCACCTCATTATTGTCTGCAGCCTGTTGAAGCTCATTTTTCCGCCCAGAGCCAGACGGCAGCTCCTTCTGTGTGCCAACAGCCTCTACCTGTCCCACAGCACCAGTCCTCACCTGTCCTGCTACATCATCTCTCACCCGTTTACCTATTTCCACATTTTTTCCTCTCACACTCACCACACTCTCTACAGTCCCTGTTTCATCTCTCACGATATTCATCCCTACTTCCTCCGCAGCCACCGGGGCCCCGGCGGGTGCAGCAGCAGCAGCCCCCGCGACACCGGATCCCGGCCGCCCCGCGCCCGGCCGCCCCAGTGGCCCCGGCCGCCCCCGGCTCGGCTGCCCCAGCTGCTCCCGGCCCGGCCGCCCCAGCGGCCCCCGGCTCGGCTGCCCCAGCGGCTCCCGGCCCGGCCGCCCCAGCGGCCCCCGGCTCGGCTGCCCCGGCGGCCCCCGGCTCGGCTGCCCCGGCGGCCCCCGGCTCGGCGGCCCCGGGCCCAGCCGCACCCGGCGGAGCGGCGTGCCGTCTCTGTGGACATGCAACACGTTTGTGACCCGACTCCCCGCACTCAAAACACTTTACGCTCCCTGAGCTCGCATAAACCATATAAAAACCCTCTTCGTGCCTCACCCGGAAGGACACATCTAGTGTCTGAGTGGGACAATTCAGAAACATGAAAACCTGTCTCCGCAGAGAATGGACATGTTTTAACTTTTCATCCTTACACCCCAGAGCAACAGTGCGGAGACTACTGGCAAACTTACCAAAACGCTTCAGCTCCCGTTCCAGCGCCTCATTCGGGATGAACGGAGGAACGCCAGACACAGTGATCCGCGTGGACGGTGTCGCCAGCGGTGAAACTTGAATGTATTCCTCGTTTAGCATTAATCCGCTCTCGATAAGTTCCGTCACATATTTCTGGTCTTTCAAAAAGACCACGACCGCTTTGTTCATGCGGGAAGCATAGGAGATATTTACATGACCGACCTGATCCCCCACAGCCAGCAGCACCTGCTCCACTGTGCTTGCGGCCTGAGCCACCAGCCGCACTCCGTGTCTCAGAGACACCGGCGGCGCCCCGGAGGACGCCATCCCCGCCACGAGGCACGGAAAAACACTAAACTAACAAATTAACCGTACTTGCAAAGGGTACAAAAATCCCAACGAAAGATCATACAGTTAAAGAAACGATTGAAACAGAAACAAAAGAGTTAAAGTTTTAAAGTTGAAATTCCCTCTTCCCTCTTCAAACACACATCCACCACCGAAGAAGAAGAAGAAGAAGAAGAAGAAGAAGCGTGAAGCGTGAAGCATGAAGCTGGTGTGTTTCCTGCAGCGAGACACTAAACTAATTGTGGGCTTATCATGTTGATTCGACCAGAACAGAAGAAGAAAAAGAACTCTCGCTCTCTCCAGAGGGGCAGGTTAACCCAAAAAGGGGAAACGGGCCGTTGCCCGGGCAACATTATCCCGTACCTGTGCACGTCCCTGCGCAGACCCAACGTTTCGTTGCTCTGATTGGCTGTAGGTCTATTCAAATTGCATTCGGAGGCATTTTGATCTGACCGTGGCCGTGCTGATATTATAACGCCAGAGAATTTCCACACCGTTAATGTATAAAACTCCCCACTACTTAGACTTTTCCTTGCACCCCTCTTCTAGCATAAGCCTGAATGGTCTCAACCATATTGCATCAGTAACGTGCACTTGTTGTTACAGCAGGATCAGTTTGTGTGTTTGTGGACACGACTCGTACATTTTCGCAAACCGTGTTCTCAACATTTAGCATTTTGATTATTATTTAATTTACTTACTTTAACATCATTTTTCATGGTGGGGCTAAGCCATTTATTGGTATGGCTGTAGCCTAGCCCAGTCATACCCTGGCGCCACCACTGCTTAACGCTAATGTTATAATTGTCAGATTTCTCTGAAGATGGGAGGTGATATTCTATAAATTTTCACGTTCACTCAGTCGGTGATTTTTGCCGGCCGTCTTTCCTACAACGGCAGTTTTTCTGTATTTCCTTTCTCCTGTAATATGACTTGATAGCTTTAAACTCCGCACACTGAGCTCTGATTGGTCAGCAGGCAGTGCTTTCACTGAGTTGAGCTCTTAGCCTGCAACCTAGGGATGGGTATCGTTAGGATTTTATCGATACCGGTACCGGTACTGCTTATCGGTTTCGGTATTTTTCGATACTCTTATCGATACTTTACAATAATTTGGTGTTAATAAACTAAAAAAAGACAAGGCGATGTGCCTGCAAGACTGCACCCAGGTAAACAAAACATATTACCCGTGCGCAGCAGCTAACCTGCCTGCGAGCCTTCGCTCAGGTCACATTTACACACGGCGAGGCTGAAGCCCGCTAGCACTATTAGCAATATTAGCACTAGCAGTATCGCTAGCACCGTTTTAGATTCAATGAGTGTCTCGGTTGCAAATGCTTCATTAAGTTGCTTGTGTCACCCCCTTTACAAGCAACTAATTGAGTACATAGATTGCACCTTGCACTATCGCCACTACATTTTTTAAAAGTGCACCCAGACCTTGGATCGCTTCGCTCTGTCCGCCATGCCTGCGGGAGTCTCTCAACAATAATAAGAGCGCTATTGAGAGAGATGAGGAGTGGCATTTACAGTGGCCAATCAGAGGGGTCTCAAACCGGATACATCACACGTGATGAGGGTTTCCAACCATACTGCAACCTAACCTGGTCCCGACCAGGGGGTATACTTTGTATCTAGTTCAACCTATCCTGGATATGTTTTGAGTTATCCGGTTGACTTAATCCAAAACAAAGCCGCTCTCGCTAAACTCTCCTACAACGCTGGCTATCAACTCGTTCACTCAAGCCAGCCGTGTCCTATCTAGTTAGGTGCGCGTTCACATGAAAGGGGTGGTATTTGGAGCATTCGACCAATCACAAACATGGAGAAGCGTACTGACAGCGCAGCGTCATACTTCCTGAATGAAAAGTCAACTATAATATTAGTCAAATATGAAGAAGTTAAACTTTAAACATCCATGACTTAAACACTTTATCCAGGATAAAAGCCACATAGCTGCACCTGCAAGGTGAATACAGCTGGTAAAAGAAAAAGTGTTTGAATGCGTACATTAACCTCTTAAGCCCTGAGCCTGTTTTTCAGGTTTCAGGCTCCAAAATGCCACTAACACAGCAAAGACTATATCTTCACTTCTAAAAGGGGTAAATTAATAATCTTTTCTCTCAAAGCAAGGTTAAATCTGTGAGTTGGATGTAGAAGTGTCAGAATCAATATAGATGTTTTTATTTTAAAGTAAATTCAGATGGAACATAGTAAAAACATGTAAATTATAACGTCCGCCTAAAAAAAAAACATTACTTATAGTGAAAACCACCCTTGAATGATGGGTTAGTAGACTAAAAGCTTTAGGAATCCAAACTATAACATATAATAATTACCCTGTATCAAGATTGATGCAAAACAAGTGACATTTGAACTTTTTAGAGAGGTTTAGAAAAATAAAGTCCAGGCGGACTCACCTCTGGGTAATTTGGGAACCATCAGTTCCATTTGACCTTTTTTACTATAAAAATCATTTTTCACTATAGGTATTCATTCCATCCAAATACAACTGTTTTGAAAAATAAAAAAAATAAAAAAACATACTCTGTTATCCTCCCCACAATGCTAACAGTGAGCCTCTGGATTAGCTCCGAGTGAAAAATGCTAACCTATTACTGCACCTAAAAAATCACTCCTAGCTCCCTTATTACTTAACCCAGCTGCACATCCAACACATCGTTTATGATCGTAAAGACACAGAATCTAACAGTGCCCACCTCAACACTGAAAGATACAAACTCGCAACGTTATCAACAAAAACGTAAATCAAAACAAGTGGCGCTAGGTAGCTACACAATGCTAACATGGCTTACCTTTGTCTTTTTCTGGTCTAAACTGGTCTTCAATGGCATTAAAACGATAACAACGATGATGTAGTTAATCCATAGGTTAATATCCAATGTGGCTGTGTCCCCTTTGAAAGGTTCTGATAATCTATAAGCAATATAACTGCAATTCCGTTATCCGCTGTCCGCTCTGTGCTCCGTGCGCTCTGGGTCCTGCAATTCCTGCTTCCTTATGGTAGTAAACAATAAGTAAAGTCTGCTGCGTAAAGTGCTTACGCTGGCTGGCATTCTTCATACTTTACGCAGGACCATATCTCTGGAACCCATTGGTCGATTTGGGTGATTTACACCTTTTTCTTAACCATTACATCCAATAGAATCGATGAGCAGTTCCCAAATCCACGTAAACATTACCATTGCGGACGTAATAGAGAAGCAAATGAAGCACATCTGAAAGTACAAGCCTGGACGGCAAAACTTTATACCCAGTATATTGCCATAAAAATTTCTACGTGACACAAAGACATTGGATTAACCTTTGTTAAATATGTTCTTTATTCTCGCGTCCAGGAGAGAAGCTTTAAAATGAGACTAAATGGAGACTCTGAAAAGATTCAAATGGGATACTTTAATTAAAAAAGGCGCGGTAGTGTTACAGACAGAATATTGTTCCGGCAGAAAACAGCTGTGATCTGGCTCTCCTGAGCAAGAAGAGAAGAGACCGGATCTCTCCTCCGGCGCTGTTATATATCCTCTGCTAGCTCCTCCCCGCCAGCCGGCTCACCTCGTCTCCAATGTCCGTTATTGCATTTAAACAGAGGATAGGTTCTTTTCACATTCAATATATGCTTAACACGCCGTTTCTCCTCATATTCTCTTTCATCACTTTTCATTTAACACATTCTAAACGCTGTAATCAATACTCTAAACAATACTTCTCGGCTCGTTTGGTTTCCGGTCATTCCGGATGTTGTCACATGCTACTCTCATCTGTAAACAATAATGTATTCAAATAAACTGTACTTTCATTTAATATTCAACATGGTAGTACCTCGACATCTATAGTTGTAGTGTTAAATCCGTAGGTTTCGGTTTGCACCACTCTATATCATTTCGCTACTCAATTCACCTCTTTAGGAAATCGTATATTAGCCACATGCTAAATGCTAACCGTAGATGAAGGATTTTCAGAATAAAAGCTTAACTGCTTGTGCACAAGAATTTCTGGTTTTTCAGTATAAAAGAGCGTTTAAACTGACGGTATGTTTAAGCGACATTATACCATCAAAACATTGATTTTAATTTCTAACAGTCCCTCCTTACACACCTAAAAGGTGTGTATAATACTGAAATCAATGAGTTCTTCATCTGAACTTCGCATAGTACATATCTCATATTACAAACATACAATCTAAATGGAATGGTTCAATAGGCTTAACTTTACAAAAATACAAAATAAATTATTTGCCTGGTTCAAACCTAAAAGTTGTCCCTTGTGTATAACTTCTAGTGTTTGCATTCAATATCATTCTTCAAAATAGCAGCAATGGCTTGGTATCAGAACATTTCTTCCTCCCTCCTTTCACAGAAACCGTTCTCATACCACGCTCAGTGTTAAGGCACTTGTTTTTACAAAGTGAAAAGAAACAAACCATTTTAGAATAGCAATGATTTATACAACATGAAATCTACCATATTAGAATAGTATAAAATAATAAAGTCAAATAAAATGGACTATCTTAGAATAGTGTAAAATTAATTGGAATAATAAAAATATTAAAAATATACTATCTTGGAATAGTATGAAGTAAATTGAAATGGATTCACTCCATTTTAATTTTGCTCACTTCTTCACATGATTTCATCATTTAAAGAATCACATCGGCTGGACATTCATTGGTCAATCTCATCTCCGAACATCCATATCATTTAAACTAACTCATCATTGTCATCCACATCTGTATACGGGGTGGGTCGTCTTGTTCTGCTAGCATTTGTAACTGTCTCCTCCTGAGAAATGTACCCTCCCTCCTTTCATACCATTTAAGGTATGAAAGTAATATGTTCTCTAGAAGGGGCCGTTGTACGTTCTACTCTGGGGTACGGCATTCTAGACAGTCATTTCTGGGAGAAGATTTTGGTCAGTTACAACAGTTGTAGAGTTTCATCACTTAAAAGTTCCTACTCAGTACCTTTGGGTGGTCTGTTCTAATGCAGTGATAAAGTCCTTGAAATGGTGTGAGAACCGGTGGAATATCAATAACTCATTATACTAATTTATTTTCAATTCTGTTCTACTTAAATAGCTATGCTAACCCCTTTTACAGTGTGTGGAACCTTGGGTGCCCGAGCATGTGATAATTACTCCCTCCTTTAACAAGGATTTTAAAAACAGAAGTCATTTCATTAATGGTTTGTAGTTTAATTCAGGAATTTACATTAATGGCAGATATGTTTCTCCTTTAAATAACATCTCTAAAAGTCAGGTCATCTGGTGAATGGATGACCTTTAGGAGCTGGTGGCGCTTGTCTTTTAAAACTCATACTCTGGTGCCGTGCGCTCCCTCTGAAGCTGCAAGTAAGATTTAAAACATCTGCGGGGTGGGTTGAGCGACCCCTTCTCCCTAAACGATGTTTGTTGTAACAAATATGCACCATCACAATGAGTGCTCCAAGGCCCTGCATGTATTGCTCCCAACTACATTAGTTTTAAAAAAAAATTAAACTTTGCTTTCGCTCTTTGCCCAGTGTCATTTTAAAACTCTACATCTTGGACGAAAAACAAATGTTATTTCCACCTTAATCTTCCCTCCTGAGGTAATAACCATGCTACAATGGAGAAATCAATACTCTAGATTGGAATACCATCTTTGGCTTGGTACTAGCTCTACCTTTAACATTTTCCATACAAATAAAGATTTGTCTGCTTTTATAGAGTGGTTACTAAAACCATCCCTTTAAACTGTAGGTCTATACCAGGGGTTGCCAACACGTCGATCGCGAGCTACCAGTAGCTCGCGGAGGTTTTCCGAGTAGCTCACCAGAGGGCGCTAAAGTGCAGTTGACATGTTGAGACATATTTATTTATGTAGTATATTTTGAGAGTAAGAAAGACAGAGAAAAAGAGATGTAAGATGCAGTCATGACAACTGAGGAAGGTCCGTCAAAGAAGAAATCTAAAATATACTACTTTCATGACGAGTGGGAACATGAATTTTTATTTACGAGCATCAAAGACAAGTGTGTGTGTTTAATTTGTGGCTCGAGTGTTGCGGTGGGGAAGAAGGGAAATGTCGAGCGGCACTTCACAAAACTTCACGAAAACTTTTCAAAGGAGTATCCCGCCGGCAGTTGCCTTCGCGTTGAGAAGGTACAACAATTAAAAGCTACGCTACAAAGGCAGCAGTCATTGTTCGCGAAGCCTGCCAAGAAAGCTAGCCTAGCTACAGAAGCATCGTTCCGAGTCGCTCAGTATTTGGCAAAGAACAAAAAAGCTTTCACTGATGGCGGTGTTCTTAAGGGAGCGATGTCTGTTATGGCAGAGACTTTGTTCAGAGACCACAAGAGCAAGTCGGAGATAATGTCTGCCATTGACGATGTGCAACTGGGAAACAACACTGTGGCGAGGAGAGTGTCGGCGCTGTCAGTGGATGCCATGGGACAGTTGGAGCGGGACATGGTCAGGTGCAAGTGGTTCTCCATACAGTGCGACGAGTCGGTGGATGCGAGCGACACAGCTCAGCTGTCTGTGTTCATCCGGATGGTGTTTGAGGATTTTACGGCGAAAGAGGAATTTCTGACACTGCTTCCACTCAAAACAACAACAAGAGGTGTGGACGTGTATAATTCTATTAAGAATTATTTCATAAATAAAGGCGTGCAAATGGAGAAGCTTGTATCCATAACAACTGATGGAGCCCCGGCTATGAGAGGTCGCCACAACGGTTTTATCGCAAATTGTAAGTCAGATCCATATTTCCCACGTTTCCTGAGTTACCATTGCATCATTCACCAAGAAGCACTTTGTGCCAAAGTTATGGACTTCAATCACGTCATGAAACCTGTGATACAAATAATAAACTCTATCCGAGCGAAGGCAAAGCAACACAGGAGCTTCAAAGTTTTTCTTGAGGAACTGTCAGCTGAATATGGAGATCTCCTTCTCCATGCTGAGGTGAGGTGGTTGAGTAGAGGGAAAATCCTACAGCGCTTCCTCTCCTTGCTGAATGAGGTAAAGCTCTTCATGGAAGAGAGGGGGGAGGACACCTCCATCTTATCTGATGCTGGTTGGGTACTTGACCTGGCCTTTTTGACTGATCTGACAGGAAAATTAAACCAGCTTAACCTCCAGCTACAAGGCAATGGCAAAACAGTATGTGACATGATTAGTGCTGTAAAGGCCTTTAAAGCAAATCTGTGTCTTTATCTCCAGCAAGTAAAGGGAAATAAATTACATCATTTCCCCTCTGTTCAAAAAGTACTGCAGGAGAATAAAGCTGCTGCTGGCTTTCTTGACTTATCAAAGTACTGTGACTGCTTAACTAAGCTTGGGCAGGAATTTGAGGACAGGTTTCTTGACTTTAAACAGCTTGAGCCCTGTGCAAGTTTCCTTGCTAACCCATTCAAAATCGTGGATGTTACTGACATGTCTGAGCAACTGGCCAGCCTTTTCAGTCTCAGTGCTTCAGAGTTGGAGCTGGAGATAATCAATCTCCAGAATGACATTCAGCTGAAAGCACATCAGATGGACAAAGATTTCTGGAAGCTATTGGACCCAGAGAAATTCAAAAACATTCAAACTGCTGCACTGAAACTGTTCTGCTTATTTGGGTCAACATGTCGCTGTGAATCAGCATTCTCTGATATGAACTTTATCAAATCCAAATTCAGGACAAGACTTACTGATGAACACCTCAATGACTCAATCAGAGTGAATTTGTCAGGATACACACCCCAGTACAGTGCTCTGGTGGATGCTATGCAGTGCCAGGTGTCACATTAGCTGAGTCAGGAGAAAGACAACAATGCAGTGACAGACTGAATGTTTGAAGACATATGTTTGCTTGATGCAAGTTGAGAAAAGCACAAGCCATATTCCCCTTTTACATGTGAAACAAATTTGTGAAATGCTTGAAATAATTTAAATTATAGAGCTAGAAATGTTATTATTACAATTAGGAACTTTGCACTCTTATCTGTAAAACTGTTTACTGTAGTTATTGATGTTAAAGCAGAACTCAGTATTGCATGGTGATTATTTGTCTTTTTTTCTCTTCATGAGAAAGTCAAGTTTATTCATGTTAATGTTAATGTTTCTGCTCTTGAGTCACGAATGTGATATGTGCACTGAAATCTATATAAAATAACATGAGTAGCTCTTGGCCACTTTCTTTTTTCAAAAGTAGCTCCCGGTTCGAAAAAGGTTGGAGACCCCTGGTCTATACTGTAACAAATTAAATCTTACCCAAATTCACACATGAATAAAAAACTCTTAAAGAATAATTTGTTCATATGATGAAAAGATTGAATAATATGTTCTACCCTCAGTGTGTTTGTAGGGTTATTTAATAGTTTCCTCTTTATAAATTCACCAATTGATTAATTCATGGCTAATAAATCTTTTTCTTTACGTATTTCTCGTTGGTGAATAAGTGTGTTTATGTGTAAACTCACAAACTCCCGTTTTCCTTCTCTCCCCCTCTGGTTGTCAAGCCACGACCCCCTCACATTCTGCCAGACCATGCCAACTCCTCCGTTCTTTCCTCTCCTCCGTCCACCTTCTCCTCAGTCCATCTGCTCTTGGATCCTTCCGCTGTAACTCTTTTCAGTGTCCCATCTGCTTTGCTTTTCATCTCCTCCTTTACAGTCTCTACTGGTTGCTTGGAGGGCGTATTCCGCTCTCATGTCCCACACTCTGCTCTTGTGCCCAAATCTTGTGGCTCAGCTTGGAACTTCATGTCCTGTGGGGGACCGATGAGAGTGTGCCTTTTTATGTCACCTGGTTTTGGTTCTGGATGCCTCAGGTGGAGATAGTTCTGGATGCAGCGTTGGAGTTGTTGGTTCAGCTCTGGTTCTCTGTCTGTTCTATGGAGGAGGAGGAGTCTTCCGTGGTGAGGTCTTTTGTCTGCTTGGACGATGGGGTCGTAGCGTTCTGACAGGTGGAGAGAGAGAGAGAGAGAGAGATCTCGGGACGCATTATCTATAGTTAATTCTAACACACTGAGGTAAAATAAATCCAACCTTTTCCACTCTATTTTCCTAATCTTACTATCCATCTTAGTTGTTAAATGTCATCTAAACACAATTCATGTCTACTAATAATTTTACCATATCCCTAAACATTGCCTTCACCCACTGTAACATGTTTATTCCAATTAACTCTTTCAGGAAACCATTTTCTTCTATAAATTTAAATACCTACATGTTTCAAGCACCACATATTTCACACACTATAAAAGAACGTCTCCATATTTTCTCCATCACTTTAAATCTCACTGTTATTTAGAACCGTAGTAACTTTTGTGACTGGACATATCTGCAATGTCGCCACTATCTGCTGGGGAATCTTGTTCATAGAGTTTGTACGTACAAAGCTGTACTTGTGGGTTAGTAGCCTGTGTCTAACAATCATTTTCAATAATTGTGCTCAGGTCACCGATCGGTTGTTCATAGCTTAACAGGGGGTGTTTCTGGTACAGACTAAAACATGGATCCAGTGTATTTAGAGATTCCCCTAATCTGTAAATCCCCATCACTTACATATCCCAATCACTTAAACCCATCTCATCATTTGATACAAGAACTGCATATAGGGGGGTGAATCATCTTGATTATAACCGCCTCTTGTTTGGGACCGAGTATTTCTAACTCCTCCTCTTGTTGCTCAGCTGATCTTTTGGCTCTGGGGATAAGTGAAAGTCTCTGAAACCCAGCTGGAGTCTTGTTAGTGATGTGGGCATTCTATGAGTGAACTAATGGATCCATGTCTTACATAATATTGTACTCCCCTTCCAACCAACAAGGTGCCAAGTGTAATGAGCACAATCAACAATGCTATTCTGACTCTTATCCCTAGGGGACCCCACAATTGGTTTGGCTTTGTTCTCGTCATCATCTCTATTTTATCCCTGGTTGTGTCCGTTACAGAATTTAAATAATGAGTACAAAAATAACATAACAAATTGGACTCTTTTTACAGATGTAAAACAAAAAATAGGTTTTCACATTAATGTACAATCTATAAAAATCTATAGACAATTTGTCTTTTGAGCTGTTTCTATCTTTATCTTATTTCTATTTATTGTTTTGTTCCAGCTCTGCCAAATCAGTCCTAACTCCCAATAATGTTCTGGAAGTTGCCAGTGAAGGGTGACAATGTGTGAGGTGGTGTCAATTTGCTCCTTTTTCTTTACCTTTAAACCGGAGCGCGTTTGAAGTTCGTTACAACTTTTCACGCTTCCGTCCACCGGGGATCAGCCCACTGTCTTTTGTGAACTTTCACCCTCACCCAATCACCTGGCCGAACAGGAGTCTCTTCTGGTGTCTCGTCTGGTATCTCTGTAGTTTTCCTAGCCTGCTGTGTAGACAAAACTTGCATAATATTACTCAGAGTTCTGACATATTCATCCACTTCTATTTGTCTAATATCTAAAACTGGACCACTCCCTCCTTGGAGAAGGCCCGAGCTTTGGCATACCTCTTGTTGACTACATGTTATTATTTATTACCTACAACGTCACTGAAATCAACATATCTGTATAATCATGACACTCCCTCCTTTGAGCATAAAATGCTCAATTAATATTGCAATGATTACCCTATTCTGAACAGGACATGTAAAACCCATAACGTTGCATTAAATAAATATAACTTCTCCGTGTACCCACAAGGGGTACAAACATATCGTATGATTTATGGTTTTCTGATGGTATAAATGCATATTCACTAAAAAAAAATCAGCAATTAGCACTTCTAATAGTTTACTTGTTTCAATAATGGCTTTTGTAATGGTATTATGCATCATCGTTGCTGCGAAAAACAATACCCCTGGTGTCGCTAATGCGTCTCAATAACTCTAGGATTAGAGGATTGGTTGAACACTGCTGAACTAACATATGATAAAATAATATTTCTCCAAACTGGAGGGAAAATATGAACTATTCTCTCAGAGAGTGACCTGCATGAAGGGCTGGTGCCCCTCACTCAAATGAGATATTGCCTTACGCACAACACTATAAATCAGTAAAGTTACTCAAGAATAAATAAATAAAGACTGATTCTTGAAACTGTTGTAAAAACCCTACAACTTCTTCATCCAAGCTCTCAATCAGTGTTATGTTATTTAATCTGTAGCTCACGCCTTAAAACAGATACTTCAGACCGATTATAAAATTGTGTTTATGAGAAAAATGTAATCTGACTCCATAAATCAAATAATTGTTTGATTAAAAACTGCACTTCTGGCTAACAATAAATGAAGTTCCCCTTTAAACACAGCCCCGGTCTTCTGATGGGGTCCATCTATGTACTGGCTGGAAAATGTTGGGCCAGTCTCTGTCGCTCCGTCACAGTTCTCCCGCTAACAGTCACTCTCTAGTTCAGCTGGGTTCTTGTTGACTTCTTCACTGGTTTGAGACAAGCGACCCTATCGGACACCTCCCTTTGTAGCCAGACTTCACCACCACAGAATCGAGTTTCTGTTTTCAGGTCTGGACAGCTTCACGTCAGGTGTATCGCCGCCCCTTGCATATTTTGGGTGGAAGCCCGTCTCCTTGACCTCACTAGTTGTGTGGACACAATAGTTTTCTGTGTGGGGGAACAACATCACTCGTAATGTATTTTCCTTCTCATAATTACAAAAATAGTCTGCTAAATGTTCTACTCTGCTACTTCTAATCTGTGGATGCTCTGTGTAAATGCAATATTCTACTCACTATCTTTTAAATAACATTCAACCTCTCCCTCCTGTGGTGACATATGTGGCTCTATGTAGCTGGATTTCCAAATACTCTAGTGCTGAAGATGCATCACCTGATGGTCTGGTCCTCTAAGCTTCCTCATTGTTGTGGTTGATACCAGACTGTCTGCGGCATTTGGTTCATGTTTGGAAATTCTGTACGTCTTTGACATCTCTGGGTTGCTTGGTATTTCATATCATGGTAAATGAGATGTTGTCTCCATTCTTCAATGGGTATAGCGTCTAATGCCACCACATCTCCCAGGCTTGCCTGCACTGATTGGGGAAGGGCGTTAATGACCGCGTTCTTCCACAGCATTACGACAGACGGTGAAACGTCATGTCGTTCTCCAGTGGAGTCCTCCCACACTCCTTCACATCTCTTCAGGAAGGCATACATGTCTTCCCCCGGTTCTTTTCTCAGGCTGTTGAGGGCATGTAAACTCCGTGTTGTTGGGTAGATGTGACGAATAGCAGCCCAATAATTCGACCTGATGTAGTTGAATGGAGTGTCATCTGGGTCATTTGTGCAATTGGCCTCGGAATCTATTGCTCTCACTTCAAGTCGTCTTTCAATCCGTCCGAGCAGGGCCCTCATGTCTCCCAAGCACAGGTGGTCCTGGGCTGTGTATCTCTTCAGATC
Organism: Notothenia rossii; assembly: GCF_949606895.1. Lineage (NCBI taxonomy): Eukaryota > Metazoa > Chordata > Actinopteri > Perciformes > Nototheniidae > Notothenia > Notothenia rossii. The sequence goes on along the minus strand of NC_136912.1, from coordinate 49,128,645 downwards.
ATTCACCCACTTCTGACCTCCTTTCGTGAGTGGAGGTAGCTTTGACACTAATGCTTCCATGTCCCTGTGAGTCCATGATTTGTATTGAAATCCTCCTCTTCCAGCCGCTATCAATGGCATGGAGGTATATGCACCGGTTCTTCGTTCTTCTTGTTCTCTCCGTTGTCTATCTGCCATCATGTCCTGGAATCTTACATCTTCTTGTCGTCTTTCCGCCAGAAGTTGTTGGTTTTTATCTTCCTCCCTTTGTCTTTCTGCAACAATGTCATTATGGGCTTCAACTGACTTTCGTCTCTCTTCAATAATGTCATTATGGGCTTCAACTGCCTTTCGTCTCTCTTCCATTCCTCTGTTGAGTTCCTTTTTCATTATTCTGCCGAGTTCTTCCACATGTAAGCTGTTTGTCAATCCTTGGCTGGCATCTTCCAGATGGAGTACCAGACTTGCAACCATAGCTTTTCTTTTTTCAGCTCTGTTCATAGCAATGTTTACAGGTCCATACCAAGAGGGTTGTCCGGCTTTGATCCATGCGTTTTCCTGTTGTAGATATTCAGCATTCTCATGTTCAACTACAGCTTTTCTATGGGCTTCCGTTGGTCCAGGTTGATCATCTGCTGGAATCAATCCTCTCGTTTGCCACTGTTCTAACAGTTTCTCCATTTGGTTCCATGTCCTCTGTCTTTTACTTGCAACTGTTAAAGCATCGGATCTGATTTTTACCCTTTCCTTGATATCTGCAGTTGAGCCTGGCCCTGCGTCTAGTCTCAACTTAGTTTGTTTTGGTGACATGTTCTCTAATTATTTATGAACTTATCAAAGATGAAGCACTAATCTTCTGACTAGCCCCTTCGTTGCTGTTCGTCCGAACTTTAACTTTTTTTTTTTTTTTTTTTTTTTTCTTGCTTCAAGGTTTTATTATTTTTATAGATTTTTTTTTTTTTTTAAGTTTAAGGTAAAATATTAATAAAGTTAATTAATATATAAAAAATATGCAAAATTAAAATATGAAATGTTAAAATAAAGTTGTACCGTGTATGGTTTTGACTTTGAAATATGAATTTGGTTCAAATTCACAATGTTATGGTGTTTCCGCTATTTGGGTAATAATTCTGTACTACCACCAGAGTGCGCTATTTTAAATTCCCGCTTAATCCACTAGGGAATAGCTGTTTCAAAACTGACTCGTTTTTAACAAGGAGAAACTTAGTTTCCTCAAAAATATCTTTAAAATAGGAATTTACACTATGGTTAAACAACACAGCACATAACCGCCAAAACACATTTGCAAAGAAGAATATTCACAAAACCGCCAATACACATTTACCAGCAGAAGTACTTCCAATAGTTCTAACTGTAACAAGAAGTATGATGTTCTTTAGAAGATGGAATGCCTAGCCTCAGTGTGTTAAAGCAAACAGAGTACTTCAATTAGCATTTCATGAAATGGTGACTGCCGTGTGGCTCACCGTGAACATGAGGTCAAGACAAGATGGCAACTGGTTTTCCAACCTTTGACCTGAAGAACAAAGGGATTTGAGAAAACACCTGGAGTTGAAATTGGTGAGGTGATATTTTGTCTAGTCAATTCAACACACAACAGTGTAGTTTAAAATAACATTTCTATTTAGTTTACAATGATAAATGGGCCTCATACCCTTACGTCATAGCCCTCTACCCATGTACGTAAATGTTTTGACTTTAAGAGCCAGTATGGTCATCTCTTCTGTTTAAACACGCTATTTATGGGACAAATAGGACGCTATCCAAACACAATCAGAAGAATATCGTCTATCTAACGCACGAATGTCGCACTTCCTGCCGTAATCCACAACGCAATGTCTTGAAAAACAGAAATAGAGTAACCACTGAAAGCTTCAAACTCCTCAGGCCTTTTCCTTGAAAAATGACTTTTTTAAAACAGCCTCACACTGTTGTTACACAAAACACTCACTCCAATAACCTTAGCTTCAAACTTTGGCTGTGTCTTTGCCTCAAACAGTCCCGACTGCTTAATGGCCTAAAACCATTCACGTAAAACGTAAAACGCAACAAAAGACACATATAGTGATTGGCCTCTAGCCGACATGTAATAACAGACAAACGAATAGCATGCAGGGTTAAATAGAAAAAAAGAAATTGAACTCACCCTGCCTGTAACAAAGCAACGCCACGTGGTATGATACCAATATTTATCAATTTAGGCTTGTTTTAACTTAAATTGCACAGCTATTTTCAGGATCCGCTGGCCGCCGTCAAACACACAGAACTAACATTGTCCTACATTAACTATTGAAGAATTCGATATAACAGGTTTCTCCTTACCTAGTTGATTTGAGCTCTCTGTGTGTTGAACGGATGCCAGCGGGTCCAGCAAGCAGCCTGCTGTAGTCTCTCCCGGTTTTGCGAGATCCTGGCTAGCTCGCCAATTGTTAAATATGTTCTTTATTCTCGCGTCCAGGAGAGAAGCTTTAAAATGAGACTAAATGGAGTCTCTGAAAAGATTCAAATGGGATACTTTAATTAAAAAAGGCGCGGTAGTGTTACAGACAGAATATTGTTCCGGCAGAAAACAGCTGTGATCTGGCTCTCCTGAGCAAGAAGAGAAGAGACCGGATCTCTCCTCCGGCGCTGTTATATATCCTCTGCTGGCTCCTCCCCGCCAGCCGGTTCACCTCGTCTCCAATGTCCGTTATTGCATTTAAACAGAGGATAGGTTCTTTTCACATTCAATATATGCTTAACACGCCGTTTCTCCTCATATTCTCTTTCATCACTTTTCATTTAACACATTCTAAACGCTGTAATCAATACTCTAAACAATACTTCTCGGCTCGTTTGGTTTCCGGTCATTCCGGATGTTGTCACATGCTACTCTCATCTGTAAACAATAATGTATTCAAATAAACTGTACTTTCATTTAATATTCAACATGGTAGTACCTCGACATCTATAGTTGTAGTGTTAAATCCGTAGGTTTCGGTTTGCACCACTCTATATCATTTCGCTACTCAATTCACCTCTTTAGGAAATCGTATATTAGCCACATGCTAAATGCTAACCGTAGATGAAGGATTTTCAGAATAAAAGCTTAACTGCTTGTGCACAAGAATTTCTGGTTTTTCAGTATAAAAGAGCGTTTAAACTGACGGTATGTTTAAGCGACATTATACCATCAAAACATTGATTTTAATTTCTAACGGCGGCGTTTTTATTCCGGTGAACACAACTTTTGATCACAAATCAAAAAAGGTAAGACGTAATTATTGTAATATTTTTGAAACCGGATGTTGTTTACTTTCTCTTTTCTGGCTGATAGCTCCGCAATTCGGGGTCCTACAGTGATGAAATTACATGTCTGGAATCTGTGGAGTCTCAGCTTTAATCGGATATCTTGTTTGTGCAGTGACGATAAGTAATAAGGGCATTGCTACCGTGAGTGCTGTGCAAAAGTCCGTTAGCATTAGTTTGCATTTTTTCGTTCCATGCTAATTCAAAGGCTTGGTATTACTCTTGTGTTTCTTTTCGCTAAAAATTGTTCATATTGTTAGTTAGCTGAGTTTCTTATCATTAAAAGGGTATGGAATATTAATAGTTTCATAAATGTTAAGAAGCCCTGAGACATAGTCTCGTAAAAAAACTGTGGGGGGGGGTTCCACTGGGGGGAACCTCGGGCTTAAGAGGTTAACAGGTTTATGATATCACTGCCCTGTCTAAGACACGATCTGACTTTAATTACATTTGACTCGAGTGTTTCATCAACTTAATGTGTTGCTTGAAATAATACTTCTGCATACAGTATGTGACACTGTGAGTGTTGCACGGCCAGATACGGCTCTGCTGATAAGGAAATATATGATACATTATGAAGTGATATGCCTCGGACTGTACTTAATGTTACTCTGATCCGGTTACTTATGTTGTGGCAGATATTTAAGTAAGTTTCTTGACGCTAATGTTATAATAGTCAGATTGCTCTGAAGATGGGAGGTGATATTCTATTCATTTTCACGTTCACACAGTCCGTGATTTGAACTGCAACAGCAGTTTGAACTGTATCCTTTATTCTGTAATAAGACTTGATCGCTTTAAACTCTGCACACTGTTGTTATCAGCTGTTCCACCTCAACCTCAACCTGTAATAAATGTATCCTTATTGAAACGGTTACATTCAATGAAAAATCAAATCAATGTGCAGACTTACGTGAACACTGTTCTACATGAAGAATACGGGCAGTTTATACATTAAATAAATCAACATTAGGTGGCGATATATGCTCCAAGTGGAAGCGAAGAAGAAGAACTCCGCACAGTTGATCCCTTATCCTGGAACATATCCTGCTTCGGAGCACAGGCAGTTTCTCAATCTCGAGGAAACTGGCTTCCAAGCCAATATTTCAAGGATGCTACGTCATCGAGTGCCGCTGAAGGACTGTTCCAATCTCCAGCATACTTGGAATTCCACAGAGGCCGCTTCCTTGGTTTGGGGGTAATTTCGAGGCTGCACATGGGTAGACTTCGCGTCTTTAAAATCCCCACAATGGTTTGCGCACGGACCAATTTCCCCAAATCTGGCGGAAAATGTAAGTCGGGGCCTCTCATATGACGCACACCTGCACACTTGCTAGCCTGTTCCACTTTTCGTTTTCCGAATGCCAGGAAGGATTCTTGCCTAGCTTCTGAAGCAAGTGACTCGGAAGACATGTGCTACCAAGCAAGTATCCTCGCGATTGAGAAACAGCCACAGACTAGGGCTGAAGTCGAATAGTCCATTTAGCTTAGGAACCTGTGAAATGACCCGGAAGTCCCTCAGTGGCAGCCATGATAAGTGCCGTTCGAATTCTCTAGAATGATAGGAAAGGAGGTTTCAAACTTCCTTTATAACCTCCTTTAGCTCAGGAACCACTGGACCTCCCTAGCCGAAAGGAGAGGAGAAAATGCTGCCCAACAGCCTTGCAGCCGCAGCATTTGCCGTCACACAACAGTCGGCCGTTCACGGAAACAAACGATTATAACGGAGAAGTTATATCATGAAAGTTAGGGTGCTTATTAAGCATTTTAAAACGTATGTGTTAACTTGCCAAAGTGCTTTGTTTCGAACGTTCATCAGTATTATAATCAAAAAGAGAAATATGAACATTAGTTTTTTCCTGAAATTATCAAATAAAGTCAACATTTCACTGAGCTGTGTGGGGTTTGTTCAACTTTTAAAAAGATGTTTGAATGGTGATATACAAAGTGATAGATGTTAAGGACTAACGTTTATAATAGGCATGGGCGGTATCATTTTTTTCATACCGTCATACCTTGCTGACATCATACCGTGGTATACGGTGTATCAGTCCCAATTTAAGGGGTAATTTCTCCCCCAAAAAATTGTTTTACTCACTATATCAACAGCCAGCCCCACCAAAAATATTTTCCACCAGCCGCCACTGACGGTATGACTTGGGTCGACTTGAGTGAGGTGGCGTTCGGCAGCAAATAGATGTTTCGAACGGTATATTATATGTTCGGTGTAAAATGCAGCCCGAGCCGGTAGACGCTCGCAAAGTGCCGCGACGTGCGCGCAAGTGCAAAACAAGGGCTGCATACATGACACATTGTGCAAATGGCACATTTTGAGATTGGATACAGGACGCGTTTGTAGATGTCCGACGTTGTTTCCATAGTGAGCTAAGTTAACAATATATACTTGTAAATACTTGACTTATGTAAACTGTGTTCGTTATTCTCCCGTCCAGGAGAGAAGCTTTAAAAGGAGACTAAATGGAGTCTCTGTGAAAGTTCAATTGGGTACTTTAATTAAAAAAGGCGCGGGTTGGTCACAAGCATGATATTGTTCAGTCAGACAAACGGCTGTGATCCGCTCCTCGTTAGGGAAGCCAAGAGTTGGATCTCTCCTCCGGTGCTGTTATATATCCTCTGCTGGCTCCTCCCCGCCTGCCGGCTCGCCTCGTCTCCAATGTCCGTTGTTGCATTTAAACAGAGGATTGGCTCCTTTCACATCCAATATATGCTCAACACGCCTTTTCTCCTCATATTCTCTTTCATCACTTTTCATTTAACACATTCTAAACGCTGTAATCAATACTCTAAAAAATACTTCTCGGCTGGTTTGGTTTCCGGTCATTCCGGATGTTGTCACATGCTACTCTCGTCTGTAAACAATAATGTATTCAAATAAACTGTACCTTCATTTAATATTCAGCATGGTAGTATCTCGACATCTATAGTTGTAGTGTTAAATCAGTAGGCTTCGGTTTGCACCACTCCATATCATTTCGCTACTAAATTCACCTCTTTAGGAAATCGTATATTAGCCACATGCTACATGCGTAGATGAAGGATTTTCAGAATAAAAGCTTAACTGCTTGTGCACAAGAATTTCTGTTTTTTCAGTATAAAAGAGCATTAAAACTGACGGCATGTTTAAACTACATTTCCCCATTAAAACATTGATTTTAATTTCTAACACTTATTGAATCAAGTTTGCTATATTCACTAACTAGTTTGGCAATATTATTCCGTGCATGTGTTAAAAACCTTATTTCCATTTGATTCATTGGATTACTCGCGTGAATGTTTAGCACGTAAATGCTTTCGTTTTTAAAACCGTCCGACCTCGACTACAAAACCATCAACCAGTTGCATAGGATTAAAAAATGTCAACACTCACTCACCCCGTCTTAAACATTCCCAAAGAAGTGCCTCCGTCTCTCGTTGTGCTGGATGAAGTCACTGGCGACGAGTAAACCCAAAATAGTCCCAAACAGGCGCAGAGGCATTTTTCTTTTTTACTAGTTGTCCGAGTTCGGGGCCGGCAAAATGCTGCCGCCATCTTGCTCAGCTCAGCTCTGTGCTGAGCTCTGAGAGCGGGAAAGACGGACTGCCCTCCCCTGCCCTCTGCTGGCGCGTGCTGTGCATTACAACCAATGTCGTCCCTGTCAAAACTCCGTGTCAGTGTAATAGAATGAAACGCATCTATGATTTGGCGCACAGTCTGTGACGTCACGGTATTGAAAATCATACCGACGGTATTTCGAAATACCCTGGTATACCGTAATACCGTCATACCGCCCAAGCCTAGTTTATAATAAATACATTTGTATTTATTTTAAGATATTTTCATACAATCATACGTATTGGGATCATTTGTATTAATGTGGACCAGAGGGAGAGGGTGACGAGCATACATTTCACTTTCCTTTTTTATTTCAATTACAACTTTGGTCATGAAGAATATGTTTCTCTGTTGTCCAAGTTCATAAAGCATAAAACAAAAGCATCAGAGCACGGTGCAGAGTCTCTAGATGAGTTTAGAGTAGTCCCTCGTTCTTATTAAACATCCATGTTGTCCGTTGTATAGAACACTGTAGTTTCCATAGTTTCACCACAGCAGCAGACGCACAGAATGACTTCCGCTGGCGCATCATAAACACGTTGGATAGTGAAAGTGCATTCGGATTCTCTAAAGTACCGCAGTCTCTTCTCCTAAGTCCATTTGAATTCTCCTATCCACTATCCCTTAACCCTGTGACGTTTCACTCAGAGGTCAAGGAATAGGAGATAGGGTTAGAACTTAGGAGCTGATTTTTAAACTATCCGACCGCAACCCGGGTTCCAGGATAAGTCACCATGGAGATCTAGCCCGCTAAAAAGTGAACCAGCTTCGTAGTACCGGAAATCCCAGAAGTTATCTTGCTAAACGAAAATCCTGCTTCCTAGTATACCCCCCAGGTTAGCCGCACAGCATAAGTTACCATGGAGATCTAGCTGTTACGATCCCAGACACTTAAGATGTAGGACCCAAATGCAAGACCCGGGAGAGAGAGGTAAAGTATTTGTTGGATACTTTATTTTCCAAAACAGCAAAAATGAAAACGCTCACGCAGTGAGGAATCAAAAATCAAAGAGTTCCAAGAGCATAGACCTAACATGACAATAGACAAGAAACGATACACATTGACCTGAACATGACAAGAGACAAGACGAACTGACACTGAACACTGGGAGACAGGGGAATTTAAACACAGGGTAACAAGGCACAGGTGAGAACAATCAGGGAATTAGACACACCAGGGAACTAACGACAGACATGAAAAACACAGGGAAAAGGACCAGACAATAACCCAGGAGGAAAAACATGACAGCAAACACCCAAACCTAGACAGACAACACTAAAACCCGTGACATAAACCTGGGGGTGTGACAGAGCCCCCCGCTCAAGGGACAGATCCCAGACGTCCCAAAAAATAAAGTCCAGCAGGGTGGGTGGAGGGGGTCTGGAGGACGGGTCTCGGGCGGACGGCCCGGGGGCAAGGCAGAAACTATGGATGGGTTCTCGGGCGGACGGCCCGGGGGCAAGGCAGAGTTAAAAAAGGGGAACTCGGGCGGACGGTCCGGGGGCAAGGCAGAGTTCAAAAAGGGGGTCTCGGGCGGACGGCCTGGGGGCAAGGCAGAGTTCGAGGAGGGGCGAAGACCACAGCTCTCAGGGGACCGGGCAGGAGCCGGTGTTGACTGGACAGGAACCGGAGCCGGTGGAACGGGTGTTAGCAAGATTCTCCACGGAAGAGGACAAGGAGTTGGCAGGACCCCCGGCGATACAGGTGATGTCGAGGCCTCCAACGAAACAGGACATGGGATTGGCAGGGCCCCCGGTAGAAGAGTAGTCGGCGGGATCTCCAACGGCACAGGACATAGGGCTGGCAGGACCCCCGGCAGAAGTGTAGTCGGCGGGCCCTCCAGTGGCACAGGACATAGGGCTGGCAGGACCCCCATCAGGAGAGTAGTCGGCGGGACCTCCAGTGGCACAGGACATAGGGCTGGCAGGACCCCCGGCAGGAGAGTAGTCGGCGGGGCCTCCAACGGCACAGGACATAGGGTTGGCAGGACCCCCGGCAGAAGAGTAGTCGGCGGGGCCTCCAACGGCACAGGACATAGAGTTGGCAGGACCCCCAGCGGGACCTCCAACGGCACAACAGTAGGGACTTGAGTGGAGACTCTAGAGGAAACTTGAGAGTTGACTTGAGAGATGACTTGAGAGGGATCTTGAGCGGGAACTTGAACGGAGACTTGAGATGAAACTCGATAGGGAACTCGAGAGGAGACTCGAGAGGTGACTCGAGAGGTGACTTGAGAGGGAACTCGAGAGGTGACTTGAGAGGGAACTCGAGAAGAGACTTGAGAGTTGACTTGAGAGGTGACTTGAGAGCGGACTCGAGAGGTTACTTGAGAGGGAACTCGAGAGGAGACTTGAGAGGGCTCTCGAGAGATGACTTGAGAGGGGACTGGAGAAGAGACTTGAGAGGGAACTCGAGAGGAAACTCGAGAGGTGACTTGAGAAGGGACTCGATAGGGAACTCGAGAGGAGACTCGAGAGGGGACTCGAGAGGGGACTTGAGAGGGAACTCGAGAGGTGACTCGAGAGGTGACTTGAGAGGGAACTCGAGAGGTGACTTGAGAGGGAACTCGAGAGATGACTTGAGAGGAGACTTGAGAGGAGACTTGAGAGGGGACTTGAGAGGTAACTCGAGAGGTGACTTGAGAGGGAACTCAAGAGGACACTTGAGAGATGACTTGAGAGTTGACTTGAGAGGTGACTTGAGAGGGAACTTGAACGGAGACTTGAGAGGGGACTTGAGAAGGGACTCGAGAGGAGACTCGAGAGAAGACTTGAGAGGGGACTCAAGAGGAGACTTGAGAGGTGACTTGAGAGGGGACTCGGGTAGGAACTTGAGAGGAGACTTGAGAGGGGACTTGAGAGGGAACTTGTGTCGGTCGGTATGCCGACAGGACACGGGGAGCTGGCGTTGGCTGGAGAGCCAACAGGAGACGAGGTGCTGGAGTCCGCCGGTATGTCGACAGGACTCGGGGAGCTGGCGTCGGCTGAACAGCCAACTGGAGACGAGGAGCTGGAGTCGGCCGGTATGCTGACAGGACTCGGGGAGCTGGCGTTGGTCGTTACGCCGACAGGACTCGGGGAGCTGGCGTTGGCCGGTAAGCCAGTCCTGGAGCCGAAACTGGAGTCGGAACCATGAGTACTGGGGCCTGTACTGAAGCCAGAACCATGGCTGTAAGGTCCGGTTCTGGAGCCGGAAACATGACTGCTGGGGCCGGCACTGGAGTCGGGACCTTGGCTGTAAGGTCCGGTTCTGGAGCCGGAAACATGGCTGTAAGGTCCGGTTCTGGAGCCGGAAACATGGCTGCTGGGCGCGGAGCGGAAGCCTGGACCCTGGCTGTGTAAGCCAGGTAATGGAGTATGGAAGCATGGATGCGTGGGCCAGTACTGGTGCATGGATCCATGGCCTTGTGGGCCGGTTCTGGAGCAGGGACCATGGCTGCTGGGGCCGGTACTGGAGCCGGAACCATGACTGCTGGGCAAGGAACCGGAACACAGGTCCATGGCTGTGTGGGATGGTACTGGAGCACGTTACCATGGCTATGCGGGACGGTACTGGAGCACGGAACCATGGCTGTTGTGTCCGGCGCTGGAGCCGGAACCATGGCTGTTTGGCGCGGAACCCTGGCCCTGCGTCTCTTAGGAGTTTTTTGGAGGCTTCGTGGACCTCCAAACGCAAGACCAGACCCCAAGAAAGGGTCAGAAAATGAGGACTGGCTCTCAGGGCTACATGAAAAAATCCTAAGCCACTCGGGCAACAAGCTCCAGAGCCAGGGCTTGCGAGTAACCTCCTTCAACGCAGCCTCTCTACCGCGTCTAGATGAGGCGCCTTTCCACGTATAAAAAATATACTCCAGAGAATATCCAAGACGTTCCGCCAATAGCATCAAAAGGTCTGCTGGGTCAATTTTTGGTCAGTTCGTTCTGTTACGATCCCAGACACTTAAAATGTAGGACCCAAATGCAAGACCCGGGAGAGAGAGGTAAAGTATTTGTTGGATACTTTTTTTTCCAAAACAGCAAAAATGAAAACGCTCACGCAGTGAGGAATCAAAAATCAAAGAGTTCCAAGAGCATAGACCTAACATGACAATAAACAAGAAACGATACGCATTGACCTGAACATGACAAGAGACAAGACGAACTGACACTGAACACTGGGAGACAGGGGAATTTAAACACAGGGTAACAAGGCACAGGTGAGAACAATCAGGGAATTAGACACACCAGGGAACTAACAACAGACATGAAAAACACAGGGAAAAGGACCAGACAATAACCCAGGAGGAAAAACATGACAGCAAACACCCAAACATAGACAGACAACACTAAAACCCGTGACATAAACCTGGGGGTGTGACACTAGCCTGCTCACTACCGCAGGACCGAGGAGTCGAGGAGTCGAGGAGGGGGATTTGATGAAATGAGAAAGGGCCCCGGTGTTCCACAGTTTGGTAGTGGATAATAGCGGTCTCCGCCATTTTACTTTGGGGGACTTTAGGGATATTTAAAAAGCTCAGGGCTCGTCCAGGGACATGAAACGAGACTCTGTGAAATACGTGGGTGCCTATCCATTAAGAGCTTTAAAAAACAGTACAATTATTTTAAAATACATTCTAATAGAGACTGTAGTGCAGTTAAAACAACAGGTTGACCAACTTTCTCTTTTTTGCTTGTTTTCCTGAAAAGAGCGTCGTGTGACCGAAGACAGGCATCACTAATCATTTGAGATAAGCACATGTTTAGAGTCCCATAAGGAATACCATAGAAGTCACTGATCAGTATATTGCAATATTATCTCAGTTCTGTGGATGGACAGATTTGTATGGCTTTGTAATGCCTACTTTGTATTTAAACTGATAACGTTCTCTTTGAATCTTGAGAACATAGCCTGGCAGTGTGGGAGTGAGCTGCTGTTGTGCTGCAGTTTGAGGAGTAAGCAGAGGCTCCTGTTCCCTCACAGCTGTTCAGGGTGGACACTAATGGCGCATTTACACTGCAGGCCTTGCTCGGCCTCGCTCGGTTTGGTTAGGCCTTATTAGGCCCGGCTCACTTTAATGCTGCGCTCACATTACAGTTTAGGAACTGGGGTAGTATCTATAGTAACGCAGTGTAGGCGGAGCCGTGACGTCACCTTCAATGAGCGCCCCAGAAAAACAACACAGCCGTTAGCTCTTAGCACTCAGAGCTCACAGCTCTTCATATCTGTTCAGAAACTAGACAAAAGTGAAACAAGTACAAACCACAGACTGCCTGTGTCATGGCGAATACAGTCGCTGGTTTATTTATGTCTGTATCGGCCGTTGTTGTGAGTGTGGACGGTCGGAGCATATATAACGTTAGCTTAGCCAAGCTCCATTTAGAAAACACGCATTTTAAAAGGTTTTTCGCCTGCCGTCTGTCTGCAGACTTGTCAAAGCATTAATTCATGGTTTTTACTAACCGGTATCAGTATGTTGTTACTTCGGCATCATTTTGAAACGTGTATTACAATTAAATCACGGTAAAATATGTTCATCTTGTTGTAGTTGTAGCCCCCTTGACAGCGATTCTCTCTCTAGTTTCGCAAACTCAGCCCGACTCAGCCCTGTTTATTGGCCTCGATAGAACCACGATTTAGTCGGGCCAGAAAAAAGGTGAAAAAGTAGCCCCGGGCCGGAACTAGGCCAAGTGTACGGGCAACCAAACACAGGCCCCGCACGGCTCGGCACGCTCAAAGCGAGCTCCGCGCTGTAGTGTGAATGCGCCATTAGACTTGAGTGGGACCTTCTTCCTAAAAGAAGTGTGTAAACGTTTATGGGCACTGACTATAGTCTTTTCGAGTCCTCTTGTGTTGACCTGAGGAACAGTTATATATGTTCCCTGACAGTTTACATTTCTCTGCACTGAATCAGTCCCTGAGGGTTGCGGTTTAACCCCCGAACAGATCAGAAACACTGGACTGAGCCGTTTATCTCCAATATCCTCCCACTGCCCACTGCTCCTAGTACTAGCATGGGTAAAGGCAGAGACTGAATGTAACTGTTTGTGCGGTGCAGTGTGTGACCATTAAAAGAGGGTTTGATTCAAGCCCTCCATTTCTACAACTACAACAAATCCCAAGGCGTTGATTCTACAGTGTTTTTATCTTAAGGCTGAAGCTCTCCATTCTCTTGAACTGGAGCGAAATATATTGATTCTAGTTCATTTTGCTTACACTTACTGATATAGGATAAGGGAAGAGCACGCTTTTAAGAAAAAAACACAGAACAGCATCACACACTTCTACATGTCCATAGCCTTGTGTGTGTGTTTGTGTGTGTGTGTGTGTGTGTGTGTGTGTGTGTGTGTGTGTGTGTGTGTGTGTGTGTGTGTGTGTGTGCGTGTGCATGTGTGTGTGTAGCTCCTCCCTCTAGGTGTATTCCTTTCGTCAAATCTAACCTTGAAATTATTGATCTCTGACACGTCCCTCTAACAAAGGAGACCGAGAGAGTATGAGAGACCTGAGAAATAATGATGAGGAGAGGGAGGGACTGGGGAGGAGAAGGAGGGAAGGAGGGGTGAGAGAAGAAGGGAGGGAGCCACTGAGAAAGATTATTCAAATCCCGCCCACTGCCCCACCCCCCCCCCCTCCTCGCCTGCAGCATCCTTTGCAGTGTGTGTGTGTGTGTTTTTGTGTGTTTTTGTGTGTGTTTGTGTGTGTGGTTATAGTGGCTTCACAGAGCTTTAGAAGCAGCAGTAGAATAGAGGCAGTGTATAGCTGCTTGTCTTTGTCCTACCACGCAGTAGTGTGTGTGACGCACACGCACACACACACACACCTCCCCTGGTGTGCTTCATTGGGGGGATTGCTGTGTGTTTTGCGTGCTACATCAGAGATGGTCTCTTCATCATCCCTGCAGTGAGGATTTTCTCTCCTCCCTCACAGCGTTCTGCTTCTCTGGGTTTTGTATCGTCGGATGAGTTAGCCACCAGTGGCGGTGAAGCACGGAGCTGTTTTTGGCGTTATTTGATCTTTTCTATTATTTTCCCTTCGGTTTTTGTTTTTTGTTGTTTAACATTGGGGACTGTTTCGATTTGAATGGCCGTCGGGCAGCAAGCGACCTTACAGACTCCTTTTTCCTTTTGAAATTAGAACTCCTGTTTTATTTTTTGTTTTCTGATCACCACGTTGCTGACATGGAGATGCAAGGCAGTTATTCTTGGAGCAAAAGTATTTTCTTTTTTATTGGAATTATTTACACATCTCGGCATTAAAGACAAATAATTTATACTTCTGACGAGAGTAAGGACTTCAGTTTGAAGCAACTACAGTAAATGACAAATTATTCTTGTACAGAAATGCTTCGGGGCACTACAAAATAATACAATAAGGACATCATTTCCTGAAGTGTAGGTGACAACAGTAACCAGCAACCCTGGGGATTTGGACCACGTAAAGAACTCTGTGTTTCCTGCACGACTTTTTGAGAGTGGAGCAGAGAAAGTGCTGAAAGTACAAAGTTTTTACACAAAAAAAACAGTCCAGACTGAAACATCAGTTTAGGGACAGAAGAAGACATGCTATGGTCTCCCAGACTGTCGCTGTCCAACTTCCATGTGAAGCTGACAGCGAACGGGCTTTTCCGAAACCTACAGCTGCTGTCGGGATGCAGGAAAAACACTGTGGTCTTCCACGCAGGTCTGGATACATCACAGTCCTCCATACCCCCCCATCATCCAGCCATCAATGTTTGATCCATCAACATGTTTCAGGCCCACAGGTTCATCACTGTCATTAACCTCCTAACCTCCTGGGACCTGATTGCTGTGTTTCTTAGAGAAAGTGATTGTCACAGTTCCATTCCAACCTGCCCATTCATCCATATTTCTTCCCATCACTCTTTACCATGTGTTTCAGGGTGCTAGAGAATCAATCTATTCCTAATGCACTGTAGATACACATAGCTGGGTGTGGTTAAAGTGGGATGCTACCACAACCTAGCACAGGAGCTAATTGTGCTAAGAATACTCATACATTCCTGAGAGCATACATCCTAATGCTTCCCCTTCATTAGCTACTGATTAGAATTGTTCAAATTATGTCTTTAAGCTGATTTATCATAAGTGACTGTTCAAGTTTGGGAATTATGTATATTTTTTCCAAATTAATAAAATATTTCTGTATCACCCTGTTCCACATTAGTTCATCCCTCTTTAATCCATCCTCCTCCTATTTCACATCGTTTAATGGGTGAGGTTTCTTCTCTTTCTTGTTTCAGATAAATCTTTAGTTATGGGAAGGCTAGCTGTACCCAATGTCCACCACCTCACCGTAATCTGCCTCTGCTCCTCTTTTCCAGCATGGGGTTGGCAGCCATTGTTGCCTCCCTTTCTCCCCCATTGTGGGTGCTTTCAGTAGTGTGTATGCCGGCTACCACAGCCATCATGGATGTATTGGGTTACAATAGGGTCGTCACTTGTCTTAACACAAGTGTGTGCGTGCGTGCGTGCGTGTGTGCGTGGAAGCTTTCTGCACGAGTGCTTGAACAGTGGCGTTATGAATAGCTGTGGCTGCTAGCTCCTGTTAGCCATTTTACCCACACTCAGAGGGGCACTCACCACGTGACTCACACACACACTAACCAACATAGCTGCATTGGGCTTTTATTCATTTAACTGTTATAAGAGTGCTCTCCTTGTGGAAGGGTTACGATACGTCCACACAGCAGCTTTAAAACAATCTTCCAACGCTTCCAACGCTTCTCTGCCCATTGAATTTGAATGGGAGTGACGTCACTTTGCCTCGCCTTTCGCCGAACTGCATTGTGAGGAAGCGAAGCGAAGATTTACAGGATTTACAGGATTTTCAGGATTCAAAAGTTGAGCAATGTTCAACTTTTGAAGCTGAGCTGGAAGCGTCAGCCAATCAAATCCCGTTTATGCAAATCTGACAGTACAAGCGCTAGCCATAGTAGCCAATCAAACCGCGTGCAAGCTGGGAGAGCCAGACCGCAGTTCATTTCCTCATATTCCAAACGAGAAATTACGGTAGCAAATCACCCGGTTCTTTACGACCAGAACTATTTACCGGGATAAAACCGGAGGAACCAGGCATGGAGGGAGGTGGCAGAGACAGTGTGTGAAACTGGTAGGTTTTCGCCTGTTTGGGGAGTTTATATGTATATATATATATTGCTCGCATAAAATCCCCGGGTTTTTTTGCTTTGTATGCCGGGAGCGGGAGATTCATGTGATTGGTTGTTGGTCGCGTTGCTCGTGAAAAATCCCCAAGCTCTCAGACACGCCCAGCTCCAAGATTTTCAAGATTTTTTCAAAGCTGCTGTGTGGACGTACCGTTAGAGTTAGAGAGGATTGCATTGTTAATAGCTTAAGCCTTAAGCCTGCCAGGCTAACAATAATTACATTACATTACATTGCATTTAGCTGACGCTTTTATCCAAAGCGACTTACAATAAGTACATTCGACCAGGAAGATACTACCTTGAAGAAAACAGAATCCTATAAGTACATCAGGTTTCATAGAGCCAAACATTTCAAGTGCTACTCAACTGACTATAGATAAGCCAGTCCTTTATTAGTATATAAGTGCTCTGTTAGCAGTTATTTGTTAGTAATTCTATCGCTCGAAGTGGAGTCGAAAGAGATGAGTTTTCAGTCTGCGCCGGAAGATGTGCAAGCTATCTGCTGTCCTGATTTCAATGGGGAGCTCATTCCACCATTTTGGAGCCAGGATAGCAAACCCACGTGTTTTTGCTGATGGGAACCTGGGCCCCCCTCGCAGTGCGGGTGCAGTGAGCTGTTTGGCTGATGCAAAGCGGAGTGCACGTGCTGGGCAGAGATGGGGTCGCTACTAAAAAAAAGTAATATATTACACATTACATATTACTTTAAAAAAAAGTAATATATTACACTACTTCCTTACTGTCTACATAAAGGAACTCGTTACTTTACTCGTTACTTTACTCGTTACTTTACTCATTACTTTACTCGTTACTTTACTCGTTACTTTACTCGCAGGGCCGGCCCGCCCCTCCCTACAGGCAGATCACGCAGACTTCAGCGCACCTACAGTGTAAGCGCGCCACAGTTTTGCCTCTGCGAGACTCCACTTGCACCCCCAATTACTATTGCATTAAGGAAGACATAATACAAGTCTTTCTTTTGATATGCTCTTTAATAAAATAGGCTACCAATCTACCAAAACAAGCTAACAGTCTGTGAAATGTAAAGACACTAATTAATGAAACCAGTTCAAGACGCATTATTCTTATTCTTATCATTCTTTATGAGCGCAGTAACGGTAAGGTATCTAATTACTTATTTATTTAGTTTTGCATAACTTAGTAACAGAGATGGTCAAACTAAAGTGGTAGAGACATGGCAGAATTCCTACAATGAAGACATTGAACTGTTCACCCGTGAGAGGGCAATCAAGAAAAGAGAGCAAGCGGCCCCATTGAGGAAGTTTACAGATGAAAAGACTCAGCCATGTTTATGCAGCACTGCACGTGGAGATGTGGACGCGCAAATCGCGCACATTAGGCGTACATGTATACAAACCTGCGGCGGAAACCCCTCTTGTCTGTCAGTGAGTGTGATTATTTTATAAAAGTAACGAAGTAACGCGTGTCGGGGCAATGTTAGTAACTGTAGTGTGATTACTGAATTATAAAAGTAACGCGTTACACTACTCCTTTACCGACAAAAGTAATATTATTACAGTAACGCGTTACTTTGTAACTTTGTAACGCGTTACACCCAACTCTGGTGCTGGGGGTGTACGGTTTAAACATGTCCTGGATTGTTATCTAGGATCACACCTAGATTCCTTGCAGTCTGAGTCGGGGAAACAACAGAGGTGCCGATGTTGATTGTTAGGTCAAGAGTGGGACAATCTTTTCCCGTAAGGAAAAGCAGTTCAGTCTTGTCAAGGTTGAGCTTGAAGTGATGAGCAGACATCCACTGAGAGATGTCCGCTAGACAAGCAGAGATGCGTGCGACGACCTTGGTCTCTGAGCGGGGAAAGGACAGAATTAATTGGGTGTCGTCAGCGTAGCAGTGGTATGAAAACCCATGTGGGCTAATGACAGATCCGAGCGAGTTTGTGTACAAGGAGAAGAGGAGGGGACCGAGAACAGAGTCCTGAGGGACCCCTGTAGTTAATTGACAAGGGTCGGACTCCGACCCTCTCCAAGTTACCCTGTAGGTGCAGTCTTTGAGGTATGAGGTGAGGAGGGAAAGTGCAGTGCCTGAAACTCCAAGTTTTTGGAGAGTGCGAAGGAGGATCTGATGGTTCACCGTGTCGAATGCAGCAGACAGGTCCAGAAGGATGATGACAGAGGAGAGGGATGCTGCTTTAGCCGTGTGCAGTTCCTCAGAGACAACAAGGGGAGCGGTTTCTGTGGAGTGACCTGCCTTGAAACCAGACTGGTGCGGATCCAGAAGGTTGTTCTGATGGAGATAAAAGGAGAGTTGTTTAAAGACAGCGCTTTCAAGTGTTTTAGACAGGAACGGGAGGAGAGAGACAGGCCTCTAGTTTATAACATCAGACGGGTTGAGAGTGGGTTTCTTTAGGAGAGGGTTTACTCTTGCCTCCTTGAGACTGTTTGGAAAGTGACCAGAAGTTAGAGAAGTGTTGATGAAATGGGTGAGAAACGGTAGAATATCAGGAGCGATAGTCTGAAGGAGGTTAGAGGGGATAGGGTCCAGAGGACAGGTGGTAGGACGGGCAGAGGTAACGAGGGTAAGAACCTCACTTGGAGAGAGAGGGGAGAAGGAGGTCAGTGTGTGGGTGAAAGGAGGGTCTGGTGACCCAGCGGTGAGTAAAGGTGAGTCAGAAAAAGAAGAGCGAATATCATCAACCTTTTTTTCAAAGTAGTTAGGAAAGTCGCTTGACAGAAGGGAGGAGGGGGGAGGGGCTTTGGGGGGGTCCAAGAGGGTGGAAAAGATTGAAAATAGTTTTTGGGGATTGGAATAGGAAGATTGGATCTTATCTTGAAAGAAAGTGCTTTTTGTCAGAGAGATCGGAGCAGAGAAAGAGGAGAGAAGAGCCTGATAGGTTAGGAGGTCGTCATGGTGTTTGGATTTCCACCGTTTCCGCTCTGCTGCCCGAAGGATGGTTCTATTAGCACGCAGTGCGTCATTTAGCCAGGGAGCAGGAGGGGACTGACGAGCCTGACGAGATGTGAGAGGACAGAGAGAGAGTCCAGAGAGGATGAGAGAGTAGAGAGGAGAGTTTCTGCAGCAGAGTTTGGAGGCAGGAGTTGGAACGAGTCAGAGGAAGGGAGGGCTGAGAGCAGCGATGAGGCAAAGGTAGAAGGGGAGAGGGAACGGAGGTTACGGCGAACAGGTGCAGGATGAGAAGAGATTAGTTTGTTATGTTTGGAAAGGGGTAGAGAGAATGAAATGAAGAAGTGATCGGATGTGTGGAGCGGGTTAACAGAGAGGTTAGAAGTAGTGCAGTTCCTTGAGAATATGAGATCAAGGACATTGCCAGCGTTATGAGTTGGTGGGGATGGAGACAGTGAGAAAGCAAAGGTGGTTAACAGAGATGTTAGTTTGTCTATCTTCCCTGTCTGGAGGTTGAAGTCTCCGAGAAGTACAGCGGGAGCATTATGTAAGCATCCAGGGAAGTTTCATGCTAAAGGTTTGCGCTGCTCTGCCAAACATCAAAGAGGTGCTTGTGTTTTTTTTAGATTTGAGTGAAGAACATGATCACTGGCAGGCCCAAAAGCTAAACTAACATTGCTCCAGATGGACTTTAACAGCTTCACGTGGGTGGGACTTGTTTGCCAGAATCTTTAGGCTACAAGCTTTCTCTAAATCATTAATTTATTCTGGTGTGTCTCAGTAATGCCTTCATAATCTGTAAAAAAAATCGTCTTTATCCATAACCCTCTAAATGGTCTCCATGTTCGAATAAGTTCATGTTCTGCAGCCAGTATTTTTCTCCTTTTGTTGTTAGAACATGCTCCTCCCGTCCCTCAATGAATGTCGGCTCAGATGTTCCACTCTGTGTTGTACGCTGTGCAGCACGTGTTTTGCTGCAGTGTGTTTCTCTCTGAGCTCCACAGACCCACCTCCCTGCTGCTGCCTGCCATCGCCCTGAAATGTAGGTTAGAGCAGGCTTCAGCCCCCACATGTGCATGTCCACACACACTCACCAAGACACAATGGAGTAGCTGAGTCTGGTCAGTCGTGCACACTTTAATCTGATGTGGAGGTTGCTGTTGTTTTCTAATGTGGTGGCAGGACATTTCAATTGAATATTGTTGCCAGGCTCAGCAGAGATGCTCAGTAGATCTGGACTACAGCATTCCGTTTGTGATGATGTTGCCATCTTAGGGTAGGAATACCGTGAACTTTGTTCAACACATGACGAAGGAACAAATAAACCAACACCATCGACGTTATCACTCAGTAGCCTACAGACCAACAAAATGATACCTGATATCCATAGTTTACATATTTGACGACATACTGGGTTTTCGGATAGAGCAATTGCACCCTGGTTATCCTCAAAGATGTTCACAGGAGTACATTAGGCGCTTTCACACCGGAGTACTTTTCCAAGGAACTAGGCCGATAGTTATTGGGATTTTGCTTTCACACCAAAAGGTTTGCACGAACCTTTTCACCCCCAGATAGTTCCTGCTCAGGGTCGGCTCCAGAATAAATCAAATGGGGGGGCAATCATTTACCACGAGGTGGCACACACTGCTGTCAACAAACAACACACAAACACCAACGCCTCTAACACACACAGCACTGTGCGTGCGCACTGCGCGCGTCATTAAGCCAAGACTCTCTCACACACTCTCTCTCACACACACTCACACACACACACACACACACACACACACACACACACAGACACACACACACACACACACACACACACACACATAGCGCTGTGCGCTAGGGGTTTCACAACTACCAATATTTACTAGTCGACACGTTTTTTCAAAATAGCAGTCGACTAGTCGACTAGTCGTTACGTCATAATAAAGACACACAAAGAGAGGTTTACAACTGTATTTTCTATTGGAACTCATACAGTAACGTTAAACACTGCATTTTAATTTGTGTTACATGGCTGAGTAAATAACAAACAGTAACTGGACTCACCAAAATCGACAGCAAAAAACTCTTGTTTACATAAATGCCACGTAAATCCAGTGCGCAACAGCGCATTGCGCAACACTTTATTCGCTGTCCTCCACGATAACGTCCACCTTTCCATATTTTTGGTTTGAACACCAACGCATCGACATGTGAGGGAAGGAGGCTTGACCGCTTTTGGGTGACAGTGTTGCCTGCCAGGGAAAAAACCCTCTCACTTGGGGTGCTTGTGGCTGGAATAGCCAGGTAGCTCCTCGAAAGCGAGGGAAGCGGTGCACGTTTTCTGCCCACCACTCCAGTGGATTATCCATTGTGGGGATATGCGGTGTCCGCTGGCAGTAATCCCTTAGCTCATCATCCGCATCACTGTTGACCCGTGTTTTCTTGCTGTTCGTTTGCCTCTGTTCAGTGCTGACGCCGGTCCGTTGCTCACTGGTGCTAGCATTACTGCTAGTGCTAGCTGTCGGCAGCGGGTGTTTCATCTTCAGATGGTTGCGCATAGCAAATGCATTTGTATTGTACTTCAGTACAGCTGTACACAACTGACACTTCACTGTGGAGTTGGTTACATCTTCGTTGAAGTACTGCCATACATAAGAATGTCGGACGTGTTTTGTAGCATTTTGCAGCAACTCGTTTACCTCCATTTTTTTCACGACTAGTTGACTAGGGCCTACAGCGCCAACTAGTGGTAAAGGTAGTCGACTAGTCGACTAGTCGATTAGTTGGTGAAACCCCTACTGTGCGCACCGCGTGCCTCATCACGCATTGGTGAAAGCAAAAACAGGCTATTTAAAATAGACTATACTCTACTCTTCATGCATAAATGCAGACAGACCCCAACATCTTTCAACATCAATCATAGCCAGGGCTGGCATCATTAAGTAAATGAAAAGCATATATACCTTTTTAGAAGAGTTGCAAGCGGCGAGTGCTGGTGCTGAACCTCAAGAGAATGGTGTTCTTCCATTCGGTTGTGCATTTTCTTGTTAAGTCTCTCTCAAATGAAAGTTGAACCAGCTGGGCCTTTCTTTTGTGGAGCATTGCACGTCTATGATCCGAAAAAAAGTTCCTTAGAGTGGAGAATGAATTCTCGCACATTGCTGTGGAGGCGCCAAATGTTAAGGCATGTTTGAAAGCAGTCATTACGCTTGGCATTGCCTTAAAGTCCGTGTGGTAATTGGAGAGGATGTGCTGTAGTCCAATCCCCCTCGATTGGCTGTGACTGTTTTTGCATGCTGAAAAACTGTTTCACAACTTCGTACTGTGCCTCAATTACAGGTGATCCTGACAGGTCCATAATGTGCTTTACAGCCTTTGCATCAAGGAATGTGTCACTTTCTGGATTCAGCGCAGCAAGTGATTTGGCCAGCTGCGAGTTGCGCTCGCTGAATCTCTGATCCATTTCTCCAAACACTGAATCAATCGTGCTGTAGTACAGTCTCTGAAGTTCTGTTTTGTCATTATCCCTGTGTCCTGTAGTTCCCTCGACTACATACCCATCCATAGTCGGGTTGGCTCTGCGTCTCCGTTTGGGCACTTCGGATCTCGGAGTAGCGCTGGCAGCCATGGCCATGTCCCACACTTTGTTAAACTCCCCACCACAACGGAGTTTGCCTCCACAAGCTGTTGCACAAGCCACGAGACTTAAACCTGTCATCAAGTCAGTATTTTCTCTCTGTAAAATCTTGTTTGGTGGGTCCAGCAGGGCAATAACTGTGTGCGCTAACTGAGCAATGAATGGGAAATTGGGCTCAGTCATCTCACGCAGCAGGCCTGTTGCTTCCATTCGTATCTCTGCGCCGTGGGCCATCACAGAATTAATGTCAGTCAAAAGGGATTTTATGTTGTTGAAGGATTTTATAATTACAGACACAGTGGCAAGATGTCCTGTCCATCTCTGTTCCAGAAGGCGTTTAAGGTGCACACCCTTATAATGCACAGCAACTGTGGGCTTCTTGCATAACTTGTAGAGGGCATTGCACACATGAAAGAAATCCACTAAAGCTGTCTCTGCTGACATAGCATGTACTACAATTAAGTGTAGCTGGTGGTTCAAACAGTGTACATAAGGAATCTCACGACCTAGTTTGTTTTGCAGGAGCTTCTGGACGCAAACATGTTTCCCAGACATCAGAGCAGCCCCATCAAATACCTGGCTTAGTATCTTTGATGTGTCGAGTCCAACTTTGTTGAGCTCTGCCACGACTGTGTCCGTTAATGTCTGTGCATCACCTTTGTCAGCTGTTGATATGATCAGCAGGCGCTCTGTGACGTCATTTGTCTCATTTACAAATCGAATGACAATCGAAATGTTTTCACACCCCATGGGGTCACAGGTTCCATCTACTTTCAGTGTGTAAAAGGAGTCTCCTATTTCCTCCACTATAGCCTCAGTCATCACATTGCTGAGTGTACTTATGAGTTAATTTTGCATTTCTTGACTAGTGTAAGTGGCGTTTTGAGGGATTGATTTCACTACATCAGCCAATTCGGGGTCTTTTTTTATCTTATAGTCCAGCAGGGAGAGGAAAAGGCCACTGCCCCCCTCTGACATGTTATCAAAAGCCTCTATCTTCCCTCGTAAAGGCAGCTGGTTTTCCACCAGAAATCCAACCACAACAATAAGAGAGGAGATATAATACCTGTTTTTTCGTTGTTGGTCTGCGTTAACAAGTGTAGAAATCTCCTTTCCAGTGCTGGCACGCCTCTCTCGCTCCTTCCACATTGCATAGCAAGAGAGATGCTCCTTTGAATTTGCATGTTTATGAAATCCCTTATCTCTCTCCTCCGCATTTTTCCAGTTACGGAAGCCAACAGACATAAATGCATCCATCCTCCGGGTTTTGCTAGACTGCCGACAGCAGAAACAAAATGCAGCATCGGCCTTGACACTGTATTCAAGCCAGTCTCGGTTGTGATACCAAGCAGAGGCAAACGAACGCCTCCTGCCAGTGAGGATGCTGTAAGGGTACTGTTTTAAGACAATTTGGTTGGGCTGATCAGTTCCAAGATCATCTATGGGTTGATTTCCAGCGCTAACGTTAGCTGCAGCAGGTAGATGGGCTTGGCTAGCAGGTGTATATTGGCTGGTCGAAGAGCACGGCTCCAGCTCTTCAGAGGTGGTGCCGGCAATGCTGGAGCTGGGTGCATTCCCTTCGTTTTCAGTCGGTGGAGGAGTTGGAGGAGGCCGTGTAGCAGCTGCACCTTGCAGCCATTTACGTATATCCATTACTTTATTACTTTATGTCCGACAGTCCGAGCTTAGCTTCGTCTCACTGACTTGCTAATTGTGCGCACATTTTTTGAAGTGATAACAACAAATCGGGGTCATTGGTCAAGAAACACACCAATCACCAGTGAGCACACCTCAAGCTGTGTTTTTTATTTATATTCTTTATTTCTGATTTATTTCACACACATTTTTTTTAGTGGAAACGTTTTCATTTATAATATGATAAATACATTTAAAAAATGGCAAAGTGGCAGGGCTTGCCTAGCCTGCGTTAGGGGGGGTTGTATTTCTTTAACTGGTGGATTATGGATATATAGTCAGGGGTGCACATAAGTGGTACGCAGGTACGCATGCGCGGCAACAATCTGAAATGCGTACCGTCACTTGTGTCACAAAGCGTATTTGCGTACCGACCAAGCGGCAAACTCTGGGGAACAGCCGGGACGCCAATACGGAAGTGCAACACACTGCAGTTCATACATGGGCCGCTAGGGACTGACTGCAGAAAGGAGCAATTTCCATAGACCCCCATGTTAAAATGCCCAACTTTACAGCAGAAAAAAACATGTTTCTACCCATGGATGCAATAAATATTATTATCGATATAGTTAGATTCCACCTTCATGATTATGAATTTGTGAGTGAATTGTTTTCTAACACGACCCTTTTATTTATATTAGGTCTTAAAGTTTTTGCATAAATTAGGGCGTGGTCACTTTGATGGACATGTACATGCCTCACTGTCAGCTAACAGCAACTTGTCCACTCTGCTAGGCTACAACCATAGAGGCTACAACGTTAGTTAGTCATAGTACTGTACTTGACCCTTTAGCTTTAGCCGTGTTCGTGGTGATTGTGCCTTTTAGGGAATATTGTTACAAATACCAGACAATTAAAATGTCGTGCTGTGGGCTTGAATTTACTAACAGAAGTCCAAGAAGTCTAAAATGATAATATTATATATGTTAATCCCGTTCGCAGGTGTTTGTGTGCTTGGTAGCTTAGCTTGTTACTTATTAGCCAGCTAAGGACGTAACCCTTTATACATACATATACATTTTAGTTTATGATTCAGCCTTGGGTAAGACTTTTATAGTCTATGGCTATGACACCAATAATGCTAAACGGGAGCAAATGTTAATAGGGGACCCAATTATCCCAGTGGTGGCCGCCGGAGCTAACGGAGCCGCAGGGGGCTAGCTCCAGCCGGCGTCCCGGAGCTAGCCCACTGCGGCTCCGTTAGGTCCGGGCGATGGAGTCCGTCATTATAACTGGAGATCAAGGAATGCAGCGAAACGCAGACTTGGTTCGCCTGCTGTAGTATTAGCTAAATAAATTATGTTGAACAAGGCTTATTAAGCTGAACATCGCCGGAATTGTTCTGCTATGTATCGGTACTTATTTTCTTAACGTGTGAATGACAAGCATTAAGAATAACAAAATATGGCTAGTTCTCTTGCAGATTGTCTCATTTGATTATGAATGTAACGTTTATATATGGGAACTACACTGTTAGCAGTAACTTGGTATGCATGTATTTCATGTTAGCTTAGCTTCTTAGCCTGAGCTAGCTCTGTGTACTTCCAGTTCGGAGGCAGCAGGTCCCGCCTCGGCTCCGCCTCTTTGCCCTTATTTGGAGCAGGCGGGATTAGACTCTGACGTCGCTGTCGAGCCGTTAGTGGCCGACTCCGCCTACTAAGGGCTTCTCGGCAACTCTGCAGAATCCTATGGGTGACGTCACGGACACTACGTCCATTTATATATACAGTCTATGGTACCGACCAACGTACTTGTGAAGCTTTTCCAGAAGGCGGTTAGATCACCGGACGACAGAGTCGGTTTCCGTGTGCACAGACAGGGCTGCTGTTAACGTCGGTCTGTACAGCAGCACTGTGCTAAAACAGCTGATCACAACGTTCACACGAAGCTCTGCACTCCACTACCACCCCCCCCCCCCCCCCCCCACCCCCCCAAACCACCAAATACAAACAAATAATTGAGATCAAGTCGTCATGACTCCACTCCGGAGGGATTCCCCGAACATTTCTTACAGTTTCTCATCAAGGGGGGTCTCCTGTCCCCGGTGCAAACACACTGCCTGTGTATTTTGTCATTAACCTTTTTCGGACCACTTATTTATTTATTTTGGTGACGATCCGACCTCCATGCTGCTACTCTGGTTCAAACTGCATCCACCAAACAATATGATTTATCTCGACGTCCCCAAAATAACCAAAATCTGACACGGTGTGAGATGTCTTTTTTTGGCTGTTCTGTCGTCATTTCCTGCGATCTTCTTCATGCAGTCAGTCAGAATGAATGAATGGGCATTTCTTTGACTATTTATAGGCAAATATTGGCATTACGGGAAGCCCGCAAAAGCTGCACCGCATTCGAGTTGATTGCGATTTATAAAGGGAAACAGGCGTAGGAAGTGCCATACGCACTTTCCTCGCCGGTACGCAATGTTTTGTGAATCGGATAATGTCGGAAAATGTCTGTACCTATTTTTTTGCTTTGTACTACGTAAGCAACTTTCCCACGTGAATCCTACGCAAGGCGTTATAAATGAGGCCCCAGGCCTTGTAGATGTCATTACATACGTATATGAAGCTGCCTACCACTTCACCATCAAATTCTTGTTTCTGTTCACATGGGGTGGACCTCGGCTTTCAGTCAAAACTTCTCCCGTATTTTTGTTATGAATTTCTTTTGACTCATCCTTATTTCTATGAAGTATGATGGACTGTTTTTATCATAAAACCTTTATTTTTCATTTCCTTTAAGAACTTATATTTTAAATAATTGCCAGCTTGTTTTGTTGAGAAAAGTAAATACTCATCCCAGATTTGTAAATGCACTTTACTGATTTTTGGTTAGAATAGACCAAACATTAGCCCTAGCATACTTTTTTTTTGGGACTCATTTTGGATTATCGTTTAATAACAAAGAGAGTTGAAGAGTTTTGTTGTGTACAGTGTATTTTTGAAATTGGCAAGTTACTGTGAAATAAATGGAGCAGGCTTAAGCAATTAAGGATCGAGGAGCGATAATGGAGGATTGATAACCGAGGAACCACCAGACCATCCTCCGATGAAATCCTCAGATACTCGCTCCACCCCCTTACTGTGTATCGCTCACTGATTGGACGTTGCAGCGCATGCACTGATCTGATGCTTCTTGACATGAGAGCCGTTTCCCAGCGGAGTGAAGAAAATAAATGAAACTCACGAGAGTCACTCCTCAGTTTATACTGTGTTTTGTTTCAATTCATGTATCATTTAGTTACAAATATGTGATATATCTGAACAACAAAGTGGACTACATTTATTTTATTCATTTATTGGAAACATTTTCTTGATCGCTTTTTTCGTTTTACATTTTCATTTATTGTCATTTCCATTCAGTCAGTCATTAAGTGTGTTAAGCTTGGGTGCACATGAATCGCGTATGAACAATAAGTAAATCAGACTCGGTATTCTCTTCAGCATGTCTCCGGTAAGTTTATTCACAGACTGACAACAGTCAACGTAGTG
The DNA here is from genome assembly GCF_949606895.1 of Notothenia rossii. Taxonomy (NCBI): domain Eukaryota; kingdom Metazoa; phylum Chordata; class Actinopteri; order Perciformes; family Nototheniidae; genus Notothenia; species Notothenia rossii. The sequence goes on along the minus strand of NC_136912.1, from coordinate 49,100,873 downwards.
ACGTCACATTAGGACGTACCTTCATACAAGAACAGAATAACAGTGCGACTGCTACCGTAGTACACAGACTAAGGGCGTCATCAAATAATAATACTTAACACCCCCACTCGCTCTTAGCTTACTGGGTTACCTGAGAACAAAACAAAATAAGGCTTCTTTTTCTTTTACCTTAACTATGTTAACTCTTTGCCCTTCTAGGTGCCAAACATATCCTGAGCAAACCTCTTTAGCTTTATTTTGGTGGCTGGTTTTGTCATCACATCAGCGATCATTTGCTCAGTAGGACAGTATTCCAAAATTACCTTTCCACTATTTACAGTCTCCCTTATGAAATGGTACTTAATATCAATGTGCTTGCACCTTTGCCTGTTTACTGGGTTTCTGGCTAGTGCTATAGTACCTTGGTTGTCTTCGTACACCTTTGTTTGTGCATATTTGTATTTGTCTATACCTCTGAGTAATTGTTCTAAGTAGATGTATTCCTGTATGGCTGATGCTAAGGCCATGTACTCTGCCTCGCAGGTAGATCCTTGCCTTCCATGAGATCAAGGAGCTTCCTTCACTGAGACTGGCACAATATCCTGATGTACTACGTCTGTCTGTTACGTCTGATGCCCAGTCAGCATCACTGTACACTCTCAGACCTAGTCTATCTGTGTCATTTCTCTTAAAGCATAACCCCTGTTCTGCTGTACCTTTAAGGTATCTGAACACATGTTTTACTGTGTTCCAGTGCTCTTCAGTTGGTTCAGCAAAGTGCTGAGATAGTTTACTGACCACAAAACATATATCTGGTCGAGTGCATGTGGACAAGTAGATTAAACTTCCTACTGCCTCCCTGTACTTTCTTGGCTCTTTAATGTTTTCAGCGTCTGCTGTGTATTCTAGTTTTGGCTCACATGGTGTGTCTCTGAACTTGCAATCCTGCATTTCAAATCTCTCCAGTATTTTGCTCACATATCTCTTTTGAGACATTTTGACTTGACCTTCTGTTTGCTCAAAATCTATACCTAAGAAATATTTCAACTTTCCCAGGTTTTTCATTTTGAACCTTTCAGTGAGCATCCCCTTTACACTTTCCAATACACCCTCGTTGCTGGCTGCTATAATGAGATCGTCAACCCATATTATTAGGATTACCTTTTCGCTGTGCTTTTCTCTTGTATACACACAGTGATCAGCGGGGTTTTGTACAAAACCATTTTCAGTCAAACATGTATGTAACATAGCATTCCAGTTTCTGCCTGACTGCTTTAAACCATAGAGAGATTTGTGCAACTTGCATACTAACTCTTCACCTGTTTTTGACTGTTTCTCATAACCTTCTGGTTGTGTCATATATATTTCACAATCAATGGGTGCATGTAAATAGGCTGTTTTAACATCCATTTGGTGTAAGATTAAGTTCTCCTGTGCTGCCTTTTGCATGAGTACTCTTACACTTGTCATGTCAGCTGTGGGTGAAAATGTCTCATCATAGTCGATTCCTGGTTTCTGACTGTAGCCTTTAGCTACAAATCGCGCCTTGTACTTGTACCCATCAATGTCACTCTTGAGTGCGTAGACCCATCTACCCCCCACTGCCCGTTTGCCTGGTGGCAATTGGGTGAGGTTGAAGGTCTCGTTCTCCTCCAGTGATCTCATCTCCTCGTTCATGGCATTTTTCCACTGCCTTGATTTGGGTGACGCTATGGCGTCCTGGAAGGTTTGAGGAATGTTGCATACTGCTCTGTAACAAAAATCCATGCATGTTTGCAGTTTGTCCTCCGTATCGTCAGTCTCAAACTCCTGTAGGTGAGCTGGTCTCCTCCTGGTTCTGGGTGGGTTTTTTCTGTTTGGAGTCTCGGTGACTTTACCCGGCTGTGTACGTTCAGTCTGTTCAGGTAAAGTCCCAGAAGCACCACTTTGAGTATCTTGACCTGGCACATTTCCCACATCACATTCATCAACAACATTTTCATCGCTGTCCTTGACCCTGGGATGTACATCACTATCACCATATTCATTGTATGACTCTGGTGTTTGTGTTTCCTTTTCTTTATCCCCCTTTGTTGTGAATTTTACCAATCTGTGCTTTTGGACCCTCTCTGTGTCTGGATAATACACCAGGTAAGCTGGGCTATTTTTTATCATAGCCTATGAAAACACCTTGCTCACACCTAGGGTCGAGCTTTCCCTTCTCTTGTTTGTAAGCAAAACACACTGACCCAAATTTCTGAAGTTTGGATATATTTGGTTCTTTGCCTGTGAACAGCTCGTATGGCGTTTTCTTTGTGCGCCTACTGTAACACCTGTTCCTTACATAAGCTGCTGTCTGTATGGCGTAGTTCCATAGTTTATTTGGTAACTTGCTTTCTATCAGTAAGCATCTGCCCATATCATAGAGAGTTCGCCAACCTCTCTCTGCTGTACCATTTTGGTGGGGTGAATAGGGTGCAGACGTCTCGTGTCTAATCCTATTTTTGGTTAACAGTGCCTGGAAGTCTCGGCTTGTAAACTCAGTGCCGTTATCTGAACGGATACACTTAACTTCTCCGTAAGGTGCTATGTCTGCTAAGAACCTTTCTGTGGCCTGCACTGTATCACTCTTGGACCTTAGAAAATACACAAAAATAGTACCAGAGTAGTCGTCTGTAAAAGACTGTGTATATCTGTGCCCTTCTATGCTTGGTGTTGACATGGGACCGGCTAAGTCTGTGTGGACTAGTTCTAAGGGCATCTTAGCCTTTTTGTCTGGCTCCCTATTTCTCGTTTGGGTGAACTTGCCCTGTGTACACACTTCACACAACTGAGCTGGTTTGACTGCACTTCCTCTTATCTCCATGCCTTTCACTACACCTTGTAAATTTTGTACATCTTCGTAATTGCAATGACCCAAAATTTCATGCCAAGTTTGCATGTCGTGACACCCTTTACATTGGTCAACATTCCCCTCAACAGTTGGTAAGTAATACAAATTTACACTTTCATGGATGTCAAACCTGCTGCCGTCTTTGGTAACCATGTGACTGTCCCCTTTCTTGAAGGTGATTGTCGCCCCTCCGTTTGTTGCTCTTGCCACCGAAAAGATGTCATGTGGGTATGAGGGCATGTACAGTGCATCCCGTAGCTGTGCTCTGTGTTGTCGTCCGGCGTCGTCTAATAGACATATCACCGCCGTTCCTCTTCTCTGTGCTGTTCCATTGCACTTGGTCCCGTCAGCTAACTCCACTGAATGAGACTCGGGCTGGAATGAATCGTCGAAGCTTTTAAACTTTCCGATGTTGTTCACGATGTGGGATGTCGCTCCTGCGTCCACCATGATGCCTTTCATCTTCACGTTGTCTGGTGGTTTCCCGCTCTTTGTGTGCTTGGCCTTGAAGAGATGGTCTTGGTCGCCATTCTGTTCCTCTGCGACTTTTCTGGCACCATCTTCTCCCCCCTTTTTCTTACAGAGTGATTCATCGTGTGTATTCCTTTTGCAGTAACCGCACCACACTTTTCGAAAACATTTTCTTGATATGTGTCCTTTTATTCCACACTTGTAGCACGTCACATTGGCATCTTCATCTCTTCTGTTGCTAGCGTGCGTCTTGGTGCCTCGGCCTTGCCTTGCACATGTTTTCATCACATTATCTGTGGATTCTGCTGTGTTCATTTTCTCCGACTCTTCATAGACCCTTAATCTTCTTCTAAAGTCTGTGAACGTAACGTTATCTTCGTTCTGTGTTACATGGACGGCGAATGGCTTGAAGGAGTCTGGTAACCCATTTAGTATCATGGCTATGGTCAGTCCATCACTCATGGTCTCGCCTGCATCTCTCAGGGCTGTAATCACGTTCTCTGCCCTTATCATGTAGTCGGTAACACTCTCATTGTCTGCCATGTGCAGCCTCGTTAACGACGTGTATAAGTTTATTATCCTCGGCTTGCTTTTCCCTGAATAATGTTCTTTCAGTATTTTCAGAGCCTTCCTGCCGTCATCTGCGGCCTCATGTCTTATTAGCGACAGGCTCTTATCATCTATCAGCCTTATTAGCTCAGCATAGCAATCAGCATTCTTCCTTCTATCTGCATCTAGCTGTTCTTGATCAGCACCGGTGGGCTCATGTAAGATAGTCTCTTTTAGCCTCAGAGTATGTAAGCAGCCTAGGAATCTTGTTTCCCAAAGGTCATACTTATCTTCACATCCTTTGAATAAGAGCTGCGGTGCCAGGAGACCTGTTGCTCTGCTTGCCATTTTTGCGCGCCAACTTTACCGCGAGGGCTACTAGCTTGCTAATATACTTCACTTGCTAAGCTAGCTTGTTAGCTTAATTGGCTAACGCGTAATACGTCGCGTAACACTTCTTCCGATAATCTAACTCACTTATCTCCAAGTCGGTTTGTGTCCAACTCTGCCTGGGCCCATAACCTGTTAAGCTTGGGTGCACATGAATCGCGTATGAACAATAAGTAAATCAGACTCGGTATTCTCTTCAGCATGTCTCCGGTAAGTTTATTCACAGACTGACAACAGTCAACGTAGTGACGTCAAATTAGGACGTACCTTCATACAAGAACAGAATAACAGTGCGACTGCTACCGTAGTACACAGACTAAGGGCGTCATCAAATAATAATACTTAACAAAGTGCTATTTAAAATGTTAATTTGCTACATATCCACACAAACAAAGTGTGCAATCCAATGAATGTTAATCTAACTGGGTTTTGATAGATAATATATCTCTTTTTCTTCTCTCAATTATTTTATTTATATTGTGCACTCTAATCAATATTAATCAAACTATTGTTTGTTTATACATTTTAAGAATGACGTTTATCTTTCTTGAGAATGAGTTCTTATTTTCTTTTATTTATTGGGTTCTACAACAGATAATACAAATGTTTGTGTCAGTAAATGTGTGGCGGGGGTGTTTGTGAAAACAACGGGGACAGAGCTGGGTTGCGGTCGGATAATCGAAAAATCAGCTCCTAACGTCTAACCCTATCGTCTATTCCTTGACCTCTGAGTGAAACGTCACGGGGTCATCACAAACGGACGTCGCTTCACGTGACGCTCCGGAGGAAAGGACGTCCCATTGCTCTTAAAACTCATTTCCCTGCTTCTCGTGGTTTCCTTGCGTCCCTCCATGCTTCCCTGGTGGGAGGGACTAGACGCAGGGAAACGACCAGCGGCGCCGGATTCATTTCAGAAGTGGGGGGGCCAAAAAGTGCGTGTGTATGTGCAAGGGTGTAACTTTGGTTTGAGAAGTGGGGGGGACACAAAACAGGGTGTCCTCCGCAATGAAACATTGTTCTCGATTTAATTCCATTTCCTGTCTTTCTACACATATATATTAGGGACTATGGTGTTAACTAATCCAAGAAAAATGTGTAGTGTATATAATGAGTGTGCAAACTTATCTATCCATGAACCTGTTTTATTTGTGATGACCTCACATCCTATAGGGGGGTCCGGGGGCATGCCCCCCCCGGTAAGATTTTTTTCTTTAAATTGAAGTTAAATGCATCAATCTGGTGCACAAATTAAGAGATTTAAGGATACAGCTCTCAACACTCATATGAAACAGACTTGTATATATTTCAATACTCCAAAAACCATTAAAATATTCTCACAACAAATAACACATCATTGATATACTCCTCTCTCCTATCTTTATCTTACCTAGTCTGCATTCTTTCTTTTTATTTATGCATATTTTACTAATCACTCCCCTTTCAAACTGTGTTTTTAATTCTTTACTGAGATTGGAATAATTGTTTTACTTATTTTGAACAACTATATTAAATAGATGGACATATTTGTTTAGACCAAACCGTTTGAGACCCACTGAGATAACTTAGACTAAAGTTTACAATATAATCACTCAGCGAGTCCTTTACCTCCCTGAGCTGATGTTACCTCAGCCTCTCAGTCCGACAGGAGAGGACTCTCCCTCTCCTTATTGTTGAAACAGCTTCTAATCTCCGTTAGCTCCGAGCTAGCACCAGATGCTAACAACAACCCCCTTAACTCTCTCGGTCTCTCTATCTCACACAAAATGCGCTCCTGCCACACACACACAGACGCTCCTCCATGAAAAAAAAAAAAAGAACACATTTGAAAAGTGGGGGGGACACAAACTGGATTTTGAAAAGTGGGGGGGACATGTCCCCCCTGTCCCCAGTGGAAATTACGCCCATGTGTATGTGACATAGGCCTACTTGCCAACCCTCCCGATTTTCGCGGGAGACTCCCGTTTTCCTCCCGGGGTCATATTTATCCCGCATTTCTACCGATTTCTGACTAAATCTGATTTGTTTCTGTTGAGCATATTTAGTTATATGACAAAGCCATGTTAAGCCAATCACATTAGTTACATTTGGAACATGTGTTGCCTGCGTGCACACTGGGCACACTGGGATGCTGTTGCGAGCATGCGCACAATAAACGGTCTTGTGAACTCCGACCAAAGAGATGATGGTTGTGTGTGATTTCTCTCCGTGAATATAGCTAGCTAACCACATTGGTGACTGATATAACGTGCTGCAGAAATGTCTCACGCTACAGGTTATGGGCCCAGTCATGCAGGCCAAAGGTGGTTCAGACTTTTATTCGACGGTGAAGAGAAAAGTTACGAGCTCTGGGAGACGAGGTTCCTCGCGCACATGGAGTTACGTGGTCTCAGAGAAGTTATCTCGGAAGACCCGGAGATAGATGGGTATGACGAAGAAACTCTCGCGGAAGATGAAACCAAGAACGGTGAGGCATATGCAGAGCTAGTGCAATGTCTGGACAACAAGAGCTTGTCGTTAGTAATGAGGGACGCGAAACGTGATGGAAGAAAAGCACTGAATATTCTTCGCGAGCACTATGCAGGAAAAGACAAACCCCGCGTGGTGAGTTTGTACTGTGAACTTTCCTCGCTCCATAAGGCTAGCAATGAAACGGTCACTGACTATATTATTCGAGCAGAAACTATATTCACGTCATTGAGAAGAGCAGAAGAGCACATTAGTGATGGGCTTCAGATAGCTATGGTAGTAAAGGGGCTACCTGATTCATACAAGCCATTCGTCGTGCACATCACCCAGACGAATGACACTGTAACGTTTGGCGAGTTTAAAACGAAACTGCGAAGTTATGAGAGTACAGAAAAATATGGGAAGAGTGACGTGAATGTTGAAGAAGACAACGTGATGAAATCTAGCGGGGCAACGAGGTCACGAGGACGAGGAAGAGGAAAGAAAATGGACCTGGCTGATGTTGAGTGTTACACGTGCGGTAAAAAGGGACACATGGCCAGAATATGTCCTGACGGGTACCACGTGAGAAGAGAGGAACGAAAATGGGACACACCACAGCGAGGAATGGGGCGCAGTCGAGGACGAGGCCGTGACCATGTGAAGAAAGCTGATGAAGAGACGGAGGCAGAGCCAACATCTTTCAGTTTCTTCAGGATGAGTGACTGCCCTACACAGAGAGGGAACAAGAAAGGTCTAATGGTCGACTGCGGCGCCACAGCACACATGATCAACGACGCCACAAAGTTCAAAACAGTTGACAAGAGCTTCAGACCCGAGGACCACATGATCGAGATGGCCGACGGATCCAAGGTGAGCGGGATGGCGAAGATGAGGGGAGACGCTGAAGTCTGTTTGCTGGACAGCGAAGGACGACAGGTGAAAACGAGGCTCAAGCAAGCGCTCTACATCCCATCTTTTCCACAAAACATCTTTTCAGTCAAAGCAGCGACAGCCAACGGAGCTGAGGTCCACTTCAAGGACGGTAATGACTGGCTGGTCAACAAGAATGGTACCAAGTTCAAAATGGACGTGTATGGTAGGCTGTATTACCTTAGCACAGTAGAGGATGAAAATGTTGATGAAATGTATGGGTGTCATGACATTCAAACGTGGCATAGGATACTTGGTCATTGCAATTTTGATGATGTTGCAAAATTAGAGAAGGTGGTTGAAGGGATGTCTATAAAAGGGAAACATGACATGTCCAATCAAAACTGTGAAATATGCACACAGGGCAAATTTACACAAAGCAGAAACAGGTATGCAGATGCTAAAGCTACAACTGTGTTAGAGCTAGTTCACACAGACCTATGCGGTCGTATAGAACCAGCAGATAAAGATGGGTACAGATATGCAATAGCATTTACTGATGATTACAGTGGGATGATTTTTCCATACTTTATCAAAGCAAAGAGTGACGCGACAAAAGCTACTGAAAAATTCATAGCAGATGTAGCGCCATATGGAAAGATAAAGTGCATAAGGTCTGATAACGGCACAGAGTTTACGGGACAAGAGTTCCAGTCTCTACTTAGGAGTAACGGGATAAGGCATGAGAAGAGTGCACCCTACTCACCTCATCAGAATGGAACTGCCGAAAGAGGTTGGAGAACCTTATTTGAGATGTCACGATGCATGCTATTGGAGAGTAACCTCCCAAAGCAATTATGGACATATGCTGTACAGACAGCAGCTCAAATCCCCAACAGGTGCTACAGTAAGCGGCTAGAGCAGACACCTTACTGTGTTTTCACAGGAAAAACACCTAACCTATCTAACATGAGGATATTTGGCTCTGAATGCTATGTATATAAGCAGGATAAAAAGAAGCTGGATTCTAGATGTGAAAAGGGGATCCTTGTAGGCTATGACAAATACAGTCCAGCATACAATGTGTATTATCCTGAGACAGGAAAAGTCCTAAAACATAGGCTGGTGAAATTCATCACCAAAGGTAGCGCAGATAGACAGACTCAGACAGATTGTGACATGGGGGAAGACTTTGAGAGTTATGCAGATACACCACCAAAGAGAGTCAACCAGGTACAGGGACAGCCTAAGGAGCGTAAAGAGTCCAGTGGTGAAGAGACTGCTGAGGCAGGTCCTACCCAGATAGATAGTACTGAGAGAGAAGAGGGAGAAAGGAGATACCCTACGAGACAGAGAAAGGCTCCAGAATACTTTAAGGAGTACCAGTGTAAAGCTGAGTGTGATGGTGACGAAAGTGAGAATGTAGATTATTTCTACAGAGTAGCTTATGGTGTACCTAATACACTTAAAGAGGCAATGGACTCTAAGAAGTCAAAAATGTGGGCTGATGCGATGAAAGAGGAGATTAATTCTTTGACCGAGAATGAAACTTTCACTCTGACTCCACTGCCAAGAGGCAAACAAGCAGTGGGAGGTCGCTGGGTATATGCAGTGAAAGAGAGCCCAGATGGATCTGAGATTTGTAAAGCCAGATATGTTGCAAAGGGGTATAGTCAAGTTGAAGGGATTGATTATAAAGAGACCTTTTCACCAACAGCCAACATGACCTCTGTACGAGCATTAATGCAGGTGGCTGTACAGGAGGATCTTACTTTACACCAAATGGATGTGAAGACTGCTTACCTCCATGCTCCAATCGACTGTGAGGTATATATGGAGCAGCCGGAAGGTTTTGAAATCAAATCAAAAACAGGGGAACACTTAGTGTGTAAACTAAACAAGTCATTGTATGGTTTAAAACAGTCCGGACGTAACTGGAACATGTTACTGCATGATCACCTTACAGAGAACGGTTTTGTGCAAAATGATGCTGATCATTGTGTCTACAGCAGAAATACTGAGAATGAGAAAGTGATTCTGTTAGTATGGGTGGATGACTTAATCATAGCAGCGAGTGACAACACCTTACTCACTGATGTCAAAGAAATGTTGAACAAAAGTTTTAAGATGAAGGATATGGGTCCACTTAAACACTTCCTGGGTATCGATTTCAGACAGAGTGATGGAGAGATCAAAATGACTCAAAAGAGACATATAGAGAAGATGTTAGCAAAATTTGGAATGTCTGAATGCAAACCGAGATCCACCCCATGTGAGCAAAAGTTAAACTTTGACAGTGAGGGTGAAGTGATTGATTCAACAGGATACCGAGAGATAGTAGGTAGCTTGATATACATTATGACATGTACTAGACCTGACCTGAGCTGGGTGGTTAGTAAACTATCTCAATACCTAGCAGAACCAAAGCAGCAGCATTGGGCTACAGCCAAACACCTACTGAGGTACTTAAAGGGTACTATAGATCAAGAGCTACACTACCAGAAATGTGAGGAAAGCGTTCTAAAGCTGGAGGGGTACAGTGATGCTGATTGGGCAGCCGATAGGGATGATAGGAGGAGCACAACTGGATACTGTTTCAGCTTAACTGAGAATGGTCCAGTTATATCGTGGAAGAGCAGGAAACAGCCAACGGTGGCATTATCCACCTGCGAAGCTGAGTATATGGCACTAGCAGCCACTACTCAAGAGAGTATGTACCTTGTACAACTACTAAGAGGAATAGATAGTTGTAACCAGCATGTACCAGTCAAGATATATGAGGACAACCAGGGGGCGATAGCTTTATCTAAGAACCCAGTATGCAGACAGAGAAGCAAACATATTGACATAAAGTATCACTTTGTACGGTCTGCACACACAGAAGGGAAAATATGTATAGAATACTGTCCTACTGCAAACATGGTAGCGGATGTCTTTACCAAGCCAGTGACAAAGGCTAAGTTTGAGAGTTTCAAGGGATATTTGTTTGGAGAGTAATGTGAACTGGCAGATGTAAATGTTTTGAAGTCTTAAGAACACTGCCAGTATGCCAAATGTTTTATTTTTTTTGGAGTTGTGTATTTTTGGTTTTATTTACCATTATAGAGAGCTATACACATGTCTTTGAGTGGGAGTGTTGAGCATATTTAGTTATATGACAAAGCCATGTTAAGCCAATCACATTAGTTACATTTGGAACATGTGTTGCCTGCGTGCACACTGGGCACACTGGGATGCTGTTGCGAGCATGCGCACAATAAACGGTCTTGTGAACTCCGACCAAAGAGATGATGGTTGTGTGTGATTTCTCTCCGTGAATATAGCTAGCTAACCACATTGGTGACTGATATAACGTGCTACAGAAATGTCTCACGCTACAGTTTCATTCTAATATGACGCACCAAATGTTACTGTTTCCACTCAGACTTCAATACAGCTACACCATTGTTTGGTCTCCATGGTAACGTGTCTCTTTAGTAGCGCGAGCAAATGAAAGTCTGAGAGGGTGTTCAGGAGGAGAAAACAGAACAAGAATGGACAACTCGACCCTCTGCTCACTCCTTTCCTGTAAATTAAACAGGTCCAGCCCACACATATGACAGCGCAACTTTGCTCATTCCATCTCTTATTTTTTCCTATACGCTCTTGTTTGACAAGCTGAATGTTGACTGGTGTTTGACTGAAGTAATCTCTGTGAAAAGTTCCAGTTATTAACTCGGTAATTACAAAGCTGTCATCTCCACATTTGGAGAAAGTTACAAGCCGTTTGAAAGCAGCAAATCTGCATATTTCACAGAAGGCTCGTTTAGTGGTTTTGCAAATAATTAACCACTCTCTGTTTTTGTACCATTCTGAGTACCTTACTCTTTGTCCAAATAAGCTTTCTTTTGCCCGTCACAATGTCCCAAGAACAAACCTCCACGCAGTCGGAAGTTGGAACCAGCCTGTTTCGGTTCAACGATGCCGGCGGCGGCGGTTTTGACAGCCTCTGCGGCCGCAGAGCGGCTGCTTTTGGGTTCATCTGGCTGCGCTGGTTCTATGGTTGAAGGACCAGGCTCCGGAGTTGCGGATGTCAGGGATGTGACATTCAAGTCGTTGTATTTCAGTTTAGTTTGACAGTATTTTGTTTTCTTCTGCGCTGGTTCTTCTGAAATGTTTACAAGTGTGTATATATTATTTCTATAGGTTAACGGCTGACACACACAGAACAACGTAACAAATAAACTAAACAACGTAACAAATAAACAAATAAGCTTTTCTATTGGTTGTAATTTACATGGATAGGCCTACATTTGAATGGTGTGACAATGTCCTATTTTATTGGGTTAAAATGTACATATTCTTCCTGTTATGTCTGCCTGCTTTATTTTACCAAATGCAAAGTGACCTGCTGCTCCATCGAAATCAGTCGCATTAACCCGAAGACATATTTTGAGTTGTAGGCTATACACTGTTGAAAAGAGGAGATTCCTAGCTTTCTAATGATATCAGGATTGTTTTTGTACTCCAAATATTAAGCAAAATATGCCACATTATATAATGACTGTCACCGAGTCATCATTTTGAGAGAAAGGCCTTTAAAGTTTCCTCTTCTCTGGAAACCATCGATCTGATTGATTATTAGCGGAGCAAATGATCAAAATAGTACGGAGGGAAGATATTTTCGTTTGGATTACTGGTCTGGGGGAAACCCGCGAGTGTGTGTGTGTTGTGTGTGTGTGTCTGTGTGTGTGTGTGTGTGTGTGTGTGTGTGTGTGTGTGTGTGTGTGTGTGTGTGTGTGTGTGTGTGTGTGTGTGTGTGTGTGTGTTACTCCGTTCTCCGCTTGTAATTATGCCGTTACAAGCTTCAAAGTTGTAGGCTATTTATCATCTGAATTTGCAGGAACAAGTTTAATATTCTGAAAGCCAAGACTTTGTTTATTTGAAATCAGATGAAAACAAACTGTAACGGACCCTGCCGTGTTATGATTACTATATGCCTTACATCAGGGGTTTTCAAAGTGTGGGTAGGTGAGCCTCCCCTCAGAGAACATAAGAACAGCCGCGCCTCCCCTCCCAATTATTATTGCTGTTATTAGGGTCTGAGACCTAGGTCGGCGAAGACCCTATTGAAATCGGTCGCGCAGCGACCGATAAACCTGCGAAACACACACAAAACAGGGAAAACGACCGGCAAAAGCACAGAAAAGGTTCGGAAATCATGACGGGTGATAGGCCGCGTGAGCCCAGCCCCATGTGACTCGGCCATCCTAGGCCGTCCATAAACATGATTGATATCGGTCCGATTATTATTAGGGTCTGAGACCTAGGTCGGCGAAGACCCTATTGAAATCGGTCGCGCAGCGACCGATAAACCTGCGAAACACACACAAAACAGGGAAAAAGACGGGCAAAAGCCCATCAAAAGTGGCCTAAATCATGACAGTAGGTGGCCCACGCCAACCTAGTCACATGGGCGCTCGCGCCCATGTGACCTCGGCCACCCTAGGCCGAACATTATTGATATCGGTGCGATTATTATTATTCTGATTATTATTTTAATACATTGCGCGCACTTTTGACCCCCGCAACATATGTGAAAACTCACCAAATTTCGCACGCGCGTCAGAAGTCGTGAAAATTGCGATGTGTAATTGGTTCCGGAACTTTGCGTCAAAAATTGCGTAGGCCACGCCCACTTCCGTTTTTAACGTTAACTCCCCCCACTTTAACTTTCACGTAAACGAACGAAACTCGCTACGCATATCTAGGGTGCGGAGACGAGCAAAAAAGCCTCTTGGAGGGGTATAAAATAACGTACAGGAAGTCGGCCATTTTGAATTTGGCCCTCGCACTTTAACGAACTCCTCCTAGGGACTTTATCCGTACCACTCCAAATTCCTCGGGTAGCTTCTCCACAAATGGGCGATCTAAAGTTATCACGGACATTTTTTTCTTTCGCACGGCGTAGCCGTGATTTGGCGCCAAAGTTCGCGTTCGCTCGATGCTAGGCCATCCCTCAACATGGAACACGATGATGTCATAACTCAAACTGACATGCTCAGAACGCCACCAAACTTCACGTGATGGTTAACACTGCGGCCCTGAACAGCTCTACGTAAAATCCGATGTTACTTAATGTGGCGTTACCATGGCAACGGATCCCTCGCCATAATTTGGCGTCGGAAAAACGCGATTTATCGCGTTTTTCGTCCTCCGCACTTTAACGAACTCCTCCTAGGGACTTTATCCGTACGACTCCAAATTCGTCGGGTAGCGTCTCCACAAATGGGCCATCTAAAGTTATCACGGAACTTTTTTTCTTTCGCACGGCGTAGCCGTGATTTGGCGCCAAAGTTCGCGTTCGCTCGATGCTAGGCCATCCCTCGCCATGGAACACCATGATGTCATAACTCAAACTGACATGCTCAGAACGCCACCAAACTTCACGTGATGGTTAACACTGCGGCCCTGAACAGCTCTACGTCAAATCCCATGTTACTTAATATGGCGTTACCATGGCAACGGATCCCTCGCCATAAAACACGGTGTCGCTGTAACTCCAATGGACACGGTCCCATCGTCCCCCAATCTTCACTTTTATATCACCGGTTCATGCCTCAACAGCTCTACGTGAAATCTCAGATCTCACCGTATGCCGTTTCCATGGCAACGCATCGCTCGCCAAAAAACACGATGTTGTGTTAACTCAATGGAAAATCGTCCAAACGGCACCAGACTTCATATGATGGGTGATGGTCAGGCCCTAAACAGCTCTAAGTCAATTAGGGGATGTCATCATATGCCGTTGCCATGGCGACAGATCCCTCGCCATAAAACCCGGTGTTGTGTTAACTCAATGGAAAATCGTCCAAACGGCACCAGACTTCAGACTATCATTAATGGTCCGGCCCTCAACAGCTCTATGTCAATTATGGGGTGTCATCATATGCCGTTGCCATGGCAACGCATCCCTCGCCAAAAAACACCATGTTGTGTTAACTCAATGGAAAATCGTCCAAACGGCACCAGACTTCAGATGATGGCTAATGGTCCGGCCCTGAACAGCTCTATGCCAATTATGGGATGTCATCATATGCCGTTTCCATGGCGACAGATTCCTCGCCATAAAACCCGGTGTTGTCGTAACTCAACGGAAAATCGTCCAAACGGCACCAGACTTCAGACTATCATTAATGGTCCGGCCCTCAACAGCTCTAAGTCCATTATGGGATGTCATCATATGCCGTTTCCATGGCAATGCATCCCTCGCCATCAAACACGGTGTCGCTGTAACTTCAATGGACACGGTCCCATCGTCCCCCAATCTTCACTTTTATATCACCGGTTCATGCCTCAACAGCTCTATGTCAATTATGGGGTGTCATCATATGCCGTTGCCATGGCAACGCATCCCTCGCCAAAAAACACGATGTTGTGTTAACTCAATGGAAAATCCTCCAAACGGCACCAGACTTCAGACTATCATTAATGGTCCGGCCCTCAACAGCTCTACGCCAATTATGGGATGTCATCATATGCCGTTGCCATGGCAACGCATCCCTCGCCATAAAACACAACGTTGTGTTAACTCAATGGAAAATCGTCCAAACAGCACCAGACTTCAGACTATCATTAATGGTCCGGCCCTCAACAGCTCTATGTCAATTATGGGGTGTCATCATATGCCGTTGCCATGGCAACGCATCCCTCGCCAAAAAACACGATGTTGTGTTAACTCAATGGAAAATCGTCCAAACGGCACCACACTTCATATGATGGGTGATGGTCAGGCCCTAAACAGCTCTATGCCAATTATGGGATGTCATTATTTGCCGTTTCCATGGCAACGAATCCCTCGCCAAAAAACACGGTGTCGCCGTTACTCCTATAAAAATGGTCCAAACGGCACCAGACTTCAGACTATCATTAATGGTCAGGCCCTCAACAGCTCTATGTCAATTAGGGTATGTCCTCATATGCCGTTGCCATGGCGACAGATCCCTCGCCATAAAACCCGGTGTTGTCGTAACTCAACGGAAAATCGTCCAAACGGCACCACACTTCAGATGATGGCTACTAGTCCGGGCCTTAACAGCTCTATGTCAATTATGGGATGTCATCATATGCCGTTGCCATGGCAACGCATCCCTCGCCATAAAACCCAATGTTGTGTTAACTCAATGGAAAATGGTCCAAACGGCCCAAAACTTCACAGGTTTGATAACGATGCAGCCCTCAACACATTTAGGCGTATTATGGGGTGTCATCAAATTCCGTTGCCATGGCGACAGATCACTCGCCATCAAACACAATGTTTGTGATACTGCTGTGACTCCTATGTACGTCGTCCGATCGGCCTGAAACTTCCCACGTTTGCCTACGGCCGAGTCCTCGAGACGCCTTTCGCGACACGTCGACGTGCGGACAACAGCCTGCGGAGCGTCGGCGTCGAAGACCCGATCAACGCTGCTTGCAGCTTTAATTATTATTCTGATTATTATTTTAATACATTGCGCGCACTTTTGACCCCCGCAACATATGTGAAAACTCACCAAATTTCGCACGCGCGTCAGAAGTCGTGAAAATTGCGATGTGTAATTGGTTCCGGAACTTTGCGTCAAAAATTGCGTAGGCCACGCCCACTTCCGTTTTTAACGTTAACTCCCCCCACTTTAACTTTCACGTAAACGAACGAAACTCGCTACGCATATCTAGGGTGCGGAGACGAGCAAAAAAGCCTCTTGGAGGGGTATAAAATAACGTACAGGAAGTCGGCCATTTTGAATTTGGTGTCGGAAAAACGCGATTTATCACGTTTTTCGTCCTCCGTACGAATTTTGTATCGCGTTCGGGACTTTATCCGAACCACTCGAAATTCGTCAGGTATTATCGCGAGACATGGGCGGCAAATTGTTATCATGCAGTTTTTTGGTTTTTCGCACGGCATGACCGTGATTTGGCGCCAAAGTTCGCGTTCGCTCGATGCTAGGCGGTCCCTTGCCATGGAACACGATGATGGCATAACGCCAACTGAAATACTCAGAACGCCACCAAACTTCACATGATGGTTAACACTGCGGCCCTGAACAGCTCTAGGTCAAATCTGATGTTACTTCATTTGCCATTACCATGGCAACGGATCCTTCGCCATTAAACACGTTGTCGCTGTAACTCCAATGGACACGGTCCCATCGTCCCCCAATCTTCACTTTTATATCACCTGTCCATGCCTCAACAGCTCTACGTTAAATATGAAATCTCACCATTTGTCGTTTCCATGGCAACGCTTCCCTCGCCAAAAAACCTGGTCTTTTTGTAATTCAATGGAAAATCGTCCAAACGGCACCAGACTTCAGACTATCATTAATGGTCCGGCCCTCAACAGCTCTCTCTCAATTAGGGGATGTCAACATATGTCGTTTCCATGGCAACGCTTCCTTCGCCATAAAATACCATGTTGTTGTAAGTCAATGGAAAATCGTCCAAACGGCACCAGACTTCAGACTATCATTAATGGTCCGGCCCTCAACAGCTCTATGTCAATTATGGAATGTCCTCATATGCCGTTGCCATGGCGACAGTTCCCTCGCCATGAAACACGGTGTTGTCCTAACTCAATGGACAATGGTCCAAACTGCACCAGACTTCAGACTATCATTAATGGTCCGGCCCTCAACAGCTCTATGTCAATTATGGGATGTCCTCATATGCCGTTGCCATGGCAATGCGTCCCCCGCCAATAAACCTGGTGTTGTCGTAACTCCAATGGACAAGGTCCCATCGTCCCCCAGACTTAACTTTTATATCACCGGTCAATGCCTCAACAACTCTACGTGAAATCCGAGATCTCACCATATGCCGTTTCCATGGCAACACTTCCCTCGCCAAAAAACCCGGTATTGACGTAACTCAATGGAAAATGGTCCAAACTGCACCAGACTTCAGACTATCATTAATGGTCCGGCCCTCAACAGCTCTATGCCAATTACGGGATGTCATCATATGCCGTTGCCATGGCAACAGATCCCTCGCCATGAAACACGGTGTTGTCCTAATTCAATGGAAAATCGTCCAAACGGCACCAGACTTCAGACTATCATTAATGGTCCGGCCCTCAACAGCTCTATGTCAATTATGGGATGTCCTCATATGCCGTTGCCATGGCAATGCGTCCCCCGCCAATAAACCTGGTGTTGTCGTAACTCCAATGGACAAGGTCCCATCGTCCCCCAGTCTTAACTTTTATATCACCGGTCAATGCCTCAACAGCTCTACGTGAAATCTGAGATCTCACCATATGCCGTTTCCATGGCAACACTTCCCTCGCCATGAAACATGGTGTTGTCCTAACTCAATGGAAAATCATCCAAACGGCACCAGACTTTAGATGATGGCTAATGGTTTGTCCCTCAACACCTCAATATGACAATAGTGAGTTTCCCCCAAAAGCTGTTGCCATGGCAACACACCCCTCGCCGTTAACCACGATATTGCTATAAGTCCTGTGTATATGGTCGAAAACTTTACATGTGTGCTAACTGTCAAGCCCTCGACACATATATGTGTCAGTTTTGACATTTTGTCAAATTTCGTTGCTATGAAAATGGTCTCCGTGAAACACGGTTTTCTCATAACTCCAGTTAACATGCTCCAAACGGCCCAAAACTTCACAGATCTGATAACGATGCAGCCCTCAACACATCTAGGCGTATTATGGGGTTTCATCAAATTCCGTTGCCATGGCGACAGATCCCTCGCCATCAAACACAATGTATCTGATACTGCTGTAACTCCTAAATACATTGTCCGATCGGCCTGAAACTTCCCACGTTTGCCAACGGCCGAGTCCTTCAGACACCTAGACACGTCGACGTGCGGACAACAGCCTGCGGAACGTCGAAGACCCGCTCAACGCTGCTTGCAGCTTTAATTATTATTATTATTCTTCTTCTGATTATTATTTGAATACATTGCGCGCACTTTTGACCCCCGCAACATATGTGAAAACTCACCAAATTTCGCATGCGCATCACAAGTCGTGAAAATAGCGATGTGTAATTGGTACCGGAACTTTGCGTAAAAAATTGCGTAGACCACGCCCACTTCCGTTTTTAACGTTAACTCCCCCTACTTTAACTTTCACGTAAACCAACGAAACTCGCTACGCATATCTAGGGTGCGGAGACGAGCAAAAAAGCCTCTTGGAGGGGTATAAAATAACGTACAGGAAGTCGGCCATTTTGAATTTGGTGTCGGAAAAACGCGATTTATCGTCCTCCGTACGAATTTTGTATCGCGTTCGGGACTTTATCCGAACGACTCGAAATTCGTCAGGTATTATCTCGAGACAAATTGTTATCATGCAGTTTTTTGGTTTTTCGCACGGCATGACCATGATTTGGCGCCAAAGTTCGCGTTCGCTCGATGCTAGGCGGTCCCTTGCCATGGAACACGATGATGGCATAACGCCAACTGAAATACTCAGAACGCCACCAAACTTCACATGATGGTTAACACTGCGGCCCTGAACAGCTCTAGGTCAAATCTGATTTTACTTCATTTGCCATTACCATGGCAACGGATCCTTCGCCATTAAACACGTTGTCGCTGTAACTCCAATGGACACGGTCCCATCGTCCCCCAATCTTCAATTTTATATCACCTGTCCATGCCTCAACAACTCTACGTTAAATATGAAATCTCACCATTTGTCGTTTCCATGGCAACGCTTCCCTCGCCAAAAAACCTGGTCTTTTTGTAATTCAATGGAAAATCGTCCAAACGGCACCAGACTTCAGACTATCATTAAGGGTCCGGCCCTCAACAGCTCTCTCTCAATTAGGGGATGTCAACATATGCCGTTTCCATGGCAACCCATCCTTCGCCAAAAAATACGATGTTGTTGTAAGTCAATGGAAAATCGTCCAAACAGCACCAAACTTCAGACTATCATTAATGGTCCGGCCCTCAACAGCTCTACGTCAATTACGGGATGTCATCATATGCCGTTTCCATGGCAACGCTTCCTTCGCCATAAAATACCATGTTGTTGTAAGTCCATGGAAATTCGTCCAAACGGCACCAGACTTCAGACTATCATTAATGGTCCGGCCCTCAACAGCTCTATGTCAATTATGGAATGTCCTCATATGCCGTTGCCATGGCGACAGTTCCCTCGCCATGAAACACGGTGTTGTCCTAACTCAATGGACAATGGTCCAAACTGCACCAGACTTCAGACTATCATTAATGGTCCGGCCCTCAACAGCTCTATGTCAATTATGGGATGTCCTCATATGCCGTTGCCATGGCAATGCGTCCCCCGCCAATAAACCTGGTGTTGTCGTAACTCCAATGGACAAGGTCCCATCGTCCGCCAGACTTAACTTTTATATCACCGGTCAATGCTTCAACAGCTCTACGTGAAATCCGAGATCTCACCATATGCCGTTTCCATGGCAACACTTCCCTCGCCAAAAAACCCGGTATTGACGTAACTCAATGGAAAATCATCCAAACGGCACCAGACTTCAGACTATCATTAATGGTCCGGCCCTCAACAGCTCTATGTCAATTATGGGATGTTATCATATGCCGTTTCCATGGCAACGCTTCCTTCGCCATAAAATACCATGTTGTTGTAAGTCAATGGAAAATCGTCCAAACGGCACCAGACTTCATATGATGGCTAATGGTCCGGCCCTCAACAGCTCTCCGCCAATTATGGGATGTCATCATATGCCGTTTCGATGGCAACGCGTCCCTCGCCAAAAAACCTGGTGTTGTTGTAATTCAATGGAAAATCCTCCAAACGGCACCAGACTTCAGACTATCATTAATGGTCCGGCCCTCAACAGCTCTATGCCAATTATGGGATGTCATCATATGCCGTTGCCATGGCGACAGTTCCCTCGCAATGAAACACGGTGTTGTCCTAACTCAATGGAAAATGGTCCAAACTGCACCAGACTTCAGATCACAGTTAATGGTCCGGCCCTCAACACCTCAATGTCACAATAGTGAGTTTTCCTCAAAAGCTGTTGCCATGGCAACGCATCCCTCACCAAAATAACCGATGTTCTGTTAACTCAATGGAAAATCGTCCAAACGGCACCAGACATCATATGATGGGTGACGGTCAGGCCCTGAACAGCTCTAACTCCATTATGGGGTGTCATCATATGCCGTTGCCATGGCGACAGATCCCTCGCCATGAAACACGGTGTTGTGTTAACTCAATGGAAAATCGTCCAAACGGCAACAGACTTCAGATGATGGCTAATGGTCCGGCCCTCAACAGCTCTACGCCAATTATGCGATGTCATCATATGCCGTTTCCATGGCAACGCATCCCTCGCCAAAAAACGCGATGTTGTGTTAACTCAATGGAAAATGGTCCAAACGGCACCAGACTTCAGATCACAGTTAATGGTCCGGCCCTCAACACCTCAATGTCACAATAGTGAGTTTTCCTCAAAAGCTGTTGCCATGGCAACGCATCCCTCACCAAAATACCCGATGTTCTGTTAACTCAATGGAAAATCGTCCAAACGGCACCAGACTTCATATGATGAGTGACGGTCAGGCCCTGAACAGCTCTATGTCAATTAGGGATGTCATTATATGCCGTTGCCATGGCAACGCATCCCTCGCCATAAAACACAATGTTCTCTTAATTCCATGGAAAATCGTCCAAACCGCACCACACTTCAGATGACAGTTGATGGTCCGGCCCTCAACACCTGAATATGACAATAGTGAGTTTTCCTCAAAAGCTGTTGCCATGGCAACGCATCCCTCGCCGTTAAGCACGATATTGCTAAAACTCCTGTTTAAATGTTCAAAAAGTGTTCAAATTTCACATGTGTGCTAACGGTCAACCCCTCGAGACATATATGTGTCAGTTTTGAGATTTCGTCAAATGTCGTTGCTATGGTAACTAAATGGTCGTCGTGAAACACGGTTCTCTCATAACTCCAGTTAACTTGCTCCAAACGGCCCAAAACTTCACAGGTTTGATAACGATGCAGCCCTCAACACATCTAGGCGTATTATGGGGTGTCATCAAATTCCGTTGCCATGGCGACAGATCACTCCCCATCAAACACAATGTTTGTGATACTGTTGTAACTCCTGTGTACGTTGTCCGATCGGCCTGAAACTTCCCACGTTTGCCAACGGCCAACGGCCTCGAGACATCTGCCTGACGTCGACGTGCGGACAACAGCCTGCGGAGCGTCGAAGACCCGCTCAACGCTGCTCGCAGCTTTAATTATTATTATTATTATTATTGTTGTTGTTGCTATAATGCAGGGGTATTCAATTGCATTTCAAAGAGGTCCAGTAAGAGAAAATGTAATTAAATGCTCCGTTTTCGCTGTCTACCTTCCACCATTTGAAATTACTCCGACTGTTTCTCTCCTCTTGTCCGTGTCTCTGTGTGTGTTTGAATCTATCGTGCTGACTGCACCCATTTGATTGGCTGAGTAGCGTCACCTCCTTAAAACATTAAACAATAACTTAAAAAAAATATATATTTTTATGTTTTAAACATATTGTATAAAACTCCCCCACTACTTGGACTATTCCTTGCACCACTCTAGAATAAGCCCGAATGGTCTCAACCATATTGCATCAGTAACGTGCACTTGTTATTATAACAAGATCGCAAGGACGCTGGTAGCTCGGAAAATTGAGTGTTGTTCAGTTTGTGTGTTGTGGAACATGCGTGTCCGTGCATGAAAATATACCACACACCCAATTACAATTGCATGTTTAATTCACTACCCTGGAAGTTAATACAGTTGTTAAAGTTGGAACAGCCTGTGGACAGCCGTTCTTCCTTGCATATCAGTCGCCGACACATTCTTACAGAGGACAGGCACATCTAGCTGCAGCACGACCCGTATATTTCCGCATGCCGTGTTCTCAAGACATAGTTTTTTTTAACATTTTCAACATGGTGGATAAATCCTTATACAAGACTGTCTCAGAAAATTAGAATATTGTGATAAAGTTCTTTATTTTCTGTAATGCAATTAAAAAAACAAAAATGGCATACATTCTGGATTCATTACAAATCAACTGAAATATTGCAAGCCTTTTATTATTTTAATATTGCTGATTATGGCATACAGCTTAAGAAAACTCAAAAATCCTATCTCAAAAAATTAGAATAGTTCCTCAGACCAAGTAAAAAAAAAAGATTTATAACAGCAAAACACAATCAAACATTTGAAAATGTCCATTAATGCACTCAGTACTTGGTTGGGAATCCTTTTGCACGGATTACTGCATCAATGCGGCGTGGCATGGAGGCAATCAGCCTGTGGCATTGCTGAGGTGTTATGGATGCCCAGGATGCTTCAATAGCGGCCTTTAGCTCATTAGCATTGTTGGGTCTGGTGTCTTTCAGCTTCTTCTTCACAATACCCCACATATTCTCTATGGGGTTCAGGTCAGGGGAATTTGCAGGCCAATCGAGGACAGTAATGCCATGGTCAGTACACCAGTTACTGGTGGTTTTGGCACTGTGGGCAGGTGCCAGATCATGCTGGAAAATGAATTCCTCATTTCCATAGAGCTTTTCAGCAGACGGAAGCATGTAGTGCTCTAAAATCTCTTGGTACACAGCTGCATTTACTCTGGGCTTGATGAAACACAGTGGACCAACACCAGCAGTTTTTTACAATAACAGTTTACACAGTATACATATATACAATAATAATAATATAACAATATACATAATAAAAAAAAATTATAATATTTAGAGATAGGATATTTGAGTTTTCTTAAGCTGTATGCCATAATCAGCAATATTAAAATAATAAAAGGCTTGCAATATTTCAGTTGATTTGTAATGAATCCAGAATGTATGACATTTTAGTTTTTTTAATTGCATTACAGAAAATAAAGAACTTTATCACAATATTCTAATTTTCTGAGACAGTCCTGTATGCTCCCGGTAACACACTGAACGTCAACTTTGCCTCCTTGTTACACTCACCCCTACTTTAGTGGGAACAATGAGTCTGCGTCTTTGATGCACAGAGGAATAAACGCAGATCATCCTCTGGCTGCAGCCTTGACCGGTACTTGCTTTTGATCAAAGTCAATGCGGAAAACCTGCACTCACAAAGGTAGGTGGAGGCTCACAAAAAAACGTGTAATAACTACGTTGGTCCACAACGTAGGACGTAGTATTTCTAAAAAAAACGCCTCTGAAATGGTAAGATCCCTACGTTTTTTTTCACCATTCATTCAAATGGCTGGCGTCTATTTCACGTGATTTTCAAATTTCTCCCTGCAGAAAAAAAAAAACATGGCTGAACTTCGTTTTATTCTCGGTGTAAAATGCCTATTTTAAAGTTAGTTTGGCCATTAAAATGCGTTCTGATGTCATTTGATGCGAGAAATATGAGTTGTTATTTCAGATTATGTGTGCAGTGGATGTACATGATCTTTAGTTTGCTAGTTATAGAGAGCCGCAGTGACGCGTCGTAAAACCCGGAAGTAAGTTAGCATTTTTAGCACTTCCGGTTCCTTCCTCAAAAAGCAATGCATTTTTTCCATAGGGTTTTGGAAAATAGCTCGAAATAAGGTCTGTGGTTGACACAAATTTAAGAGGTAATTGACGTTTTGTTCTACGACATTAAATACATCAGCAGTGACCCCACTGGGGATTTTTGAAGAGTTTACGTGTCTGAAAAACGATGGTTGTTACCGAATGGCTGAATAGGACTACAGAAATTGTCGAGGCCGTTGTACGTCATTACGCCGAACACGTAAAAACTCCCGCTAAGTTTGTTTTCCCCTGTGTTCTGCTTAAAAGCAAGTACCTGCCTATCTTTAGTATCTGTATATCTATATCTGACCATTAGAATCTGTATTTTTGAAATTGTCGTTTTTAACACCGTAGTTTTACAAATTATAGAATAATTAATTACCAGTGTTTTCCAATTTTACTCGGCAGTTCGTTTCATTGGCTAACGTTAGCTAAAGCTAGCGCTACTAGTTAGCTACGCAATGGTTTGTTGCTTTGCTCCGGGTTGCAGCCACAGGTCTTCGCATGAAACGTGCTTGTTCTATCGTTTCCCGGCCAATGTTTTCCAAAGGAGAGTCTGGATTCGTGCCATGAGGTAAGCTGACGTTACATTTTTGTCCATTTCACGGTGAAATGTAAATAATGGGTAGTGACTGTATCGCCGTTATAGAGATGGCGCTGCTGAAAAGACCGCAACACAAGTAAAGATAATGAATACATCCTATTAAAACCTGTGTGGCTTATATGATAAGTCTTATTAGTACAAGCAGCATAACGTTTCACCATGTAACTAAAGATTGTAGTCAGGGAAATTAGTTTGACATATTGAACTAATAACAAATCACCTCTGGCTGGCAGAGAACTCTCTGCTCCATAGCTTCTCTTGGACGTAAAATCACATGTACATTTTACATTTATATTCAATTTAATATTCCATCCCTCACATACTTTTGTATATATAATAACTTATATTTTGTTTTTCTTGTTATGCTGCTGCAACACAAACATTTCCCAAATTGGGATCAATACAGTAATATCTTATCTTAATTAATTAAGAAATATAACTATTATAATTAGTGTAGCAGCTGACACCTATTTTCAATATGGATTAATCTACCATTTATTTCTTTAGTTCAATTTTCATCTATAAAAATGTCAAAATAGTGAAAATGTTCACGAGACTTATCAAAGTGCAAGGTTATATCTTTAGATGTTTTTGTTTTAGCCTATGTACTGTATGTCTTAATGCTCTTACAGTATATGTGACGGTGTGACTTCCATGAAACTATATTTTATATCTTCCCAACAGACGAGCTGACAGAAAACCTAACACTCTAACAACCACAACATTGCAAAGGCGAGTAAATGTAAATTAAAAACAATTCACAATTTTATTATTTCTTCTTCTTTCTTGCAGTGAGGTGAAGCTGACCTTGCACTTGGTGCCAGTAAGGATGTTCCTCACGCAGGCTGAAAGTTTCTCCTTCCTTACTGACAAAGAAGCCCTTGATTTGCAATGCTTCACTAATTGTCATTTCCCTTGCTCCGTAGGGACACTTTACCTCAAGCACAGCGGAAGACCCTACCAGACCATCTGGAGATGCCCCCAACATTCCTGATTGGGAGAGCCACAAATCTGACTCATGGAACTGCATCTGAGTTGCAGTGGTGAATGCCCTGACGCCCTCACATTCATTCATAGTCCCCCACTGTACAGACAAAACACCATCAAGGGCCTTTTGTTGCCTTAGCACCCTGGCAATAAAGGAAGCAGTCACACGCTTTGACCTCAGGACAGCTCCAAAGTTGCTGGCAGTCAACTTTCCTTTCCTGAACAAATGCCAGTTTGGGCTGGTTCGCTGACCAGTGGTAGCCACCTGAATTGCCCTCTGTTGCTCTTCAGACAATGCCATGCTTGCCACAATTGCCTCAGGTCCCTGATGCCCAACAGATTTGATCATTTCAGGAACAGTAAGTGTTTCCAAGCTGTAGTGTTCCTCTTCTGGCTCGGGGGAGAGAAGCCAAGAAATTCCTGAGAACCTGCCCCCGAGTCTGTCCCTCAGCCAGTCACGATCTTCGGAGGTAGGCTCTCTTGTCAGCGGGTTAAATTAGTTATTGGTTTCAACAGTCACATTAAAACAGTTACTAAATCAGCTTACTATCACCTAAAGAACATATCTAGGATTAAAAGACTAAAGTCACAGCAGGATTTGGAAAAACGTGTCCATGCTTTTATCTTCAGTAGACTGGACTACTGCAATGGTGTCTTCACAGGTCTCACAAAAAAATCTATTAGAAAGCTGCAGCTGATTCAGAACACCGCTGCTCGAGTCCTCACTAACACTAAGAAAGTGGATCACATCACTCCTGTTCTGAAGTCTTTACACTGGCTTCCTGTGTGTCAAAGAATAGATTTCAAAATACTGCTGCTGTTTATAAAGCACTGAATGGTTTAGGACCAAAATGCATTTCTGACCTCCTGCTAAATTATGAACCATCCAGATCTCTCAGGTCTTCAGGGACTGGTCAGCTTTCTGTCCCCAGAGTCAGAACTAAACATGGTAAAGCAGTGTACAGTTATTATGCTCCAAATATCTGGAACAAACTCCCAGAAACCTGCAGGTCCGCTGCAACTTACTACTTTTAAATCCAGGCTGAAGACTTTTCTTTTTGTCGCTGCTCTTAATTGAACTATTCATATCTTAGACTGCACTGTAACTTTTATCCATGTATTTTTTCTTTTAATGTTTATTTTATTAGCTTTTCTTTTTAATGACTGATTTTAAATGCCATTTTCTTAATGTCTTTCATTTTTTGTAAAGCACTTTGAATTGCCTTGTGTTGAAAAGTGCTATATAAATAAACTTGCCTTGCCTAATAAAGATTTCATGTGACACATAAAATAGATTTGTTGATGGGAATTAATGTGAATAAATTAACTCGGTCTTAAAAGGTTAACGGTACTCTTGCTATCACTACTCACCGACACTATAAACCTTGTCCCTCATGCTAGCCCTGACAACACCGGTAAGCACACCTTCATCTAGGCTTCACTGTAACGTGTCCTGACTTGTAGTGGTTCTCTCCTCTATCTACACTCTTCTTGTCATCTTTGTAAAACGATATCAGACTGGTAATTGACACAGCCATGACTTCTAGTTAAATTCAGTGTGGCTAAAATGAAAAGCTTTGTTAAAATATGCAAGCACGCGAAAGTCAAATTCAGCTTTATTGTCAAAAATTCTACATGTGTTATACATCCAGAAATATCGAAATATCGTTTCCCACAGTGTGACATGTATACATAAAACAAAAAGGGCCTAGATAAACGTGGTATACATTAAACAAAACGGGCCTAGATAACCGGGGTATACAGTTTAAAATGTTAATATATTTAAAGTTTTCAAAGTGCAGTTTCAGTGCAAGTCAGTTGAAACGATCTTAAGTTGGCGTGACGTTGAAGTCGTGCGACCCTGCTGCTGTACTGGCTTGTGGTTCGTTTATAGCATAACGTTAGCATTTTGCTTCTGCCGACTAGATTTATTATTCAAAAATTATAAAAGTAGGGTTGACATGTGGATATTATCCGGCTGAACAAAACGTGATCCATCTCTTAAATATGTGTCAACCACAGACCTTATTTCGAGCTATTTTCCAAAATCCTATGGAGAAATTGCATTGCGTTTTAGACGAAGGAACCGGAAGAAGTGTACTTCCGGGTTTAAGGGCGCGTCACTGCGGCTCTCTATTATGAAGATTACTTCAGGAAATTGTGGCTATACAACGTTTTCATTGTTACCAAGGTGGTTGCTAGGGACGCTGCTATCGATATTATTTATGTTATGTTGTGTAAAATTGTGTTATCTTTATTGCTACCCCCTTCCCCTTCAATGTTGGTCCACAGCGCAAACGTAATAGTTTAACAAAATCCGCAATTGTGGCATAGTGTGGTGCCGAGAGATGGGAGTCGGGGGCGGGGTATCGAAGGTACAACCTAGACTTTTATTTAGCAAAAACAGACCGGCGGAGAGAGGAAGTCCGGCTCACTAAAATGTCCGTGCAGAACAATACCCTAACCCATAGATCCGTGAGTGAATAATGTCAATCACCACAATAGATACGTTATTTTCCCCTGTGCAATTCTCAATTTAATAAACAATAACACATAATTATGCTTGTGTTTATTTATTTGTTTGATTAATAAACACAAGTTGGAGTCCGTGAGGACCAAGGGTCTGAGCAGCTCATTTGCTTTACAGAATATTACACCCGGAAGTAAGTATTCTCTCCGCTTCGCTTGGCAAACCCTGTGATAGTCCTCAAGCTCTGTGATTGGAGAGTGTGCTCCGAGGGTTACGCCGAGCGCCGAACAGCACTTAGAAATGGGATGGAACCACGGCAGACTGTCCAAAACTGGATTTGAACGGGTCCACCTCGTCCCCCCCTCCCCCACTCCGTCCCCAGAACTACACATGCTGGCTATAGAGAGGCGAAGTCCCTCCCCTTCCGGGAGCCTCCATGGGACCCCGGAAGCGGAAAATTATACATAGAAGTCAATGGAGAGAGAAAAGTTATCTTTTGATCCCGTTTGAATTGTGCCACGAATGACACATATGATGTTTGTCAATCTTAAACAATCATTTCCATGCAAAAAAAGTCACAGTTTGTCGTAAAACTGCTGAAATATAAGACTATGAATAATACGCAACTAGAAAGACTACAAATCCCAAATGCATTCTGGGTCGCGTAAGTGATGTCATAGGCGATAATGCTCCAATGCTGGTTGTGACTCGCAAAGCAAAGAGGAAGAAGAAGACTGATTTATTCCCTCCAATAAATATAAGAGATTGCTCCAATAAATTCACTTTTACAAGATGCCTGTGTGCTTTGTACGAGGTTGTAATCACAAAAGAGATCATACCACTTGCTCGTTCTATCGCTTCCCGTCTGATGAAAGGACCAGGAGTCGTTGGACCAAACATATCAGGTAATATACATGTTTTGCATGGAACATAGTCAAGTTAGCTACCTAGCTAGTAGCGAGCATGTTAGTTAGCATTATTACATTACTTAGCCTTGTCATTTGTATTAGCCTTAACACGAAGTAAACCGAAATGTTAAACAGTAAGAGTATTCATGATGGTAAGTATTTTGTGAAACATTTGAAGAGTAGCCTATCGCCCCCTCCACCAGGTGCTAAGGGGGCGGGAGGTAGGCTAACCCCACATTAGTATCAGCAATCTTTTCTACTTAATGCTATCTGCACAAATGGTTAACATTGACCATTAAAAGATCAGGCAGTTCAGGGAGAGTCGAAGGAAGGAAGGCAGGCAGCTTTGCATGACATTCTTCTGGATGTGTTTCATTGTGATGATAGTGAGAGTGAGTCAATCTGTTTGTTGGAAAGACAGTAGTTGAGTGATTACTGAGAGAAAATTATTAAAAGAGATAATTATTCAGTGTTGTTACTTTAAAGTGTTGTTACTGACCTTTTTCTCTTTTATTTTCTTTACCTCACCTGTAACTGCTGAGACCCTGAGGAACAAGCACACTGGACTGACCTGCTCTGGTAACCTGATTTCCACTGTACGTAATAGTATTTGGTTATGGTATATTATTTATATACATCAAAGGCACAATGCACCCCCCAGAGACACACATGTATTGAGTGTGATATTTTGCATTGGTCATGTGAAATCATCTTTACATACTAGAAAACTGTAGGAGCGGCAACTTGTTTTGAAATTGAATTTTTAATATCCGATAATAAAGTTGATCTGTTTTCTTTATTCTTCTCTCTTCCCAGCTCCATCCATCACCATTCTCTGTTCCTGCAGGTCCTGCTTGCTAATCAATATTCATATTTTTTTACACAATTACAAATAAAGTCAATGTATTGTATGACATGAAGTTGTGCTTCATTCTGAGTCAATAATAAATTCATTCTGCCTTCAGCTGCAAAATTATTGTGGACTGCACCGACATCCATGTAGCAGCCCCCCCCCCCCCCCCCCCAGTAAGATGAACCAAGCAAAGTTGACATACTCAACATACAGCTGTACTCTTAAGTTTACATGAAGAATTTGTGAAATATTGGTAATAACAGGTTTAAATGATTATTAGTAATTAATTATATAATTTTCTCATCGTAGATGAGCAGACAGGGAGCAGATGAGAAAAGCAGAATATGCAGCTGCCATTTTCCACATGGAAAAGAGAAAGGGCCAAGTGTATTTGAGTGGACAAAAGAGAAATCCCAAATACGAAAAATAAAATTATACAATTTACAGATATGTATACAAATAAATATATATCCTATATACACTATCATGTATAATGATGTTGTATGATGTAGAAGGAAGTGTGGTAGATAACAAGTAAATATAGAGTTACATACAGATCCATGTTACAGCAAAAGATGGAATAACTAAGAAGCACGCAGTATAATAATAATTACACGCAACAATTAAATAACTGCTCAGCATCTCCACCACAATCCCAATCTGCTGTGTCCTGTTTTCCTCCCCTCTGCATAACACCCCATCACACATACGAAACACAACGCAGAGTCCGAGGGTGTTAAGAGTATGTTTATTTAAATGTCCTCCTCTCTACTGGCCAACACAGGGAGCATATGCTGGGTGTAGAATTGTTCCAGGAGGAGGAGATTTCCATGCCATGCAGGGTCTTTGGGGATGGGGAGGATGATCGCCTCCATCGTGGTCCACAGCAGCAGAGACTCCGGTCTGTGATGTGCAGCTGTTATATAATATACAATACATTTTTTTGAAAAACATTTGATCAAAAAATAAAGATTTGGTCAGGATCTAGAGTCAGTGTGTAGTTTATTAATTAATCAATGCTCTCTATATTAGGAAAACACATACCAGTGTACCAGAGGGAGTCACACACAGCTGTGCCTAGATAACCAAACAAATTGACAACAGGGATGCAAACTCATCAGGTATGAAAAAGGTGACAAGGATCCGAGCCCCCTGACCCCACAGAATATCGGCTTTAAAATTAGGAATAACAGGATTTTAGCAGTCAGAACAACTAAAGCAGCAGTGTTAATATTAACAGAAACGCCATAGAGTCACATCTAATAGAAATATATAAAAAGCATTTATTTTAATTGTGTAGCAGTCAGTTTATAATTTTGGCAGCACTGTTGAGCATTTTGAAAATGTATTTTCATGCCTCTGTGCAAGGCTTAGTCTTTCTATCTTTATAGCCACTGGTGTAAAGTAACCAAGTTCATAAACTCAACAAGTACTATACTTGGGCACAATTTTGAGATACTTGTACTTTACTTAAGTATTTCAATGTTTTGCTACTTTGTACTTCTACTCCACTACAGTTCAGAGGTAAATGGTGTACTTTTACTCCACTACATGTATGTAATACCTTTAGTTACTTTACAGATGTGGATGAATGATGTGAAATATAATCAAGTGTTAAATCAGACTTTAGTTCCACCTGGAGTCAATCCAAAAGCTACCCTGCCTGCAGTATACAAAGTCATTCAAACTAGCTGCACCTTTACCAGCTTTGATAACACTTTAATGATCAGTCATTATAAAACATATCATATTATTCTGAAATGGACCAATCTGCAAAATGACTACTTTTACTGTCGCTACTTTCACTATATTTTGATAATAATAATTTTCTACTTTTACTTGAGGAACATTTGGAATGCAGGACTTTTACTGTAACATAGTATTCCTACACTCTGGTACTTCTACTTTTACTCAAGTACAAGAACTGAGTACTTCTACTTTTAATCAATTTCAAGATATATACTTATACTACCTCTGTTTATAGCCTATGAAAAAAACGATTAGAAAACGAAGGCTAAAGCTAACGTTAGCAGATAGTGACAATGTATGCTAGTTAGCTAGCTCAACGATAATATTGCGACGGGGAAAAAAAACTTTTCAGTGCATATCACGCTCTGCCGCTCCGACAGGGAGCTCTACTCTGAACACCTGAACGGCCCGTTCTAACAGCTGTTCACCAGCGGTCCAGTCTGTGCCACAGTGACTCCGGACGCACAGTTAATATTAACGAACGCACCGTAGGTAATGTAGCTGCTGAAGCTAGACCATCATCGCCGAGCAGCAGAGGCTTATTATACATCATGAGCAGAGCCGACAGGCAGGAAGACTCGAGCACACAGCTCGCGCTTCATTATAATATATAAAAAAAAGCTCGCGGCCGCACATTAATCCGGGTCCCAGACCCCCTCCCATACCCCAAAAATATTTTTATTGCAGATCTACAGGAATCATAAAAACGACCTATTTTGGATTCAAAACGGAGAATTTCGCCGAAAGGTGACAAGTTTGTCTTAGACCGGAAGTCCGCTGCAATAAATTAAAATAGAACTGTCAGTATGATCAAATCCTAATTTTTAGACATTAGTTTACATGATCTTTGAACATTGAGCTAAAAAACCAAATATTTCTTTCTCATATTATAAATCAGATTGTCTTGTAATCTAGGCGAAACACTGCTCAAATAGGACATTTTGGATAGCTTTTATTATGAAATTAAACATCAGATTGTTATGAAATTTCATGAGTAGCTCACTGAGGTGGTCTACTATAACACTGAATAGAAGAAGTTCTGTGGAAGCAAAGATTTTAGGAAAAATTGCAATTTGAAATCAGGATGAACACTGTTCAAATTCCACTTTTTACATAGCTTTTATTCTGAAATTCCAAATCAGATTGACATGAAATTTCATGAGTAGCTATCTGAGGTGGTCTACTATCACACTGAATCGAAGAACTTCTGTGGAAGCAAAGATTTGTGGAAATATTGCAATTTGAAATCAGGAGGAACACTGTTCAAATTCCACATTTTACATAGCTTTTATTCTGAAATTCCAAATCAGATTGTTATGAAATGTTATGAGCAGCTATCTGAGGTGGTCTACTATCACACTGAATTGAAGAACTTCTGTGGAAGCAAAGATTTTTGGATATATTGCAATTTGAAATCAGGAGCAACACTGTTCAAATTCCACTTTTTGGATTGGTTTTATTCTGAAATTCCACATCAGATTGTTATGAAATTTTATGAGCAGCTATCTGAGGTGGTCTACTATCACACTGAATCAAAGAACTTCTGTGGAAGCAAAGATTTTAGGAAATATTGCAATTTGAAATCAGGAGGAACACTGTTCAAATTCCACTTTTTGGATTGGTTTTATTCTGAAATTCCACATCAGATTGTTATGAAATTTCATGAGTAGCTATCTGAGGTGGTCTACTATCACACTGAATCGAAGAACTTCTGTGGAAGCAAAGATTTTAGGAAATATTGCAATTTGAAATCAGGAGGAACACTGTTCAAATTCCACTTTTTGGATTGGTTTTATTCTGAAATTCAACATCAGATTAACATGAATTTTTATAAGCAGCTATCTGAGGTGGTCTACTATCACACTGAATTGAAGAACTTCTGTGGAAGCAAAGATTTGTGGAAATATTGCAATTTGAAATCAGGAGGAGCACTGTTCAAATTCCACTTTTTGGATTGGTTTTATTCTGAAATTCCACATCAGATTGTTATGAAATTTCATGAGTAGCTATCTGAGGTGGTCTACTATCACACTGAATCAAAGAACTTCTGTGGAAGCAAAGATTTTAGGAAATATTGAAATTTGAAATCAGGATGAACACTGTTCAAATTCCACTTTTTACATAGCTTTTATTCTGAAATTCCAAATCAGATTGACATGAAATTTCATGAGTAGCTATCTGAGGTGGTCTACTATCACACTGAATCGAAGAACTTCTGTGGAAGCAAAGATTTGTGGAAATATTGCAATTTGAAATCAGGAGGAACACTGTTCAAATTCCACATTTTACATAGCTTTTATTCTGAAATTCCAAATCAGATTGTTATGAAATTTTATGAGCAGCTATCTGAGGTGGTTTACTATCACACTGAATTGAAGAACTTCTGTGGAAGCAAAGATTTTTGGATATATTGCAATTTGAAATCAGGAGCAACACTGTTCAAATTCCACTTTTTGGATTGGTTTTATTCTGAAATTCCACATCAGATTGTTATGAAATTTTATGAGCAGCTATCTGAGGTGGTCTACTATCACACTGAATCAAATAACTTCTGTGGAAGCAAAGATTTTAGGAAATATTGCAATTTGAAATCAGGAGCAACACTGTTCAAATTCCACTTTTTGGATTGGTTTTATTCTGAAATTCCACATCAGATTGTTATGAAATTTCATGAGTAGCTATCTGAGGTGGTCTACTATCACACTGAATCGAAGAACTTCTGTGGAAGCAAAGATTTTAGGAAATATTGCAATTTGAAATCAGGAGGAACACTGTTCAAATTCCACTTTTTGGATTGGTTTTATTCTGAAATTCAACATCAGATTAACATGAATTTTTATAAGCAGCTATCTGAGGTGGTCTACTATCACACTGAATTGAAGAACTTCTGTGGAAGCAAAGATTTGTGGAAATATTGCAATTTGAAATCAGGAGGAGCACTGTTCAAATTCCACTTTTTGGATTGGTTTTATTCTGAAATTCCACATCAGATTGTTATGAAGTTTCATGAGTAGCTATCTGAGGTGGTCTACTATCACACTGAATCGAAGAACTTCTGTGGAAGCAAAGATTTTAGGAAATATTGAAATTTGAAATCAGGAGCAACACTGTTCAAATTCCACATTTTACATAGCTTTTATTATGAAATTCCACATCAGATTGTTATGAAATTTTATGAGCAGCTATCTGAGGTGGTCTACTATCACACTGAATCAAAGAACTTCTGTGGAAGCAAAGATTTTAGGAAATATTGCAATTTGAAATCAGGAGCAACACTGTTCAAATTCCACTTTTTGGATTGGTTTTATTCTGAAATTCCACATCAGATTGTTATGAAATTTCATGAGTAGCTATCTGAGGTGGTCTACTATCACACTGAATCGAAGAACTTCTGTGGAAGCAAAGATTTTACGAAATATTGCAATTTGAAATCAGGAGGAACACTGTTCAAATTCCACTTTTTGGATTGGTTTTATTCTGAAATTCAACATCAGATTAACATGAATTTGTATAAGCAGCTATCTGAGGTGGTCTACTATCACACTGAATTGAAGAACTTCTGTGGAAGCAAAGATTTGTGGAAATATTGCAATTTGAAATCAGGAGGAGCACTGTTCAAATTCCACTTTTTGGATTGGTTTTATTCTGAAATTCCACATCAGATTGTTATGAAATTTCATGAGTAGCTATCTGAGGTGGTCTACTATCACATTGAATCGAAGAACTTCTGTGGAAGCAAAGATTTTAGGAAATATTGAAATTTGAAATCAGGAGCAACACTGTTCAAATTCCACATTTTACATAGCTTTTATTATGAAATTCCACATCAGATTGTTATGAAATTTTATGAGCAGCTATCTGAGGTGGTCTACTATCACACTGAATCAAAGAACTTCTGTGGAAGCAAAGATTTTAGGAAATATTGCAATTTGAAATCAGGAGGAACACTGTTCAAATTCCACTTTTTGGATTGGTTTTATTCTGAAATTCCATATCAGATTGTTATGAAATTTCATGAGTAGCTATCTGAGGTGGTCTACTATCACACTGAATCAAAGAACTTCTGTGGAAGCAAAGATTTGTGGAAATATTGAAATTTGAAATCAGGAGGAACACTGTTCAAATTCCACTTTTTGGATTGGTTTTATTCTGAAATTCAACATCAGATTAACATGAATTTTTATTAGCAGCTATCTGAGGTGGTCTACTATCACACTGAATTGAAGAACTTCTGTGGAAGCAAAGATTTGTGGAAATATTGAAATTTGAAATCAGGAGGAGCACTGTTCAAATTCCACATTTTGGATTGGTTTTATTCTGAAATTCCACATCAGATTGTTATGAAATTTCATGAGTAGCTATCTGAAGTGGTCTACTATCACACTGAATCGAAGAACTTCTGTGGAAGCAAAGATTTTAGGAAATATTGAAATTTGAAATCAGGAGCAACACTGTTCAAATTCCACATTTTGGATTGGTTTTATTCTGAAATTCCACATCAGATTGTTATGACATTTTATGAGCAGCTATCTGAGGTGGTCTACTATCACACAGAATAGCAGAAGTACTGTTGAAGCAGACATTTTAGGAAAAATTACAATTTCCAATCAGGAGGAACACTGTTCAAATTCCATATTTTGTGTACACATACAGTAAGTGAGCTTCAGTGTGTCGGTGAAAGTGAGAGTCAAGTGTTGTTTGCAGCTGTTTTTCAATTTAAATGCAAAGGACACATTCCCAATGGCCTGCCCTTGCTTTTTTAAGTGTGTCTTTGTCGGTCGCCAGACATTCTTCATGATACCATCGCTCACATGTATCACACTGTATCTGTAAAATAAAATAAGCAAAGTCAATGATTTATCAGTCATACATTGCTTCTTGGATGTGTCTTGAACATATATGATTACATAAAAGTACCGTAATTTGATTGAAATAAAGAGCGTGGGGCGGGGGGGAGATGAAGATCGTGGTTCAATTAGGTTTTAACACCTTCAATATATTTTAATTTAGTTTATACCAGTCTATATTAGAATTGAAGAATAACAACAACGAAAAATCCTGCAGTCATTGATTTAAAAGGAAAACTCACCCAAAGGGTATTCGGACTTAGAATTACTATTATTGTTTCCTTTTTTAAATGTGTTTTCACTGCTACCCACGCGCGACACGCGGAGACACGTCACCAATGTATTGGACAAATGGTTCCAGGCGGCACAATAACTTGGGAATCACCACCATCTTCACCTTGGGGGTCACCACAAAAAAACCATCACGTCACAGATATATAAATCGCAGTGAAATGGAGGCGTCCCGTTACTATATTCCTTTGTTTATCGTTTTATTTATTTTTCTTACAGTAAACAAATGTCTTGAGTCCAAGTACTCGTATAAAGTCTACAAAAACGCTACAGTCTATGTCATGGATAGTAGCCTATGTGTTGTTATTGCGTCTAAGGCCAGAAAGCTTATAAATATTAAAATAAAAGTTATCTCACCCTCGTTGGTTGTTGGACATCTTGTCCACTCCGGTCCACAAGCAGATTTCAAGGCAGTGATGTTTTTTTTTAAATGAAAGACAACGCAGATCGGGCAATGCAGGCTACAGCTTCTTCCAGAAAAACACTTTAAAAATCCGATTGTAAATTCAAATCCGCAATTAAACCCGTAGCAGTCCGTAGCAAATAGACAGGCATTGGTATTAACCCTTTACCTCTATGAGTGCATTTGAGTAGCCGGCGACGCACTTCAAGCTTTATATTGATATCGCCGTAACTCACATAGTAAATGGCCATTTCGCGCAATTGAAACGACTTTGGAAAGCTACTATAACAGTTGGGGCTTTGCGCTGATATGCGTAATTACGGTAGGAGGTGTGAGAGGGTTACTGGAGGCCACTTGTTCAAAGACTTTTAGATTGTCTCTGAAGGCTTCGGCAACTACAAACGCTTGGACAATAAAAAAAAGTTTAAAGCCAAAGGAGTACAAAGGAGATTGTAAGATCAAAATAAATATAACTTGCTGGAGCTATGGTAAAATAAATTTTAATTCGGTTTTGATACATAAAAGTATTTTTTACATGTTAGTTTAGTGTGTGTTATAAAGAAATTCGGTATTTGAGTGTAATTGAGTGCTTCTTTGATAGTTTGAACTGATCCTTCTTTGATCCTTTTAACTTCGATTGGTCTAACCTTTTGACCTCTCTTGTATTTTTAAATTTACTAGTGCTGTAGTAGGTATTTGGCTTTACAGGTGTGTGTGCGTGCGTGTTTGCGTGCGTGCGCATGTGTGTGTGTGTGTGAGAGAGAGAGAGAGAGAGAGAGAGAGAGAGAGAGAGAGAGAGAGAGATGCATTTATAGGTTTGCATCAACAGCCTACATGCAGCAGTATTTCGTAAATGCAGAAACTAAATTTATGCATAAATGCATTTTTCAGAAATGCATTCATGCATTATGCATTTATAGGTTGGCAGCAACAGCACCTAAATGAACATACTGCAGTAAAAACCAACACAAAATTCGGTATTTGAGTTTAATAGAGTGCTTCTTTGATTGTTTGAACTGATCCTTCTTTGATCCTTTGACTTCGACCCTTCGACCTCTCTTTTTTTTAAATTTACAAGTACTGTAGAGTGTACTTGGTCATACAGGTGTGTGTGCGTGTGCGTGTGTGTGTGTGTGTGTGTGTGTGTGTGTGTGGGGAGGCGGGGGGGGGGATCAATGGGAGAAAACACCTGTCTCCTCAATACCTGTGTCATTCCAGCTGGACATGTCCTCCTCATCCTCAGAGGACTGTAGGACAAATCCTCCTTTGCAGAAAAGTCTTTTAATTTTTGCTGAAGCAATGAGAAAAAAAGCAAGCTACATGCACCTGTATATATGTACTTTGGCACAAAGGGAAAAAAATATTGTAGTTGAGTGCAATTTTGAGTCTTTGAACTGATGACCCTCTTTGATCCTTTGACTTCGATTGGTCTAACCTTTTGACCTCTCTTTTATATTTAAATTTACTAGTGCTGTAGTAGGTATTTTGCTTTACAGGTTTGTGTGCGTGCGTGCGTGCGCATATGTGTGTGTGTGTGAGAGAGAGAGAGAGCGAGAGAGCGAGAGAGCGAGAGAGCGAGAGAGATATATGCATTTACAGTTGTGACCAAAATTATTAGCCCCCACTTATGAAATTAGACAAAACGTTTGATTTCTCCATGGAAATGGCCATTAACAACACATATTTGTTAATGTGAAAACAAATGGACTCTAAAGACATAATTTGACATTTTTGATTAGAATACTTTATTGATACAATCAGTTTAAACAAAAAAAGGGCAGAAATGAGAAATCCAAAATTATTAGCCCCCTGGCCATTAATTGTCAATGGTGTACCCTTTCTGAGCCACAACTGAAAACAACCTCTTAAAATAGTTCTTCACTAGGTTGGCACAGGTCACCTGAGGGATTTTGGCCCATTCTTCCTTTGCAAATTGTTCCAGCTGGTCCTAATTGCGTGGTTTCCGAGCATGGACGTTCACTTTCAGCACCCTCCAAAGATTCTCAATAGGATTGAGGTCTGGGCTCTGTGCGGGCCACTCCAGGACCTTGGTTTTGGTATCCTTCAGGAACTGTTGGACCAATTTTGATGTATGCTTCGGGTCATTGTCTTGTTGGAAGACCGAGCGACAACCTAAGGACAGACTACGAGCAGATTTCTGCATATTATCCCTCAAAATGTCAACATAATATTCTTTTTTCATGATTCCCTGCACCCGAACAAGGCTCCCTTTGCCTGAGGCTGCTAAACAGCCCCATAGCTTGATGCTCCCACCACCATGTTTAACTGTGTGAACTGTGTTCCTAGGGTTGAAGGCCTCTTCCTTAACTAACTGACCATTATGATTATGATGAGATGGTTTTGAAAGCAGATTAGAA
The DNA here is from genome assembly GCF_949606895.1 of Notothenia rossii. Lineage (NCBI taxonomy): Eukaryota > Metazoa > Chordata > Actinopteri > Perciformes > Nototheniidae > Notothenia > Notothenia rossii. Next base: position 49,061,258 of record NC_136912.1, on the reverse strand, counting down.
AGCGGAAACCACAAAAAGATCCCCCCAAACTATGACAATGAGGCAGGAGTCTCATAACTGCAAGTCTGATAAGTTGTAGTTGAATATTGGAAATAGCATTAATGAAAAACTAAATGTGTTAACTAGGCCTTAAAGGGCCTAAGGTGTGGCTGGCTCTGTTACAAATAGAACATTCAAAGGAGGACTGGGGGATGCAAAAGATCCTTTACAGCCTAAGAAATAAGATATCAGAATAGCTTATTAAATAGATGAGCAACAAAGACTATCTATCTATCTATTATATATTACATTATTATAAATTTCATAACAATCTGATGTGGAATTTCAGAATAAAACCAATCCAAAATGTGGAATTTGAACAGTGTTCATCCTGATTTCAAATTTCAATATTTCCTAAAATCTTTGCTTCCACAGAAGTTCTTCAATTCAGTGTGATAGTAGACCACCTCAGATAGCTGCTCATGAAATTTCATAACAATCTGATGTGGAATTTCAAAATAAAACCAATCCAAAAAGTGGAATTTGAACAGTGCTCCTCCTGATTTCAAATTGCAATATTTCCACAAATCTTTGCTTCCACAGAAGTTCTTCAATTCAGTGTGATAGTAGACCACCTCAGATAGCTGCTTATAAAAATTCATGTTAATCTGATGTTGAATTTCAGAATAAAACCAATCCAAAAAGTGGAATTTGAACAGTGTTCCTCCTGATTTCAAATTGCAATATTTCCTAAAGTCTTTGCTTCCACAGAAGTTCTTTGATTCAGTGTGATAGTAGACCACCTCAGATAGCTGCTCATAAAATTTCATAACAATCTGATGTGGAATTTCAGAATAAAACCAATCCAAAAAGTGGAATTTGAACAGTGTTGCTCCTGATTTCAAATTTCAATATTTCCTAAAATCTTTGCTTCCACAGAAGTTCTTCAATTCAGTGTGATAGTAGACCACCTCAGATAGCTGCTCATAAAATTTCATAACAATCTGATGTGGAATTTCAGAATAAAAGCTATGTAAAAAGTGGAATTTGAACAGTGTTGCTCCTGATTTCAAATTTCAATATTTCCTAAAATCTTTGCTTCCACAGAAGTTCTTCAATTCAGTGTGATAGTAGACCACCTCAGATAGCGGCTCATAAAATTTCATAACAATCTGATGTGGAATTTCAGAATAAAAGCTATGTAAAAAGTGGAATTTGAACAGTGTTGCTCCTGATTTCAAATTTCAATATTTCCTAAAATCTTTGCTTCCACAGAAGTTCTTCAATTCAGTGTGATAGTAGACCACCTCAGATAGCTACTCATGAAATTTCATAACAATCTGATGTGGAATTTCAGAATAAAACCAATCCAAAATGTGGAATTTGAACAGTGTTGCTCCTGATTTCAAATTTCAATATTTCCTAAAAATCTTTGCTTCCACAGAAGTTCTTCGATTCAGTGTGATAGTAGACCACCTCAGATAGCTGCTCATAAAATGTCATAACAATCTGATGTGGAATTTCAGAATAAAACCAATCCAAAATGTGGAATTTGAACAGTGTTGCTCCTGATTTCAAATTTCAATATTTCCTAAAATCTTTGCTTCCACAGAAGTTCTTCAATTCAGTGTGATATTAGACCACCTCAGATAGCTACTCATGAAATTTCATAACAATCTGATGTGGAATTTCAGAATAAAACCAATCCAAAATGTGGAATTTGAACAGTGTTGCTCCTGATTTCAAATTTCAATATTTCCTAAAAATCTTTGCTTCCACAGAAGTTCTTCGATTCAGTGTGATAGTAGACCACCTCAGATAGCTGCTCATAAAATTTCATAACAATCTGATGTGGAATTTCAGAATAAAACCAATCCAAAAAGTGGAATTTGAACAGTGTTGCTCCTGATTTCAAATTTCAATATTTCCTAAAATCTTTGCTTCCACAGAAGTTCTTCAATTCTGTGTGATAGTAGACCACCTCAGATAGCTGCTCATAAAATTTCATAACAATCTGATGTGGAATTTCAGAATAAAAGCTATGTAAAAAGTGGAATATGAACAGTGTTGCTCCTGATTACAAATTGCAATATTTCCACAAATCTTTGCTTCCACAGAAGTTCTTCGATTCAGTGTGATAGTAGACCACCTCAGATAGCTACTCATGAAATTTCATAACAATCCGATGTGGAATTTCAGAATAAAACCAATCCAAAAAGTGGAATTTGAACAGTGTTGCTCCTGATTTCAAATTTCAATATTTCCTAAAATCTTTGCTTCCACAGAAGTTCTTCAATTCAGTGTGATAGTAGACCACCTCAGATAGCTGCTCATAAAATTTCATAACAATCTGATGTGGAATTTCAGAATAAAACCAATCCAAAAAGTGGAATTTGAACAGTGTTGCTCCTGATTTCAAATTTCAATATTTCCTAAAAATCTTTGCTTCCACAGAAGTTCTTCGATTCAGTGTGATAGTAGACCACCTCAGATAGCTGCTCATAAAATTTCATAACAATCTGATGTGGAATTTCAGAATAAAACCAATCCAAAAAGTGGAATTTGAACAGTGTTGCTCCTGATTTCAAATTTCAATATTTCCTAAAATCTTTGCTTCCACAGAAGTTCTTCAATTCAGTGTGATAGTAGACCACCTCAGATAGCTGCTCATAAAATTTCATAACAATCTGATGTGGAATTTCAGAATAAAAGCTATGTAAAAAGTGGAATATGAACAGTGTTGCTCCTGATTACAAATTGCAATATTTCCACAAATCTTTGCTTCCACAGAAGTTCTTCGATTCAGTGTGATAGTAGACCACCTCAGATAGCTACTCATGAAATTTCATAACAATCTGATGTGGAATTTCAGAATAAAACCAATCCAAAAAGTGGAATTTGAACAGTGTTGCTCCTGATTTCAAATTTCAATATTTCCTAAAAATCTTTGCTTCCACAGAAGTTCTTCAATTCAGTGTGATAGTAGACCACCTCAGATAGCTGCTCATAAAATTTCATAACAATCTGATGTGGAATTTCAGAATAAAAGCTATGTAAAATGTGGAATTTGAACAGTGTTCCTCCTGATTTCAAATTTCAATATTTCCTAAAATCTTTGCTTCCACAGAAGTTCTTCGATTCGGTGTGATAGTAGACCACCTCAGATAGCTGCTCATAAAATTTCATGTCAATCTGATGTGGAATTTCAGAATAAAACCAATCCAAAAAGTGGAATTTGAACAGTGTTGCTCCTGATTTCAAATTTCAATATTTCCTAAAATCTTTGCTTCCACAGAAGTTCTTCAATTCAGTGTGATAGTAGACCACCTCAGATAGCTGCTCATAAAATTTCATAACAATCTGATGTGGAATTTCAGAATAAAAGCTATGTAAAATGTGGAATTTGAACAGTGTTCCTCCTGATTTCAAATTTCAATATTTCCTAAAATCTTTGCTTCCACAGAAGTTCCTCGATTCAGTGTGATAGTAGACCACCTCAGATAGCTGCTCATAAAATTTCATAACAATCTGATGTGGAATTTCAGAATAAAAGCTATGTAAAATGTGGAATTTGAACAGTGTTGCTCCTGATTTCAAATTTCAATATTTCCACAAATCTTTGCTTCCACAGAAGTTCTTCGATTCAGTGTGATAGTAGACCACCTCAGTGAGCTACTCATGAAATTTCATGTTAATCTGATGTTTAATTTCATAATAAAAGCTATCCAAAATTTCCTATTTGAGCAGTGTTTCTCCTAGATTACAAGACAATCTGATTTATAATTTGAGAATGAAGAAATATTTGTTTTTTAGCTCAATGTTTCAAAGATCATGTAAACTAATGATTCAAAATTAGGATTTGATCATACTGACAGCTCTATTTTAATTTATTGCAGCCTGACTGCAGTCTGGAGGGTGACTTCCGGTCTAAGACCGGAAGTTATGTAACCGCAGTCTGCTGCTTGCTAGTTCATGGACGTCCATAAGAGAGAGACACATGTGTCCCTGTTGATGTGTGTGTTCTTTAATAAACAAGTACGGGAAGACGCCTAACTGAGGAATACATCCCTGTCTCCGAAATTTTCTGGGATCGTTACAATATCTCGTTTTATTCTGAAAACAGGATGTTGCTACACACGAGCAAAGACTAGCTGAGGACGTTTACCGTAAAACTCGTAATACGGGCAAACTTTCAATTTTGGGACGGCTCACTTGACCAACAGAAACGTAGCGTAGGCTCACTTGACCGCAGTCATATAGTCGATATAGAACTGGCCGCTTCAATCTGAAGAGCAACTAAAACAAAACACGGGAGTGTATCTTGTTCTTGTGAACACTAATGTTATCCACAGCATACACAGACACCACAAAGTTCTTAAGGAGAAAACTAGTTGCTAAAACAAAACACGTTAGTGTACCTTGTTAGCTAGCTGACATTAACCTTAGACATTGCACTCATATTACTCACTGAAACCTTGTAAAGCCGGTCCCGCATGCTGGCTCTTACAGAACCGCTCCCTTTCGTGTATGTACAGCTCTCAACATGCCCAGACTTGTAGTGATTTTCACCTCTTTTTATACTTTTTCGCCTCATTCTGAAAGAAACAGGTGACATTTACTAACGTGACAGCCATCTTTGTGATGGTGACGCGTATTGTGCGAGACCAGAGACCTGTAGTTCACTGAGCGGTTTCACACAAAAAAAATTGTAACTTCACAGTTTTACGACACATTTTTATTTTTTTGACTTGCAAAATGTTCTTTTAATTTGACAAACATCATATGTGTCATTCGTGGCACAATTCAAACGGGATCGAAAGATGACTTTTCTCTCTCCATTGACGTCAATGTATAATTTTCCGCTTCCGGGGTCCCATGGGTCGGAAGTAGATGGGCGGGACTTCGCCTCTCTATTGTGTTTCGCAATATGTTCTCTATCTATGGCACGTCTCTACTGGGAGTTGTAGTTTTAAAAGACGTTTTCATATTTCCCATAATAAGAAGTTGCCAGTATTAAACTGTGTACATCCCTGGAGGTTTAGGGGATAGGAAACACTCAAATTTAAAACATATAATTAATAAATGGGTGAAAATAGCTTGTGCCCATAATGGGCAGCATTAATATATACCCACATGCCAGCTAAGGTCAGAAGAGCTTTATTTAACAGCTGGTCTTATGCCTGTGACCCCTCCTGTTGTTAATTGATAAGCCTGAAACATGCCCTTGTCAAGATTCAGAGGCACATTTTGCAAATATGGCAGTAGACATCGATCATCTTAAGATAAGATATACTTTATTGATCCCAAGTTGGAAACATTTGCGTTACATCAGCATGTGTAACAGTTGTAAATATGCAGTTTATTTGTAAATCATTTAGTATAATCACACAAATTCTGTGTTTCATATTTAATAATTCTGTGTTCTTTATTTATTGATTGTTCAATCTCTGACAAGGCCGGAAATGAAAAACTTGGGTCGCAGGTTCCTCAACAGTGCATCACAAGACATCTATCAATATGTGTGTATACCTCCACCATTAAACTGTCATATTCTGCACATTTCTTATACTATCTACATACATCTTATATAAGAGTATAATACATATGTATAATATCAGTTAAAATAAGTGCTTCAACATAGTTAACATTGCTGGAGGTATACACAAAGTTTTTTATTCATTGCATAACTACACCGTTTGTGTATATATGTCAATAAGCCTTAGAAAATCTTGAAAGGGATGTGCAAAATAGTCATTATATACAGTCTTTAATTAACTATTAGTAGAGAATAACGAGTAATGAATATACTTTACAGGGATCCTATTAATATCTAATAATAAAAATAATAAAATTCAATAACATGCTTTAACCACCAGGTGTCCCTTTCTATCAGCTGTGCACGTTTATGGTGTAAATACAACCTAACTACCAATTGGATCAAATATAAAAGTCAGCCGAATTAGTGTTGATCCTGCAAAGAGACGTATTGTGTGAAAATAAATGTAAGATGTTGTTTAATTGCTGATATATTTATGATCCACGTCACGTTTTCAGTGTTGACGGCAGTTCCTCATGTTTGTCTAGAAGTCTTCTCATCAAGGCTCTATATAATAGACAGAGGGGGGAGGGGTTCTCTCTAAAATACAGTGTCTGTAAAGGTGGGGGAGACTGTCTCCCCCCTTCCTGCCATCTCTCTCTGTTTCTGCTGATGTGTAAAATATACAAAATAACGTTTTATATACTTACTCTCTTGTTAAAAGGTGAGGAAGTTTGCAGCGTAAGCCAGCCATCAGTGTTCTAGTTTTTAAGGTTTTGCATACCTCAAAGTGTGTCTAAAAGTATCTTGGCAAGAGAAAAAAGCCAAAATCCGCCTAGGCCATTAAAAAGAAACCGAATTCCACGTTTTACAAATGAACAGACACAAATGCAGACTTGACTAGTTGGCAGTTGATTAAAGTAGATTTGTCCTTTTTCATCTCTCAAAGGTTTGGGTCCTGTTCAACACTGGGTACAGAAATATATTCAATATACAGTCATTTGTACGTAAAGATTTTTTATGTTGTAAGCACTTAGATTTAAAGTGGCTGTAGACAACTTATCATAATGAAGTAGTTGATTGCACAAATTTGTAATGGATGTAAAATAAAGACGACATTAGCATTTAAATTGGCTCCCTATAAGACTCGCTTTCTCTATGAAATTATGTCTGGCTCTGAGTAGTGTTCTCCCTTTCACAATAAAAAGCCCAAACACAATACTTTCTGAATCACTCCAGGAAGTAATGTGCTAAAATGCAAATACAAATAGCTTACAGTAGCTCCCAATAGTTGAACAATTGGAAAACTGCAAGGACTGTGGAAACACCTACTGGCAAAGGAACCATACTAGTACACGAGCCTGTTTTTTTTTTGTGTTTTCAGTGTTTCTGTGTGTCGGTGTTTCAGTGTTTCAGTGTTTCTGTGTTTTTGTGTTTCCGGGTTTTTGTGTTTCTGTGTTTTTATGTTTCTGTGTTTTTGTGTTTCAGTGTTTCAGTGTTTTTGTGTTTCTGTGTTTCTGTGTTTTTGTGTTTCTGTGGTTCTGTGTCTCTGTGTTTCGGTGTTTCTGTGTTTCAGTGTTTCTGTGTTTCTGTGTTTCTGTGTTTTCTGTGTTTCTGTGTTTCAGTGTTTTTTTTTTTTTGTATTTCTGTGTTTCTGTGTTTTCTGTGTTTCTGTGTTTTTTTGTTTCTGTGTTTCTGTGTTTCCGTGTTTCTGTGTGTCTGTGTTTCGGTGTTCCTGTGTGTCAGTGTTTCTGGGTTTTTTCAGTGTTTCAGTGGTTTCAGTGTTTTCTGTGTTTCCGTGTTTCTGTGGGGGTATAATACGCACGTTTCAATACTCATGTATCATACATCTTCACTGTTACCCTCCCCTTGTTATAATGAAGACAACAGTGCATGTTAAGGACTGTAATACACATGCATCAGACACGCTCCCCTTGCTATAATGAAGACAACCGTTTTTAAAATGTAAAAAACACTTTCTTTTTTTTTAAATTCCTATTTTAATTTTTTCACACACAAAATCAATAGTTATACTGATTGTAACATCCCCAGGACCGTCACCAACTTAGAATTCCCCAGATTACTGGAAATATCATGATGGAGTTTTTTCACTTCAGTCAAAATATTCATTTGTATGCTGTTTTTGACACAAAGATGCATTACATCTACAAACAGAGCATACAATGAGAACACATGATACACTTTTGATGTTTATTTCATTTCTTCGGTAATGTTACAGAATGTTTCGGAAAATGAAGATTCCAGGACCACTTTAAATGTTTCGTTTACAATCGTTTCCCAATGACCAGGAATAGTACTGCCAGAACGAACGATATCCAAAATGTCTTCTAGTTTACAAACTTCAGCCATTCTGTTTACACGGGGATCACTATTCACTCTGTTTAGAATCGTCCTCATCACCACACTTATTAAAAGGGTATTGACTACATTCTGATCAATATATACCGAGCGTTTTGCATAGTAGTTCCCCATTTTTATTTTACTTTAAAGAAAAAGTCAATATATCGAAAAAGAAAAAATCCCTGGTTTCAACCAACCGCAGGTTATTAGTCTTCTTCTTCTCCATCCAACTCGGCATGGATCTTTTCAAGTCTCTTCTTGAGGCGTCTACAATTTTTGAGATTGTGCAGAAAAGCCTCCGAAGCGCCTTGGATCCTCCAATCATCCGTGAACATTTCTTTATCAATAAGAGTCTGGTCGATCTCAGTAATGAAGTCGGTGAGCAAGAGTCTTTTCCTTAACGCGTTGTAATTGTTTCTCAAGAAAAAATCGGGCATGTCATTCAGACAATCGTGCTGCCTCTGGCCGGGGTGACTGACTCGGCATCCGTTGCATATTTCTTCTCTGTACCGATGTATCACCCCCTCCACAATATCAACCAACACTGATTTCACTGTGTCCATAAACAGAGACGTATTGGCCCAAGGAGCAAAATAAGCAGCAGTAGTACTGCAAGATTCGGGAGTCCAGAATGGTGGTGATGATGGTAGTCCAGGAGTTTGTTCCTGGCTTCAACTTGCGGGGGGAGACTTGGTTTTTCTCAGATCCATAGCTAGTTTTCAAACTGTCGTCTTAGTGGGGTCCTTAGTTTTAGATGCTTTGCTGAGTGGAGGGAGGGACTTATTGCGTGGAGTGGGGGGGAGTCATCTGTAGAATTGAGAGTTTTTTTCACCAGTATAATGTCCCTCGCTGTTTGAGTCTTTTTTTTAAAAGTTATATGTCATCTATCATTTTCAACCAAGCAGCGAGAGGTCAAATTTAAGAATAAGTAATAGTTTGTCACAATTTTACGGGGAATAGTCAGAGCGCAATGTCACATCTTAAAGACAGCTTGAACTGGATAAATGGTTAGTCTTCAAACATACCGTACGTTCTGCATGTTAGTATATCTGGCCAATTGGTTTAGACCCTACTGCCCTAGACGCATGCTCTCAATAGGGAAGTCACGCTTTGGGAAGAGGTGTTTCATTTCACAGATCCACCTTGATTCTTGTTGTGCTGGCTGAAGGAAGAGGGACGGGGGAGGAAAATTCAGAGGATGAAGAAGCAGAAAAATGACTTGTTTTGTAAAATGGACAGCACGTCAGTTTCAAGGAAAAGATGACACCGTGTATATGCATGACATGCAAAATATCTTGAAGCCCTACAACCACAAAAAAGGTACAAGTATATTGTGTTGAAAATATGGCAAAAAGTCGTAATATTATATAATGTATTGTTTAATCGAAACAGTGTTAAAATCACAAACTTGCCTTTTAGAGTCGCAGTCTTTTACAAAAATGCTGTTTTGTTAAGAGCTACTAAAACATAGTAAACATCGCAATTATTCCCAAAACAAAACTGGGAATGGAGACATCGATAACATATTTTAATGTTTAATTTTCTTCAGGGCTACCGTAGTGCACATTGATGAACACTTTAAAACAAAAATAATGCTTACAAGTGTAAATGAGCTGGATTTGAGCTCTGAGCTAATTTCCATCTATAGTCCCGTCACATACAGCATATAAGAACATGACATTTATATATATATATATATATATATATATATATACATCAAAAATAAATACATGATATGCAGAAAGAGCATGAGCAGCATACAAGCATTTACCATATGGCAGTACAATGTAGCAGCTATGATATATAAAGTGCAAGATAAGATAAAAGCGCTACATAAAGTGCAAGAGGAGATACCCTTGTGTTAAAGTGCATTTATTTAGCGGTGATTACACGTCTGTTTGTTGCTAGACCATTCTTTAAGTTGACCTTTAAAACTATTGAGAGTGGGACAATCCCGTATTTCAGTTGGGGGGCTATTCCACAATGAGCTGCCTTTAATGGTGAGGACATTTTGTCCAAAAGGTGGTCCGTCTGTGGTGGACTTCACAGTCTCCTCTGGTTTCTGACCTAGTGCTGCGTCCAGTGTGTTTTCTGTGGATGAATTCCCCCAAGGGGAGGGGGGCCAGCCCATGTAAATATTATTTAAAAAACACATACTTTTAAAAGACTTAAAATTGTCAAAAACTCAAGAAATTGTGATTTTCAAGGATGGTACAGTGGTGGTATGACTGTGGCTTTCTGTCAAACACCTGGATAGCTCTCTTGAACAGCTGTTCTATGGGTTTCAGGTGTGTGGCACAAGCAAACGACCAGTTTGTAAAACAGTATTCAATGTGGGATAGAATCATACAGTGGAGGTATGACTTTGCAGCATTGACAGTTAAGAAAAGGTCTAATTTGTTTAAAATGTTGCAAGTTGAATTGAATCGTATTGGATACTTTCTGGATATGTTTCTTAAAAAGTCAAGTGCGAGTCCAATATGACACTCCCTGTTCAAGATACTTGAACTGGGAGACTAGTTCTATTTCTGCTCCATTTAAAAATACATTGGATCCTTCGATTTTGATTGATCGTTTACTGAACATCGTCGTTTGCATCAACATGCATACTGTTTTTGTTGTACTGATACTGTCAATACGTAGATTGTGTTATATAGCTTTAGATATAATGTTTTTTCTTCCTCTTTGCATAATTTGCATCCACAATCCTTTGCCAGTAGGTGTTTCCACAGTCCTTGCAGTTTTCCAATTGTTCAACTAATTTGGAGCTACTGTAAGCTATTTGTATTTTAGCACATTACTTCCTGCAGTGATTCAGAAAGTATTGTGTTTGGGCTTTTTATTGTGAAAGGGAGACCACTACTCAGAGCCAGACATAATTTCATAGAGAAAGCAAGTCTTATAGGGAGACAATTTAAATGCTAATGTCGTCTTTATTTTACATCCATTACAAATGTGTGCAATCAACTACTTCATTATGATAAGTTGTCTTTGTCTTGTTTTTTGCTTTTTTCTCTTGCCAAGATACTTTTAGACACACTTTGAGGTATGCAAAACCTTAAAACTAGAACACTGATGGCTGGCTTACGCTGCAAACTTCATCACCTTTTAAAAAGAGAGTAAGTATATAAAACGTTATTTTGTATATTTTCCACATCAGCAGAAAAAGAGAGAGATGGCAGGAAGGGGGAGACAGTCTCCCCCACCTTTACAGACACTGGCCATAGTAAGAGGAAAGTGTGACAATAAGGGAGTGTGTGCAGACTAACTTAATCAACACTCTTGACTAGGAAGGCAAAAGGTGCTTTCTTTGTTCTGATCAGACCGAATCGGCATACTCTGTCTGAAATACCTGGATAGTTACTTTTGTTAGAGCTTTCAGAGCTTTCTGAACTTATTTCTTAGCAGCACTGGGCATTTTTGTGTTGTATTGTATACAGTTGAAAGTGCACAGATAAACAGTCAAGCATGGGCGGTAAAAATGTGTCTCCTCAGGCTCTCTAATACACACACAGTCATCTCTCAAACGAGGTGCCTGCCTGCTTTCCAGGACTTTTACAGCCTCTGGCCGACTGCAGGGCCATGGGGTGTTAAGACAGGCACCTATAGCTCAGGAGTGAAGGTCTACACACACACACACACACACACACACACACACACACACACACACACACACACACACACACACACACACACACACACACACACACACACACACACACACACACACACACACACACACACACACACACACACACACACACAAACACACACACACAAACACACACACCAAAAGGCCTGACAGCCATAGGAAGAGGTAAGGGTGACAGTAAGGGAGTGTGTGCAGACTAACTTAATCAACACTTTTGACTAGGAAGGCAAAAGGTGCTTTCTTTGTTCTGATCAGCCCCAATCTGCATACTCTTTCTGAATACATTGAGAGTTACCTTTGACTCTAACAGTGTTCCACTGGAGTCATAGCTTTCTGAACTTATTTCTTAGCACCAATTTGGTTTCTTTTTAATGGCCTTGCCGAATTTTGGCTTTTTTTTTCTCTTGCCAAGATTCTTTTAGACACACTTTGAGGTATGCAAAGCCTTAAAACTAGAACACTGATGGCTGGCTTACGCTGCAAACTTCATCGCCTTTTAACAAGAGAGTAAGTATATAAAACGTTATTTTGTATATTTTACACATCAGCAGAAAAAGAAAGAGATGGCAGGAAGGGGGGAGACAGTCTCCCCCACCTTTACAGACACTGCCCATAGTAAGAGGAAAGTGTGACAGTAATGGAGTGTGTGCAGACTAACTTAATCAACACTCTTGACTAGGAAGGCAAAAGGTGCTTTCTTTGTTCTGATCAGACCGAATCGGCATACTCTGTCTGAAATACCTGGAGAGTTACTTTTGTTAGAGCTTTCAGAGCTTTCTGAACTTATTTCTTAGTAGCACTGGGCATTTTTGTGTTGTATTGTATACAGTTGAAAGTGCACGGATAAACAGTCAAGCATAGGCGGTAAAAATGTGTCTCCTCAGGCTCTCTAATACACACACAGTCATCTCTCAAACGAGGTTCCTGCCTGCTTTCCAGGACTTTTTACAGCCTCTGGCCGACTGCAGGGCCATGGGGTGTTAAGACAGGCACCTACAGGACTGTCTCAGAAAATTAGAATATTGTGATAAAGTTCTTTATTTTCTGTAATGCAATTAAAAAAACAAAAATGTCATACATTCTGGATTCATTACAAATCAACTGAAATATTGCAAGCCTTTTATTATTTTAATATTGCTGATTATGGCATACAGCTTAAGAAAACTCAAAAATCCTATCTCAAAAAATTAGAATAGTTCCTCAGACCAAGTAAAAAAAAAAGATTTATAACAGCAAAACACAATCAAACATTTGAAAATGTCCATTAATGCACTCAGTACTTGGTTGGGAATCCTTTTGCACGGATTACTGCATCAATGCGGCGTGGCATGGAGGCAATCAGCCTGTGGCATTGCTGAGGTGTTATGGATGCCCAGGATGCTTCAATAGCGGCCTTTAGCTCATTAGCATTGTTGGGTCTGGTGTCTTTCAGCTTCTTCTTCACAATACCCCACATATTCTCTATGGGGTTCAGGTCAGGGGAATTTGCAGGCCAATCGAGGACAGTAATGCCATGGTCAGTACACCAGTTACTGGTGGTTTTGGCACTGTGGGCAGGTGCCAGATCATGCTGGAAAATGAATTCCTCATCTCCATAGAGCTTTTCAGCAGACGGAAGCATGTAGTGCTCTAAAATCTCTTGGTACACAGCTGCATTTACTCTGGGCTTGATGAAACACAGTGGACCAACACCAGCAGCTGACATGGCTCTCCAAACCATCGCTGACTGTGGGAACTTCACACTGGATTTCAAGCAACTTGGATTTTGCTCCTCTCCAGCCTTTCTCCAGACTCTGGCGCCTTGACTTCCAAATGAAATACAAAACTTGCTTTCGTCTGAAAAGAGGACTTTGGACCACTGTGCAACTGTCCAGTGCTTCTTTTCCTTAGCCCAAGTCAGACGCCTCTTCCGTTGTCTTGAGTTCAGAAGTGGCTTGACCATGGGAATACGGCTATTGTAGCCCATTTCCCGGACACGTCTGTGAACAGTGACTTTTGATACCTGGACTCCAGCTTCAGTCCACTGTCTTTGAAGCTCCCCCAAATTCTGGAAGCGACTCTTCTTCACAATGCTGTTAAGGCTGCGGTCATCTCTCTTGGTTGTGCAGCGTTTCCTGCCACATTTCCCCCTTCCAACAGACTTTTTGTGGATGTGCTTTGAAACTGCACTCTGTGAACAGCTTGCTCTTTGAGAAATTTCTTTTTGTGTCTTACCCTCCTGATGGAGGGTGTCAATGACGGTCCTCTGGACAGCAGTCAGATCAGCAGTCTTCCCCATACTTGTGATTTAGTTTACTGAACCAAGCTGAGTGTTTTTCAAGGCTCAGGAAACCCTTGCAGGTGTTTCGAGTTAATTAGACGATTCAAGTGATTCGTTGAACACCCTACTAGTATACTTTTTCATGATATTCTAATATTTAGAGATAGGATATTTGAGTTTTCTTAAGCTGTATGCCATAATCAGCAATATTAAAATAATAAAAGGCTTGCAATATTTCAGTTGATTTGTAATGAATCCAGAATGTATGACATTTTAGTTTTTTTAATTGCATTACAGAAAATAAAGAAATTTATCACAATATTCTAATTTTCTGAGACAGTCCTGTATAGCTCTGGAGTGAAGGTCTGCACACACACACACACACACACACACACACACACACACACACACACACACACACACACACACACACACACACACACACACACACACACACACACACACACACACACACACACACACACACACACACACACACACACACACACACACACACCTCCTTGGGAGGACATCAGTGAAGGTCCCCACACCCACACACACACAAACACACACACACACACACTTGGGGGCGGGCCCACCTGTCACTTTTTATGCATACTAATGTGATTGAAACATTTGTTATTATACACCATAAGGCGCAACAGTGGGGGCTTATCACACCTGTGAATACACATCACCCCCCTCCTATCGACGGATCTCACACCTACTTGGGATATCACACCTACTTGAGATCTCACACCTCGCTCAAAGGGGAGGCGGGACTCAGCTAATTTGCATAAGCAGGGAGAGGTGTGACCTGTCACAGCACCTGTCACTTTTCATGCATACTAATGTGATGGAAGCGGGATGAATATTACTACTAATACTTACTTCCGGGTGTAATATTCTGTAAAGCAAATGAGCTGCTCCGACCCTTGGTCCTGACGGACTCCAACTTGTTTTTATTAATCAAAAAAATAAATAAACACAAGGATAATTATGTGTTATTGTTGAGTAAATTGAGAATTGCACAGGGGAAAATAACGTATCTATTGTGGTGATTGACATTATTCACCCACGGATCTATGGGTTAGGGTATTGTTCTGCACGGACATTTTAGTGAGCCGGACTTCCTCTCTCCGCCGGTCTGTTTTTGAGATGCTAAATAAAAGTCTAGGGTTGCGTTCCAATCGTCCATTTAGCTTAGGACCCTTCCTAACCAAGTGAAATGACCCGGAAGTAGGTCAGTGGCAGCCATGTTAAGTACTGTTAAGTATTATTATTTGATGACGCCCTTAGTCTGTGTACTACGGTAGCAGTCGCACTGTTATTCTGTTCTTGTATGAAGGTACGTCCTAATGTGACGTCACTACGTTGACTGTTGTCAGTCTGTGAATAAACTTACCGGAGACATGCTGAAGAGAATACCGAGTCTGATTTACTTATTGTTCATACGCGATTCATGTGCACCCAAGCTTAACAGGTTATGGGCCCAGGCAGAGTTGGACACAAACCGACTTGGAGATAAGTGAGTTAGATTATCGGAAGAAGTGTTACGCGACGTATTACGCGTTAGCCAATTAAGCTAACAAGCTAGCTTAGCAAGTGAAGTATATTAGCAAGCTAGTAGCCCTCGCGGTAAAGTTGGCGCGCAAAAATGGCAAGCAGAGCAACAGGTCTCCTGGCACCGCAGCTCTTATTCAAAGGATGTGAAGATAAGTATGACCTTTGGGAAACAAGATTCCTAGGCTGCTTACATACTCTGAGGCTAAAAGAGACTATCTTACATGAGCCCACCGGTGCTGATCAAGAACAGCTAGATGCAGATAGAAGGAAGAATGCTGATTGCTATGCTGAGCTAATAAGGCTGATAGATGATAAGAGCCTGTCGCTAATAAGACATGAGGCCGCAGATGACGGCAGGAAGGCTCTGAAAATACTGAAAGAACATTATTCAGGGAAAAGCAAGCCGAGGATAATAAACTTATACACGTCGTTAACGAGGCTGCACATGGCAGACAACGAGAGTGTTACCGACTACATGATAAGGGCAGAGAACGTGATTACAGCCCTGAGAGATGCAGGCGAGACCATGAGTGATGGACTGACCATAGCCATGATACTAAATGGGTTACCAGACTCCTTCAAGCCATTCGCCGTCCATGTAACACAGAACGAAGATAACGTTACGTTCACAGACTTTAGAAGAAGATTAAGGGTCTATGAAGAGTCGGAGAAAATGAACACAGCAGAATCCACAGATAATGTGATGAAAACATGTGCAAGGCAAGGCCGAGGCACCAAGACGCACGCTAGCAACAGAAGAGATGAAGATGCCAATGTGACGTGCTACAAGTGTGGAATAAAAGGACACATATCAAGAAAATGTTTTCGAAAAGTGTGGTGCGGTTACTGCAAAAGGAATACACACGATGAATCACTCTGTAAGAAAAAGGGGGGAGAAGATGGTGCCAGAAAAGTCGCAGAGGAACAGAATGGCGACCAAGACCATCTCTTCAAGGCCAAGCACACAAAGAGCGGGAAACCACCAGACAACGTGAAGATGAAAGGCATCATGGTGGACGCAGGAGCGACATCCCACATCGTGAACGACATCGGAAAGTTTAAAAGCTTCGACGATTCATTCCAGCCCGAGTCTCATTCAGTGGAGTTAGCTGACGGGACCAAGTGCAATGGAACAGCACAGAGAAGAGGAACGGCGGTGATATGTCTATTAGACGACGCCGGACGACAACACAGAGCACAGCTACGGGATGCACTGTACATGCCCTCATACCCACATGACATCTTTTCGGTGGCAAGAGCAACAAACGGAGGGGCGACAATCACCTTCAAGAAAGGGGACAGTCACATGGTTACCAAAGACGGCAGCAGGTTTGACATCCATGAAAGTGTAAATTTGTATTACTTACCAACTGTTGAGGGGAATGTTGACCAATGTAAAGGGTGTCACGACATGCAAACTTGGCATGAAATTTTGGGTCATTGCAATTACGAAGATGTACAAAATTTACAAGGTGTAGTGAAAGGCATGGAGATAAGAGGAAGTGCAGTCAAACCAGCTCAGTTGTGTGAAGTGTGTACACAGGGCAAGTTCACCCAAACGAGAAATAGGGAGCCAGACAAAAAGGCTAAGATGCCCTTAGAACTAGTCCACACAGACTTAGCCGGTCCCATGTCAACACCAAGCATAGAAGGGCACAGATATACACAGTCTTTTACAGACGACTACTCTGGTACTATTTTTGTGTATTTTCTAAGGTCCAAGAGTGATACAGTGCAGGCCACAGAAAGGTTCTTAGCAGACATAGCACCTTACGGAGAAGTTAAGTGTATCCGTTCAGATAACGGCACTGAGTTTACAAGCCGAGACTTCCAGGCACTGTTAACCAAAAATAGGATTAGACACGAGACGTCTGCACCCTATTCACCCCACCAAAATGGTACAGCAGAGAGAGGTTGGCGAACTCTCTATGATATGGGCAGATGCTTACTGATAGAAAGCAAGTTACCAAATAAACTATGGAACTACGCCATACAGACAGCAGCTTATGTAAGGAACAGGTGTTACAGTAGGCGCACAAAGAAAACGCCATACGAGCTGTTCACAGGCAAAGAACCAAATATATCCAAACTTCAGAAATTTGGGTCAGTGTGTTTTGCTTACAAACAAGAGAAGGGAAAGCTCGACTCTAGGTGTGAGCAAGGTGTTTTCATAGGCTATGATAAAAAATAGCCCAGCTTACCTGGTGTATTATCCAGACACAGAGAGGGTCCAAAAGCACAGATTGGTAAAATTCACAACAAAGGGGGATAAAGAAAAGGAAACACAAACACCAGAGTCATACAATGAATATGGTGATAGTGATGTACATCCCAGGGTCAAGGACAGCGATGAAAATGTTGTTGATGAATGTGATGTGGGAAATGTGCCAGGTCAAGATACTCAAAGTGGTGCTTCTGGGACTTTACCTGAACAGACTGAACGTACACAGCCGGGTAAAGTCACCGAGACTCCAAACAGAAAAAACCCACCCAGAACCAGGAGGAGACCAGCTCACCTACAGGAGTTTGAGACTGACGATACGGAGGACAAACTGCAAACATGCATGGATTTTTGTTACAGAGCAGTATGCGACATTCCTCAAACCTTCCAGGACGCCATAGTGTCAACCAAATCAAGGCAGTGGAAAAATGCCATGAACGAGGAGATGAGATCACTGGAGGAGAACGAGACCTTCAACCTCACCCAATTGCCACCAGTCAAACGGGCAGTGGGGGGTAGATGGGTCTACGCACTCAAGAGTGACATTGATGGGTCAGACAAGTACAAGGCGCGATTTGTAGCTAAAGGCTACAGTCAGAAACCAGGAATCGACTATGATGAGACATTCTCACCCACAGCTGACATGACAAGTGTAAGAGTACTCATGCAAAAGGCAGCACAGGAGAACTTAATCTTACACCAAATGGATGTTAAAACAGCCTATTTACATGCACCCATTGATTGTGAAATATATATGACACAACCAGAAGGTTATGAGAAACAGTCAAAAACAGGTGAAGAGTTAGTATGCAAGTTGCACAAATCTCTCTATGGTTTAAAGCAGTCAGGCAGAAACTGGAATGCTATGTTACATACATGTTTGACTGAAAATGGTTTTGTACAAAACCCCGCTGATCACTGTGTGTATACAAGAGAAAAGCACAGCGAAAAGGTAATCCTAATAATATGGGTTGACGATCTCATTATAGCAGCCAGCAACGAGGGTGTATTGGAAAGTGTAAAGGGGATGCTCACTGAAAGGTTCAAAATGAAAAACCTGGGAAAGTTGAAATATTTCTTAGGTATAGATTTTGAGCAAACAGAAGGTCAAGTCAAAATGTCTCAAAAGAGATATGTGAGCAAAATACTGGAGAGATTTGAAATGCAGGATTGCAAGTCCAGAGACACACCATGTGAGCCAAAACTAGAATACACAGCAGACGCTGAAAACATTAAAGAGCCAAGAAAGTACAGGGAGGCAGTAGGAAGTTTAATCTACTTGTCCACATGCACTCGACCAGATATATGTTTTGTGGTCAGTAAACTATCTCAGCACTTTGCTGAACCAACTGAAGAGCACTGGAACACAGTAAAACATGTGTTCAGATACCTTAAAGGTACAGCAGAACAGGGGTTATGCTTTAAGAGAAATGACACAGATAGACTAGGTCTGAGAGTGTACAGTGATGCTGACTGGGCATCAGACGTAACAGACAGACGTAGTACATCAGGATATTGTGCCAGTCTCAGTGAAGGAAGCTCCTTGATCTCATGGAAGGCAAGGAAACAACCTACGGTTGCACTATCTACCTGCGAGGCAGAGTACATGGCCTTAGCATCAGCCATACAGGAATACATCTACTTAGAACAATTACTCAGAGGTATAGACAAATACAAATATGCACAAACAAAGGTGTACGAAGACAACCAAGGTACTATAGCACTAGCCAGAAACCCAGTAAACAGGCAAAGGTGCAAGCACATTGATATTAAGTACCATTTCATAAGGGAGACTGTAAATAGTGGAAAGGTAATTTTGGAATACTGTCCTACTGAGCAATGATCGCTGATGTGATGACAAAACCAGCCACCAAAATAAAGCTAAAGAGGTTTGCTCAGGATATGTTTGGCACCTAGAAGGGCAAAGAGTTAACATAGTTAAGGTAAAAGAAAAAGAAGCCTTATTTTGTTTTGTTCTCAGGTAACCCAGTAAGCTAAGAGCGAGTGGGGGTGTTAAGTATTATTATTTGATGACGCCCTTAGTCTGTGTACTACGGTAGCAGAGGATGGTTATTCTGTTCTTGTATGAAGGTACGTCCTAATGTGACGTCACTACGTTGACTGTTGTCAGTCTGTGAATAAACTTACCGGAGACATGCTGAAGAGAATACCGAGTCTGATTTACTTATTGTTCATACGCGATTCATGTGCACCCAAGCTTAACAAGTACCGTTCCAATGCTCCAAATGAAAGGAAAGGAGGTTTCACACTTCCTTTATAACCTCCTTTAGTTTAGGAACCACTGGACCTCCCTTACCGAAAGGAGAGGAGAAAATGCTGCCCCACAATGCCTTGCAGCCGCAGCATTTGCGTCACACAACAGTCGGCCGTTCACGGAAACAAACGATTATGACGGAGAAATTATATCATGAAAGTTACGGTGCTTATTAAGCATTTTAAAACATATGTGGTAAGTTGCCAAAGTGCTTTGTTTTGAACGTTCATCAGTATTATAATCAGAAAGAGAAATATGAACGTTAGTTTTTACTGAAATGATCAAATAAAGTCAACATTTCACTGAGCTGTGTGGGGTTTGTTCAACTTTTAAAAACTGTTTGAATGGTGATATACACAGTGATAGGTGTTAAGGACTAACGTTTATAATAAATACATTTGTATTGATTTTAAGATATTTTCATACAATCATACGTATTGGGATCATTTGTATTAATGTGGACCGGAGGGAGAGGGTGACGAGCATAAATGTCACTTTCCTTTTTTATTTCAATTACTACTTTGGTCATGAAGAATTTGTTGTCTCTGTTGTTCACATTCATAAAGCATAAAACAACAGCATCAGAGCACGGTGCAGAGTCTCTAGATGAGTCCCTCGTTCTTATTAAACATCCATGTAGTAGTCCGTTGTATAGAACACTGTAGTTTCCATAGTTTCACCACAGCAGCAGATGCACACAATGACGTCCGCTGGCGCATCATAAACACGTCAGATAGTGAAAGTGCATTCGGATTCTCTAAAGTACTTTAGAGAATCTAGAGAATTAGTCTCTTCTCCTAAGTCCTTTTTAATTCTCCTATCCACTATCCCTTAACCCCGTGACGTTTCACTCAGAGGTCAAGGAATAGGAGATAGGGTTAGAATTTAGGAGCTGATTTTTGGATTATCGGAACGCAACCTAGCTTGTACCTTTGATACCCCGCCTCCGACTCCCATCTCTCGGCACCACACTATGCCACAATTGCGGATTTTGTTAAACCAATACGTTTGCGCTGTGACCAACATTGAAGGGGAAGGGGGTAGCAATAAAGATAACACCATTTTACACAACATAACATAAATAATATCGATAGCAGCGTCCCTAGCAACCACCTTGGTAACAATGAAAACGTTGTATAGACACAATTTCCTGAAGTAATCTTCATAATAACTAGCAAACTAAAGATCATGTACATCCACTGCATGCATAATCTGAAATAACAACTCATATTTCTCGCATCAAATGACATCAAAACGCATTTTAATGGCCAAACTAACTTTAAAATACGCATTTTAGACCGAGAATAAAACGAAGTTCGGCCATGTTTTTTTTTTCTGCAGGGAGAAATGTGAAGATCACGTGACATAGACGCCAGCCGTTGGAATGAATGGTGAAAAAAAACGTAGGGATCTTACAATTTCAGAGGCATTTTTGTAGAAATACTACGTCCTATGTTGTGGACCAACGTAGTTATTACACGTTTTTTTGCGAGACTGGGTTGGGTGTTGCTAGCGATCTGGCTCAGTGTAATAGTGATAATATTATAAGGTGCATTTAGCGATCACAACGAAAACAGCCAAGACACATATCGAGCCCAGAAAATGAATGTTATTAGGGCTGTAAATATAATAAGCCTATGGGTAAAATGGACAACATTGTAACTAAGGAGATTTAAACTATACAGCGATTCTGCACTGCGGTCACTCAGCCGTCTCTCGAGTTAGAAAATGTCTGTGCGTATTAATTAGCTTTGTCCTACGTAAGCAACCTTCCCACGTGAATCCTACGCAAGGCTTTATAAATGAGGCCCCTGTCATGAATGCAGAGCCATAGTGTGTACAGTGTAAACTGAGCGGGTTGTACAAAGTGAAACAGACACAGAGGAAGTGACCTGACAGAGACTGTTCCTGTCAATAGAATCTGCCTGATGACTTTTTGACTTATTTAAGGGAGCCAGCATTTCACAGTCTTTGATTAAACTGTTGCTCAGTGGCGGTTCTAGACCAATTTGACAGGGGGGGCCTGGCTGGGGCCAGTTATTTTCTGAGGGGGGCACAATAAATGCAGGACGAAAAAGACAAAGACAGTATGAAGTAATTGCGGATAACATTTTTTTTTTTAAAGTTAAATGCATCAATCTGGTGCACTTTGAGCACAAAATGAATTTATAGATGCTGCTCTCAACACTCAGATGAAAGAGAGCTGTATAATTTTCAAAAATCTTTAGAATATGATCACAACCAATAACAAATCACTTAAACTTGTCTATTCTTATTTTATGTTACCTAGTTAGCATTCTTTCTTTTTATTTATGCATTTAAATGTATGCATTTATTTTACTAATCTCTCCCCTTTTAAACTGTTTTCTTTTTTTTTACTGTCCTATAGTACACATTGCAATGATTTCTTACTTTATTTTTTACAACTATATTAAATAAATAAAGGTGTGCTCGCTCACAGAGGCTGTGTGCTCCTCCGTGGCGAGGACGGCTTGTGTTAAAAAAAAGAAAGAAAACATATTTGTAAAGTGGGGGCTATTGAGGGCTTGCGAGATACCGGTAGTGTTAGGTTTCCCGAGAAGGGACTGGAGATGAAAACCCGCTATGCAAGCACTAAAACAGAGACAGTGGTGAAATGTAAAAAAAAGGCTTTATTTTGTCCACGACACTGACAAGGAGTTGACGAAGCACACGTAGATGGAAGACATGGAGCTGGGCTGATCAGGAGGGGAGGCTGGACGTGGCAGGCAGAGGAGTATGTGGATCTGGAACAGGAAAAACAAGCAGGATTAGGAAATCATTTCCTTTCAGAAGGAGCATCAAAAAGTCACTGGGAAAAAACACTAGTAGGCCTGGACGATAGTTTACCACTGAAGATTAAACGAAGAACTGGCGAAGTCTGAGGATGGGAACCAGGGTTTTAAGCAGGTGAGTAGTGGCAATCAGTGAGATGAGCAGCAGCTGAGGAGGTGAGTTGGCGGGAATCGGAATGTAGGTAGCCACGCCCAGCCAGGGAGACAGACACACAGACAAGCAGACAAAACAAACAGACATGGGGAAAAAGAAAGAGAAAGTACTGCAGATCCTCACAGGTAGCTCGCGCTCGACGTGTTGGAGACCCCTGCTCTAATGGGTCCGACTAGCACAGAGGTCTGCAACCTTTTTGACCAAAAGAGCCATTTTGCTGCTTTTTCCAAAACATTTTTTTTTGTCTGGAGCCGCAAAACATATTTCATAGCTTGATAGCTAATAAAGTTGTATTTATTGTTATATCAGATATACAGTTTTTTTTCATTTATTAGGCTATTTATTACATTATATAAAACTGTTAACCTCTACTAAGAAACAAAGAACTCCTATAAGGAGAATTGAAAATAATACACAGGCCTACTTTAAAATAAATTAAACACAGCACTTGGGGAGTCCTCTGCACATTCGAAGGAAAAATAAATATTATTAAAATGGGCCCACTTTGAAATAAATAAAACATATAGCTGCACCCTAAAAATAGTTAAAGGTAGGGTAGGTAAGAATTGAGAAACCAGCTCGAGTGCACTAGAATTTGAAAAGAACACAACCGGAAAAATATGCCTCTTCCTTCAGACTTCCTCACAGAGCCCCTCCTCCAACACACACGAACGCGCACATGACCAATGAGGGCACGAGATAAATTTGTGCACAGATGGAAGGCTGACAGGCAGGTAGGCCATCCAGTTATTTTAGCCGGGCCGGCTCAGATGATTGGTCGTGCTTTTTACAGCGCTACGGCTTCCAGAGATACATTTTTGTATGTATTTATTGTCAAAGCATTTAATATATTCATTGCTATCGGGATGTTAAGAACATTCCATGGAATATAACAAAAAGTGTTTTCTGAAATAAATGACATACCCCATTGAATTATGACTGAAGATCGTCAGCTGTCTTCCTCTCCGTGTTGTTCCTCGATACGTAAAGGCTGACCTTTGACAACTTCTCTCTACATATCAAACATACCGGTAAACCAGCATCGTTTGCTGTGAAAGCATATAACTCTGTCCACACAGAATTAAATCCTGTGTTCCTCCGGTACTGTTCTTTGATTTATCCATACTTCGCTCATCGAGCCGGGGGTCAGGTTATTCACCAGCAGGAAAAGGCGCTCGCGCGGGACCGTAGCGGGATGTGACGCATGTTTTAGTTGACCTAATTAAAACCGTTTTGTTTTTATTTATGTGTCACAGTATAACCTCAAAATACAAGATACGAAATATTTTCAACCATGCAACAAAATATAAATAGTCCTACAAATACTTTTATTTCATTTCCTTCTTATTTTTGTCTAAGCTCAAGGGAGCCAGAGCAGAGGGCTTAAAGGGCCGCATGCGGCCCGTGGGCCACGGGTTGCCGACCCCTGGACTAGCATGACAAATATCGTTAGTTCCGCCTATTCCGTCAGCCAATAAATCGTTTAATCATACACTCTTTTTTTTATTTTTTTCATTTTCAGGGTGGCCACAGGGAGGTCCAAAGTCAGTGTTAGGGGGGCACTGCACTACCCCCCCCCCCCCCCCCCCCTAGAACCGCCCCTGCTGTTGGAGACGTATACAGACCATACACTGAAGATACAGATAGAGAGCCAGTAGGTGGCAGTATGCGTAAGGAGTCAACATTGACTGCAGGTTGAACAGGACTTACGCTCATTGACTCTCTCCGTTGAAATTTGGCAATGATGACTGATTACTGGTGGCTCTTGAGGGATTCAAATATTTTGAAGGAAATTGTAATGTAATTATGAGTATGAATCATGAAAACATAATAATTACAGGTAAAACACTGAGTAGCTGAATAAACATTTATCTGTGAGGATAGTGATAATTATGAATAATACGTCTGTGTGCATGTGCAAGTGTTATGTAAACACAGTGAGTGCCTTCACTGCATCACAGACCCTATGACTGGCAGCAGCAGCAGCAGAGAGAGAGAGAGAGAGA
The DNA here is from genome assembly GCF_949606895.1 of Notothenia rossii. Classification (NCBI taxonomy): domain Eukaryota; kingdom Metazoa; phylum Chordata; class Actinopteri; order Perciformes; family Nototheniidae; genus Notothenia; species Notothenia rossii. The sequence continues at coordinate 49,036,435 of NC_136912.1, read as the reverse complement.
GAGAGAGAGAAAATCAACCATGTGTTGGTCTTACTGTCTCTCTCTCTAATTGCTTTGTCTCTGGTAATGCACTCCTTAATACACACGCACACATACACAAACTGGTCATCACTTCCACGCACTCCCATGATGCATCTGTCTAAGCCTAGAACAGTCAGGAGGGTGTATTCTCAAGTGTGTGTGTGTGTGTGTGTGTGTGTGTGTGTGTGTGTGTGTGTGTGTGTGTGTGTGTGTGTGTGTGTGTGTGTGTGTGTGTGTGTGTGTGTGTGTGTGTGTGTGTGTGTGTGTGTGTGTGTGTGTGGGGGCAGGGTTTAGATATTGTGCTGGTGCAGACTGGTTGTTTATGTTCTCTCTTTCTTCTGTTATAACTGTGTTCTTCTCTTCAGAGGATGGATGGATGTTTTTAGTGATGTGTGTTGTGTGTTGTGTGCTGTGTGTGGTCTGTTGTGTCTCGTGGCGTGAACTCCCTACATTGTTAATGGGCTGAGAGATATTCTGTGTGTGGGGACCATGTCGAATGTTGTACCTGCCACTCACGCACTAAGAGGACACCATTCTCTTGCAGTGGACAAAAACAAGCCGCGGGAGGCTAGCAGCAGACCCACAAACAGCACCAGCAGCTCCCCATCAGCAGCTCCATCAGCTCCGTCAGCAGCTCCATCAGCAGCTCCATCAGCAGCAGGGAACAGCCAGAGGGAGCAGCTAACTCCACCCGACCCGGTATGTGCTGTCTGATCCAGTTTTCAGCTTTATGATGCACATTCATCATGTGTCATGTGTCATGTGTCATCACCCTGTCAGAACCTTTATCAAGCAGCATCTTATAAATTATTGATTGATTTAATAAGATGAATAAATAACACAATACTGCACTGCATCCAATACATACAAAATATACAAAGGATATGAACACAATAAAGCAAGAGGACTTTTCCTGTGGTGGTTCTCTAGTGTTTGCTGTAGCTTTCAGACTGATTGCTGGTGTTTATACACCGGCTTCTATAGATGAAAAATTGTATAGTCCCCTTAATAATATTTTACGATATAACTTTTATACATATTGGGCCTCATGCATGAATATTTCCTGTGCAGACCTTTGATCTTATATTGTACATTAGGATTCATTCATTGTCTGTGTAATTCTTGCCTGCTTTAGGTACCAGAGGTGGTGCATTTACCAGGGACAGCAGTTCTCCCGGGGCCGGACCCTGACAGCCACTGCAATGGAGCCTCTGGCCTCGGGTTGAAACCAAAAACTGCATTGAGGTCCAGAGCAGGATCCCGCCTACAGAATGCATCCCGGCCGGGTGCAGGGGGGGGTTGGGGGGCAGAGCGGACGGTCGCTGCTAAACAGAACCAGAGTAAAGAGCAGGCAGAAAAGAAGAACCAGGCCCTCAGCCAGCTGAGGAGGCTGCTGCTGCAGGGGAACCGGAGGGTGGAGGCTCTGGCTACAGTCATCCAGCATCTCTTCACTGAGGTACTTACTTCATCAAATTACTGTTGAAACACCAGGAGCAAACGATGGGCCTCAATCTTTAATGAACTAAATAAACAGTGTATTTGGCGATTTGTTTAGCTAACCTATCTGTTAATATATACATCATTAAATGTGTTTGAATGTTATATGATATTAGATAGACCTTCCTTTTCCCTTCAGGATTTTTTGAGCAGGTTTAGGTCACTGCGGGGTCACAGCAGGCACATCTTTATCTTTAGGTGATGCCTCTGTTGATTGATTGTAGACATGTGTAATGGGAATTTGACCTGTTCCAATGTCCTCTTCTTTTATTGCCATTACTTCACAGGAGGGTTTAGAGTGATCCAGATGCAGACACAAACAGATGATTTCCGGTCTTTTGCTGCAGTTTAGAATGATGTTTATTTTTGCTTTACATACCAATGTTTAATTATACTGTGTCAAAGGTTGTGGTATGAGCATCTGCCGGGCTGGTGGAATCATTGTGCTCTTCCTCCTGTGTCCTCCTCCTCTCATGTCACCTGTGACCCCTTTTATAAACCCCGCCACCGCCAAGTGTTCAAAATAGTATTGCACTATAAATATAAATAAAGTAAACTGAGACACCAACAACACCCATAACATGTATTGACTAAAGCAGATATGGTTATGAGCAGTGTTGGGCAAGTTACTTTTAAAAAGTAACTAGTAATAGTTATAGTTACTGTTCTCAAAAAGTAACGCGTTACTTTATTAGTTACTAAATTATAAAAGTAACTAGTAACAAGTTACTTTACTTTAAAAATAATAACAATACAAATACAAGTTATTGTGTTGTTTTTTGCTGACTAGTTCTCTGAAGGCAACAGACTCGACCGTTGCGATGGCCAGCATATCCTCCACAACATACCTGGGAATCAATCTGTTTAGTTGACTCTGGGTGACATGTGGCGATTTTAAAAAATCGTTTTTTGGCTGTTTAGATGGTGTTGCTCCATCTGGGTCTCTGCCGGTGGTTGAGACGGTGGGGTCTTTGGCGACTAGTTTTATAGCCCCATGTACATTACTTAAGTGCTTCAGGAGATTGGCATTGCTGTTTTTCGATGTGGACAATGCTTTCTGTCCTGCACACAGTTTATATTTTACCGTAAGATTTGTTGCGTCCTTTATCCCCACAAATTGAAAATAGTGGTTATATTTCCAAGTTGCAAATGCGCTGCTGCTCTCGCTGATACTTGCATCTGCCATTGTGTGTGTGTGTGCTAGTGGTGAGCGTTGCCGTGTGTGTGTGTATCTGTTAGCATTAGCAAGTGTTTGTGTGTGTATTTTCCTTTATATATACAGTCTATGGTATTTTCCCCATAAGGCAAGACCCGCCCAACTCTGTCTTTGATTGGCTTACCCTGAAATGTTACCCCGCGTTAACCAATCATCACTCCCCTCTGGTTATTTTCACTTTTCCATGCTGCTGTGAGAGGACATCGCTGTATTCGCCTGTAAGTTACATCCGCAGGGAGATTCGGTTCAGTTCCATCACAGGATGTAATGCAGTAACGCACCCATTTAAATCACAGTAACAATAACGGCGTTACTTAATGGGAATAGGTAACTAGTAACGCTATTAGTTACCGCAAAAAGTAGTTGCATTACAGTAATGCGTTAATTTGTAACGCGTTTGTCCCAACACTGGTTATGAGCAGGCTAAGAATCAGTTAAATATGCAGACCAGAGGACAGTTCAGCAGAATGGATGATATTGATAATGGATGATATTGTTCATCTCCTTTTTTACTTGGCAAATCTTTTAACCTGTTAAGCCCGGTACCGGGGGCTGCAGGGTTTTTTTCTCCACAAAACTTTGTCTCAGGGCTTCTTAACATTTAAAAACCTATGAATGTTTCATACTCACTTAACGGGAAGAAACTCAGCTACCTGACGATACGAACCATTTTTACCGAAACAAAGCACAAGTCTCACAAGAAGCGTCTAAATGAGACACACTTAGCACCAGTGGCAAGCCGTCAGGGCCCTCTAGGCCAGTGGTTCTCAACTGGTGGGTCGCGGACCCATTTCGAGTGGGTCGCAGATGTGCGAGGGAAAAAAAAAAAAGTAAAAAAAAAAAAAACTTTTATTTTGAAAGACCGATTTTCTAACGCTGCGCATGCAGTTGGCGTTGGACTGGAAATGCGGAGAACATAAACGGTTTTGAAAACGTAGTGATCATCTTCTCAATAAAACATCTTTGCTGATATTTTTTCGAGTCTTCTGGCCAATCAGAATCAAGATAACGGCAGAATAACTTGGCGGTAGAACTACTCTTTATACATCCATGCATACATATTCAGATAAAAATGAACACGTAATTAAATACGACCCCCGGTTTGATGATTGACAGGTCACAGAACAATGGGGGCTATCTACCCTTATCCACAATTTAAAGTCATTCACACTCTCTGCTGGAACTGCTACCTCCGCGACCCGACCACGGATAAGCGGGAGAAGATGGATGGATGGACACAAACTATCTCCTCTTTACTCTTCTCTCTGTGTGGAGCAGCAAGTTCAGCTGTCAGAACAAAGTAAAAATAAAAGAATGGCATAAACTATTATTAAATATGTCGGGTAGTAATATATTTATTTATTTTCTTCTCAGAGTGTACCAGAATGCGTATTTATATGTTAGTATTTCTAAAAATTCTAAAAATGATGACCATCGTCAGATTAAACTTTCTTTAAAAGCATACTTTAGTTCTGTGAAGGGATATAAGGATATATGCACTGTTCTTCTCTTTAATTACAATTGTATGCTGATTTTTTGTTGAGTAGAGTTGAGCGGTTCAAAATTGTGGGTCGCGATTTATTGACGAAGAAAAAAGTGGGTCCCGAGGCCTGACCACTGCTCTGGCCCTCTGAGGGCCTAAGATATTCTAAAAAATAATATTTGAAAACATAAAAAAAAAAAAGATTCTCTGCGAGTTATGTGAGGAGAGGAGCTGATTTGTGGTCCTGCTATGAATTCACTGAGGGCCAGCTATAGTAACTCAATAAGAGAGTAATGTCCTTTATACAGTATATGGTAATGTCAAATGACTGTACAATTGACCAATCATATCTTCCCTCTAAATGGGTGGGCTTTATTTTCAAGGACTTTATGAAAAGTTCCGCCCGCTGTGAAGTCTATGGTTGAGGTCGGATAATCCAAAAATCAGCTCCTATCGTCTAACCCGATATATTGTCTATTCCTTGACCTCTGAGTGAAACGTCACAGGGTTAAGGGATAGTGGATAGGAGAATTCAAAAGGACTTAGGAGAAGAGACTGCTGTACCGCTGTAGAGAATCCGACTGCACTTTCACTATCCGACGTGTTTATGATGCGCCAGCGGACGTCATAAATGTGCGTCTGCTGCTGTGGGGAAACTATGGAAACTACAGTTTTCTATAGAGCGGACTACAACATGGATGTTTAATAAGAACGAGGACTACTGTAAACTCATCTAGAGACTCTGTACCGTGCTCTGACGCTGTTGCTTTATGCTTTATGAACGTGGACAACAGAGAAACATATTCTTCATGACCAAAGTTGGAATTGAAATAAAAAAGGAAAGTGAAACTTATGCTCGCCACCCTCTCCCTCCGGTCCACATTAATACAAATGATCCCAATACGTATGATTGTATGAACTATGAAAATATCTTAAAATCAATACAGACGTATTTATTATAAACGTTAGTCCTTAACATCTATCACTGTGTATATCACTATTCAAACATCTTTTAAAAGTTGAACAAACCCCACACAGCTCAGTAAAGACAGTGAAATGTTGACTTTATTTGATAATTTCAGTAAAAACTAACGTTCATATTTCTCTTTTTGATTATAATACTGATGAACGTTCAAAACAAAGCACTTTGGCAAGTTACCACATACGTTTTAAAATGCCTAATGAGCACCGTAACTTTCATTATATAATTTCTCGTTCATAATCGGCTGTTTCCCTGAACGGCCGACTGTTGTGTGACGGCAAATGCTGCGGCTGCAGGGCATTGTGGGCAGCATTTTCTCCTCTCCTTTCGGTGAGGGAGGTCCAGTGGTTCCTAAGTTAAAGGAGGTTATAAAGGAAGTTTGAAACCTCCTTTCATATCATGTAGAGAATTCCAACGGCACTTATCATGGCTGCCACTGAGGGACATCCGGGTCATTTCACTCCGTTAGGAAGGTTCCTAATAGACCAGCAGGAAGGGCCCTCAGATTTAGAGATACCCCTACCCGAGGTAGAACAAATGACAACAATGATTTTGCTTATCGTTAGGGTCTCCATTAATGAAATTGATTGTTGTCAAATTTTATTTTGGGGGAAAAAATGTTTTTTGGGTTGTTCTTTAGAACTACCCAAATCCCTGAAAGAGAGCCAAATTAGACCAGGCCGAATATGGGAAAGGTGACAAGAAAGCCCATAACTTGAGAATGACAACTCTTTTCCTCTTCAGATTTGCTGAGGTATGAACCAGGTGGCTGTCCTACATCACTAAATAGTCAGACAATTATTTAACTAAAAAAATACTGAATTATAGTCCTGTAAACTTAGCTTTAGTTTAGACGGAAATTGTACTTTTTGGTGATAGGAACATAGGACTCAATCACTTTTCTCTCATTGATCAGAAAAACAGAAATCCCTAAAAAATATACCATTACTGAATTGTCTAGGGTGCTATTGAACACTAACCAGTAGTTGTATGGAAATATCTGGTACAGTTCTATTGCAAATGAGATTTCTTTAGACATAGGCCTACCTCTTCTCTGAGACAGTCAAATTCTGAATGGGGGATAAGTGGCATAATAACCTATAAATTAAGAATGCTCACTCTGATGGTCATTATATTTGGAGAGGGAAATACCAGGTGGCTGAACTACATCGCCAAATAGTCAGAATAAGAGTAACCCAATACAATAAAGTGTATTAGTTCTAAATTGCAAGCCTCTAAAACATAGGTGTAAATAGTAAAGGTTTTATTGAAACTGGAACCTTAATTCAAAGTACAGTATACAATTAATCAAATAATTCAGTGAGAGGTCAAGTCTATAGATACTAGAATATAATGTTAAATGTCAGGTTCCTCAGAAACGTTAGGGGAAACATTTTGACGTTCTGTCAATGTGTCCCCTGGTTGAATGGCCCCATCTCCGACAATCCACCCCTTGCCAACAGGACTCCATAACAAGGGTTTGGGTTTGGGCTGTGACACCATATCGCTGTCTGAAACATTGCTCTTTACATTTTGTTGAAATGCATCCTCTGTTGGCGGCAGATTTTCTGAGGCTGCATCTGTTGTTTATGAAATTATGAACCTCAGTTCATCCAAGTTTGTGCACATCAGTCCAATTTCCTTTTTTCCATATAGCAGAAGCGCCAATTGTCTTGCGACTGGCAAAGACTCTTCCAAGCTGGCAGAGAGTCCAAAATGGGCCAGATCTTTGAGCTCGCTGAGATGGGTCTTGAGTTTGGTGAATGCTGTTGTCTTTCCCCATAGAGAACCGCAGTGACGCGTCCAAAAACCCGGAAGTAAGTTAGCATTTTTAGCATTTCCGGTTCCTTCGTCAAAAAGCAATGCATTTTTTCCATAGGGTTTTGGAAAATAGCTCGAAATAAGGTCTGTGGTTGACACAAATTTAAGAGATAAATCACGTTTTGTTCTATGACATTAAATACATCAGCAGTGACCCCACTGGGGATTTTTGAAGAGTTTACGTGTCTGAAAAACGGTGGTTGTTACGAGTGGCTGAATAGGACTACAGAAATTGTCGAGGCCGTTGTACGTCATTACGCCTAACACGTAAACACTCCCGCTAAGTTTGTTTTCCCCTGTGTTCTGCTTGAAAGCAAGTACATGCCTATCTTTAGTATCTGTATATCTATATCTGACCATTAGAATCTGTATTTTTGAAATATTCGTTTTTAACACCGTAGTTTTACAAATGATAGAATAATTAGTTACCAGTGTTTTCCAATTTTACTCGGCAGTTTGTTTCGTTAGCTAACGTTAGCTAAAGCTAGCTAAAGCTAGCGCTACTAGTTAGCTACGCAATGGTTTGTTCAGGGCTCGAGCTTAAGGACGTCCCGTCGTCTCGGGGCCGAAAAAATAGTGTCGGCGAGGATAAAAAATAATTTAGGGACGAATTTGGGACGAGAGTTAAAATAAAAATACCCTGCTAACTCTACTACAAACTGCGATGAAAATGAAACCGACTGCACGTTTTGTGTAGCACACAGTTATTAAACCTCCTTGTCAACATAAACACACACGCACAAAACATTTAGCAACCCGCGAAATACACACACACACACACACACACACACACACACACACACACACACACACACACACACACACACACACACACACAGAGTACGTAGCTACAGCTGTGCCCGCAAATTCCTGGCCCGCAAATTTGCGGGTCTAGCTACTGAGTGTGTATTTCGCGGGTTGAGTGATGTAAAATGACAATGGTATCCCGTGGAGGAATTCTGAAATGTTTTACCGTTACATCACAAAAACGCACAGCAGAAACAGACCCTGGAGCGCGGGCCTATTTATTTACTTACTCCTCTTCATCCCCTATGGGTAATAAGGCTGAGATGAGAACCCTCCATCGTATTTAGTCCTTAGCAATATGCTGCGCATCTCCCCATGTATGGATGGGTACCGAGCCCCGGTATTAAGCGGGCTCCGACAGTGGTAACGTTAAGCTCCGACGTTATCTGACTTTTATCGGTACTGGAGACATTTAAAAAATATATGTAATATGTATTATTGCTACACAAACATTATATCGCAGTTTTAGTTTAGCCAACTCCGTTTCTAATATGCAATAAGACTACAACATTTGTCTAGGATGTATTTTCGAGCTTTCCAATCCAGACAAGATTTCTCTCCCGTCTGTGTGCGAGGGGGCGGGGCAGTTTGTAAAGGTCTCCTGACTGTGTTACAGACTGTCATACTGGTTAGTGGTTACTCTGGGTTCTGTCTTTAGGACAGAGTGTTGGATTTCTTTTTTAATTGGATGGGACTTGATTTGATTCAATATTAGAGTAATTTTCTCGTTTGTGTGTTTGTTTAAATATATTTGGCCTTTGTTCATGTGATTGACTCAAATAAAAAGATGGATGAATTATCATCTAATGATTTGTATGATGTTTTATTTATGTTAAAGGTCACTTTGAATGATTTTAACTAATGATAATGTAGAAAAACTAATATTTTAAATTCGGGATGGTCCACATTAATTTCGGGACGGCTTAGATTGTATTTCGGGACGGTTCCGGGAGGATGGTGAAAAAGGTTAGTCGAGAGCCCTGGGTTTGTTGCTTTGCTCCGGGTTGCAGCCACAGGTCTTCGCATGAAACGTGCTTGTTCTATCGTTTCCCGGCCAATGTTTTCCAAAGGAGAGTCTGGATTTGTGCCATGAGGTAAGCTGACGTTACATTTTTGTCCATGTCACGTTGAAATGTAAATGATGGGTAGATGGGTACTGTATCGCCGTTTTAGAGATGGCGCTGCTGAAAAGACCGCAACATAAGTAAAGATAATGAATAAATCCAATTAAAACCTTTGTGGCTTATATGATAAGTCTAATTAGTACAAGCAGCATAACGTTTCACCATGTAACTAAAGATTGTAGTGAGGGAAATAAGTTTGACATATTGAACTAATAACAAATCACCTCTGGCTGGCAGAGAACTCTCTGCTCCATAGCTTCTCTTGGACGTAAAATCACATGTACATTTTACATTTATATTCAATCTAATATTCCATCCCTCACATACTTTTGTATATAATAACTTATATTTAGTTTTTCTTGTTATGCTGCTGCAACACAAACATTTCCCAAATTGGGATCAATACAGTAATATCTTATCTTAATTAATTAAGAAATATAACTATTATAATTAGTGTAGCAGCTGACACCTATTTTCAATATGGATTAATCTACCATTTATTTCTTTAGTTCAATTTTGATCTATAAAAATGTCAAAATAGTGAAAATGTTCACGAGACTTATCAAAGTGCAAGGTTATATCTTTAGATGTTTTGTTTTAGCCTATGTACTGTATGTCTTAATGCTCTTATATGTGACGGGGTGACTTCCATGAAAGTAATATTTTATATCTTCCCTACAGACGAGTTGACAGGAAACCTAACACTAACAACCACAACATTGCAAAGGCGAGTAAATGTAAATTAAAAACGATTCACAATTTTTTTATTTCTTCTTCTTCCTTGCAGTGAGGTGAAGCTGACCTTGCACTTGGTGCCAGTAAGGATGTTTCCCACACAGGCTGAATGTTTCTCCTTCCTTACTGACACAGAAGCCCTTGATTTGCAATGCTTCACTAATTGTCATTTCCCTGGCTCTTTAGGGACACTTTACCTCCAGCACAGCGGAAGACCCTACCAGACCATCTGGAGATGCCCCCAACAATCCTGACTCATGGACCTGCATCTGGGTTGCAGTGGTGAATGCCCTGACGCCCTCACATTCAGTCATAGTCCCCCACTGTACAGACAAAACACCATCAAGGGTCTGTTGTTGCCCTAGCACTCTGATAATAAGGGAAGCAGTCACACGCTTTGACCTCAGGACAGCTCCAAAGTTGCTGGCAGTCAACCTTCCTTTCCTGAACAAATGCCAGTTTGGGTTGGTTCGCTGACCAGTGGTAGCTACCTGAATTGCCCTCTGTTGCTCTTCAGACAATGCCATGCTTGCCACAATTAACTCAGGTCCCTGACGCCCAACAGATTTGATAATTTCAGGAACAGTAAGTGTTTCCAAGCTGCAGTGTTCCTCTTCTGGCTCGGGGGAGAGAAGCCAAGAAATTCCTGAGAACCTGCCCCCGAGTCTGTCCCTCAGCCAGTCACGATCTTCGGAGGTCGCCTCTCTTATCAGGGGGTTAAATTAGTTATTGGTTGGAGGAAATAGCTCCTCCACTGAATGCATACGTTTAGCTGCCTTTGGCTTCTTCCACTGACAGGGGGTGTCAGTGCAGCTGAAATTGTGGATGGCAAAGATGGCTCATGCAGCCGCATGACTGCATTTCCATTCTCCACATGGGCATTCACATTTTGTGGAGAGAATTCCCTCTTCCCCTGTAGATACCTGTGGTGGTGGGATTGTTGTATTATTTAAAATATATTTACATTTGTAATGCCTTCCCAATTATCCCTTTAATTGTTTATAGCCTACTGTATGTTTATTTCATGGATATTTCTGTGTTTTCTGGTGTGTAATATTTGTAATCTTGGGGCCTCTTCTCTTTACGTCTACATGCTACCACTGGCTCTGATAATGAAGAACAACAAAATAAGTTACCATAGCTATGCGGATGACACACACATTTATGAAACCATTTCACCAGGAGACTATGCTCCAATTCAAACACTGAGTAAGTGCGTTGAACAAATCAATGACTGGATGTGTCAGAACTTTCTCCAATTAAACAAAGATAAAACTGAAGTGATGGTTTTTGGAGCCAAGGCAGAACGTTTAAAAGTTAGCGCTGAGCTTCAGTCTGCAATGTTCAAAACAACAGATAAAGCCAGAAATCTAGGTGTAGTCATGGACTCTGACCTGGGTTTCAACAGTCACATTAAAACAGTTACTAAATCAGCTTACTATCACCTAAAGAACATATCTAGGATTAAAAGACTAATGTCACAGCAGGATTTGGAAAAACTTGTCCATGCTTTTATCTTCAGTAGACTCGACTACTGCAATGGTGTCTTCACAGGTCTCACTAAAAAACCTATAAGGAAGCTTCAGCTGATTCAGAACACCGCTGCTCGAGTCCTCACTAACACTAAGAAATTGGATCACATCACTCCTGTTCTGAAGTCTTTACACTGGCTTCCTGTGTGTCAAAGAATAGATTTAAAAATACTGCTGCTGGTTTATAAAGCACTGAATGGTTTAGGCCCAAAATACATTTCTGACCTCCTGCTAAATTATGAACCATCCAGATCTCTCAGGTCTTCAGGGACTGGTCAGCTTTCTGTCCCCAGAGTCAGAACTAAACATGGTAAAGCAGCGTTTAGTTATTATGCTCCAAATATCTGGAACAAACTCCCAGAAACCTGCAGGTCCGCTGCAACTCTTACTACTTTTAAATCCAGGCTGAAGACTTTTCTTTTTGTCGCTGCTTTTAATTGAACTATTCATATCTTAAACTGCACTGTAACTTTTATCCATGTATTTTTTTTTTTATGTTTATTTTATTAGCTTTTCTTTTTAATGACTGATTTTAAATGCCATTTTCTTAATGTCTTTCATTTTTTGTAAAGCACTTTGAATTGCCTTGTGTTGAAAAGTGCTATTTAAATAAACTTGCCTTGCCTAATAAAGATTTCATGTGACACATAAAATTGATTTGTTGATGGGAATTCATGTGAATAAATTAACTCTAGGTTAACGGTACTCTTGCTATCACTACTCACCGACACTATAAACCTTGTCCCTCATGCTAGCCCTGACAACACCGGTAAGCACACCTTCATCTAGGCTGCACGGTTTTACGTGTCCTGACTTGTAGTGTTTCTCTCCTCTATCTACACTCTTCTTGTCATCTTTGTAAAACGATATCAGACTGGTAATTGACACAGCCATGACTTCTAGTTAAATTCAGTGTGGCTAAAATTAAAAGCTTTGTTAAAATATGCAAGCGCGCGAAAGTCAAAGTCAGCTTTATTGTCAAAACTTCTACATAATAATAATAGATTTAATTTGTTAGCGCTTTTACAGGTGCTCAAAGACGCTTTACAGATATAGTGAAGAGAAAAGAAAAGAAAGGAACAACAAATAAATATATAGTTAAAGTTAAAGTCAAATAATACTAAAACAATCATGCATTAAAGAGGTTGAAGAGGTGAGTTTTTGTGAGTTTTTTGAAGGTGGTGAGGTCGGTGCAGTCTCTGATGGGTCGTGGGAGTGAGTTCCAGAGGGAGGGGGCAGCGACGGAGAAGGCTCTGTCCCCCCAGGTCCGGTGATTGGTGCGGGTGGGGATGGATAGGAGGTTGGCTTCTGATGAGCGGAGGCAGCGGGAAGGGGTGTGGTGGTGCAGCAGGTCTGTGAGGTAGGGGGGGCCTGGTTTTTGAGGGCTTTGTAAGTAATGAGAAGGACTTTGAAGTTGATTCTTTGACGGACTGGGAGCCAGTGGAGGCTCTGGAGGACGGGAGTGATGTGGTCTCGGGAGCGGGTGTGGGTGAGGAGGCGGGCAGCAGAGTTCTGGATATGTTGGAGTTTATTGAGGACGTTGGATGGTATGCCATAGAGGATGCCATTGCAGTAGTCGAGTCGTGAAGTGATGAATGCATGAATCAGGGTTTCAGCAGCAGAGGAGGAGAGTGATTGGCGGAGTCGGGCAATGTTTTTGAGGTGAAAAAAGGCGGTCCTGGTGATGTGATTTATGTGGTGGTTGAATTTGAGCTGACTGTCGAAAATGACTCCGAGGCTGCGGATGTGAGGGGGGGGAGATATAGTGTGGCTGTCAATGGTGAAGTTGAAATTCTGGATGTCTTTGATACGGGATGGGGGGCCGATGATGATGTCTGATTTGGCACTGTTCAGTTGGAGATAGTTTGTAGAAATATCGTTTCCCACAGCGTGACATGTATACATAAAATAAAACAAAAAGGGCCTAGATAAACGTGGTATACATTAAACAAAACAAAAAGGGCCTAGATAACCGGGGTATGCAGTTTAAAATGTTAATATATTTAAAGTGTTCAAAGTGCAGTTTCAGTGCAAGTCAGTTGAAACGATCTTAAGGTGGCGTGACGTTGAAGTCGTGCGACCCTGCTGCTGTACTGGCTTGTAGTTTGTCTATAGCATAACGTTAGCATTTTGCTTCTGGCAACTAGATTTAGGATTCAAAAGTTATAAAAGTAGGGTTGACATGTGGAGATTATCCGGCTGAACAAAACGTGATCCCTCTCTTAAATGTGTGTCAACCACAGACCTTATTTCGAGCTATTTTCCAAAATCCTATGGAGAAATTGCATTAGTCCCAGACACACCCTGTCACCCGTGGTGTCCCTCAAGGGTTGGTCCTCTGGCCCACTCTGTTCACCCTGTACACTCTGCCCCTTGGCCGTGTCATCAGCCAGCAGGGAATATCATTCCATTGCTACGCTGATGATGCGCAGCTATATATAAAGACAGACCCTATCCCACATGCATCCTCACTGTCACCATCATCATCACCATTCCCATGAACATCCTTTAACATTTTTAGCATTGAGGAGATAAAGGCTTGGATGCAGCAAAACTTCCTGCAGCTAAATAGCTCCAAAACAGAAGCTATTTTAGTTGGCACACCAAACCAGATCCAGCCATCCCCCATGACCCACATCACCTTTTCTGGCTAAAACATACCCCTCTCCACAGCAGTTACCAACCTGGGTGTAAGATTTGACCGACATCTGACCTTTGACACCCACATCAAACACCTGTGCAAAACCTCCTACTACCACCTCAGGAACATTGCAAAACTCCTGTCAGATGCTGAACAACTGGTCCATGCCTTCGTTTCCTCAAGGCTTAACTATTGTAACGCTCTCCTCATCGGGACTCCTAGCGGGAGCCTTGAGAAGCTCCAATACGTACAGAACAGTGCTGCTAGGATCCTGATGAGGGTGAGAAAGTACAACCACATCACACCTGTTCTTCATTCCCTCTACTGGCTTCCTGTCTCATTCAGGATTGAATACAAGATCTCACTGCTCACCCATCAGTGCATCCACGGGAACGCTCCTTCATACCTGAAGGAACTTCTCACATCACAAACCTCCACTTGCAACCTCCGCTCCACAACAAACCATCTGCTTCGCCCCCCCCCAGGACCAAACTCGCACAATGGGGGATCGGGCTTTCTGTGCAGCTGCTCCACACCTGTGGAATTCCCTCCCAGACCACCTGAGGACTCCCCAGACCACTGAAGCCCTTAAGAAAGGCCTAAAAACAAATGTTTCGGCAAAAGTGCAGATCTGTAATGAGGACCCATCTCTGAAGAATAACACAAGTGTTATAACCTCAAGCAAAACAAATGTCCCAAACTACAGGAAGTACTTGAGGAGTAATGGAAACAAGACTGCACTCTGCATGTTTGTGAGCAACTACATTGCCACTGCTGCCACACAGAGACTACACTCAGGATTTGACGAAGGGGAGGAGGTGAAGAGCATCTGCACAGCAGGAGTCAGCAGTTTGACATCACTGTACAGTGATCAGGAGGAGACAGATACAAGGATGGTGCTCCATGCCATACATCTTGCAGAGTCATATTCCCGCATCATTGTGAGGTCTGATGACACAGGTGTGGAAGTACTGCTCATATATTATGCAAGCAAATACATGTTTGGTTCATCTCTAGTGTACATGCATGCAGGCCATGGAATGAGAGAGAGATATGTCCCCAACAACACCATATGTGAGAAAATTGGAAAAGACATGTCTAACTGTCTACCAGCATGTCTTGCACTCACTGGCTGTGGCACAACAAGTAGTTTGTACAGAATAGGAAAGACAATCAGCATCAGCAGGTCGTTTGTGACCCTGACCAGAGCTGTTCCAGTGCTGTGGGCGGAACGGAAACCGGACTGGAATTTCTCAAATACCTCATTCACACCAACGCAACTCCGGTTCAAGCTCCGTGCTAGAGCTTTTCAGGTTCAGAACCGGTTCTTCGGTTTAGCTCCGGCTCTTTTCACACCGCCCAGAGTCCGACTGGTGCTGCATCATTGCGTCATCGTTTGCGTCATGACGTAACCGTTTGCGTGCCTGCTTCATAAAGCCAAAGCGCGCGGAAACCCCTCACAGCTGACACCGACAACAACAACAATGGTCGATTGTGCTCCAGCTTCCTCTGTACCTCTTCAGAAGACCAGATTCCCAGTAGGTAGCTGGTCTCTTCAGTGGACCACTGCTGCTTGTTAAGTTTCTCCATCGTTGTGTACAAACTGGATAAAACGCCAGCTTTTTTTGTTGTTGTTCAGGAGTTGATCTGCCCCTGCCCCCGCCTTGACGTAAGCGTGACGTATGTGGTGCTTTTGCTCTGGCCGGATAATTTTTTGGGGCTCGAAATGAACCGGATTCCGGAGCTAAGAGGCTGCTCCGCTGCGTTGTGAACACCCGGTGCTTTTCAAGCTCCAGCTACGAACCGGCCCTTAAACACCATTGGTGGGAATGAGGTAAAAGAGGCCGTTTAGGTGGAGATGGTTCTGAAGCTGGGCGGCAACTACATGTCTAACTGTCTACCAGCATGTCATGCACTCACTGGCTGTGGCACAACAAGTAGTTTGTACAGAATAGGAAAGACAACAGCATTCACCAAACTCAAGACCCATCTCAGCGAGCTCAAAGATCTGGCCCATTTTAGACTCTCTGCCAGCTTGGAAGAGTCTTTGCCAGTCGCAAGAGAATTGGCGCTTCTGCTATATGGAAAAAAGGAAATTGGACTGATGTGCACAAACTTGAATGAACTGAGGTTCATAATTTCATCAACAACAGATGCAGCCTCGGAAAATCTGCCGCCAACAGAGGATGCATTTCAACAAAGAGCAATGTTTCAGACAGTGATGGTGTCACAGCCCAAACCCAAACCCTTGTTATGGAGTCCTGTTGGCAGGGGGTGGATTGTCAGAGATGGGGTCATTAAACCAGTGCTATTTACAAAACTCCCAGCACCTACAGAAGTGAGAGACATTACTTGCTTGTATTGCAAAGATGCAAAGTGTGGAGAGAGTGGAAAGTGCCAGTGCCTCTCTGTTGGCCTTCCCTGTACGGCAGGGATCACCAACTACATTTGTCCAAGGGCCAAAATGTATCCAATAGACACTATCGCGGGCCATCGATTTTTATATAGCCCAGAATTTTGAAGACCGCATAAAGCTTAGCAGACTCATCACGCTAACGAAGGATCACTTATAGGCAGGGTTGGGAGGGTTACTTTGTAAATGTGATCAGTTACTGTATACTGAATTCATGCTCTGAAAGTAATCAGAATACAGTTACGTGTCTTAAAAATGTAACGTATTCAGATTACTTTTAGAATACTTTCTTTTTAAATAACAGATGGGTATGTTTTGGTGAACAGGAGACACTTTTTTTTACTGTTTTAATGGCTTATCAAGAACTCAAACACAACATCTTGGTGTCATTCTGGACAGCTCCCTCTCATCTGCACCCCACATAAAAAACATCACCCGGACTGCATTCTTTGTACTGTCTTAAAACCTTTCCTTGGAATATGTTATGAATTGTAAGGTGTCCTTGGGTGCATTGAAAGGCGCCCCTAAATAGAATGAATTATCATTATTATGTATTATTATTATCTGAAACGATTTAATAACTTTTAAAACTGTTTCCAGTCACTTGCCCCATGCATTCAGCAGCAGCAGGCCATTCACTTTGATTTGATCCCGTTATGAAATGTCATAATTTCGACAATAAATAAATGCTACATAAACGTTGTCTTGCACATTTTATCTAACCATCTCTGTTTCTAACTTTCAATATATTTTAAAAGAGATCTCTCTCTCTCTCATATACGTGCGGGGGCGGGGACTCACAGACACGCTGCATCTGTCTCTCGCTTAGACATGCTGCAGCGCTGTGCAGTGTGCACACAGTTCTGCCGGTAATTAGGGCCCGAGCACGATGTGCTAGGACCCAACGGCGTCCTAGCACGAAGTGCGAGGAAACCTATTGTTATTGGTGGAATTATTAGGGCCCGAGCACGATGTGCTAGGACCCAACGGCGTCCTAGCACGAAGTGCGAGGAAACCTATTGTTATTGGTGGAATTATTATTATTATTATTATTATTATTAGGGCCCGAGCACGATGTGCTAGGACCCAACGGCGTCCTAGCACGAAGTGCAAGGAAACCTATTGTTGTTGGTGGAATTATTATTATTAGGGCCCGAGCACGATGTGCTAGGACCCAACGGCGTCCGAGCACGAAGTGTGAGGAAACCTATTGTTATTGGTGGAATTATTATTATTATTATTATTATTATTATTATTATTATTATTATTATCTTTAGTCACCATCTTTCCTGTTTTTGAGGCCTTTAGGATGCTGACAAAGTTGTATAATTTTGCACGGACGCCAGGACCGGTAAACATTGCAACATTCTGGAGTCAATGGGTTAAAATATTCCAACGTGCTCAATAGCGCCACCTATCAAAATCCCATTTCGGAATACATTTACAAAGTTGCACCGTAACTCTGAATGACCTGAAATTTTGCACACATATCCGAGTGGACCTGCTCTACAAATAATCCTCTTGGAACCCTAAGCTCCGCCTACATTTATGTTCTTCTAAATTAGCATAATGTTCAAAACAGTTAAATATTCACTTAAATTTCAATTTTCAGTTTTTCAACACCAAACTTCATATCCCGCATCGGTGGAAGGTCAGACACATTACCGTCGAAAATGAGCATGTTATGACTATAAATATTGCCACCGTCAATCAAAACGTACTCGCAAAAAGGCGGGGCTTAGAAAGAAATGCTCATAACTCATCAACAATGTATCCAAACAACACAGATTTCGGTAAATAGGTTCAAACTGTTTTGGGAAATAGGCACACCAAAGCATTATCATTTTAGACTATAGGGGGCGCCCAAAACAACACCAATTTATAACTCAAGAGCGGATGGACTAATTATTATTTAATTTTTTTAGACATACTCTCAGGGTGACTACGAACTCAGATTTAAAGTGTCGCAAATAATTCAGAATGTGGGCGTGGCCTATACATTTTTTTTAAATTGCGATAGCATAATATGAGCTTCGGACGCAAAACTTGGGACACACGTCAGAGCCCACGACTTTATTGAGAATGTAAAAAAAACCGTAATTTTTCAAAAAAGCTGCTCACCAGCGCCCCCTATTGTGTGGTAGTCACATATAGTTTCTTAGAACTTCACGATGTTTGGCACAGACATTCCTCATGGAATTGCGGACATATTTGTAAATAGATTCCATTAGCCCCACCCCCCAAAAAGAAAGTCGGACATTTTGAAATATGTGCGTTTTTCAGCCATTTTAAGCACATTCTTGCAAACTGCTCCTAGGGGAATGATCGGAAAAAATCCAGTCCAGGACAAGTTCAGCCCCTATCCAATATGATGCCAAATTGAGAAGAACATTTTTGATAACTCAATCGTGGAGGTCGTAAGCTAACAGCGAATAAACAATTTTGACGATTTACATGTCGCAAATGACTCCAAACTACTCCATATTACTCAAATACAGTTGTTCCAATATTCACGAAACGCTATATCTACATTACTATTATGATTGCACACATATTTCAAATTGCTTTCCATTAGCCCCGCCCCCCAGAAAGTCGGCCATTTTGAAATAAGTGCGTTTTTCATGCATTTTAAGCACATTCTTGCGAACTCCTCCTAGGGGAATGATCGGAAAAATTCCAATGCAGGACAAGTTCAGCCCCTATCAAATATGATACTTAATTGAGGAGCATATTTTGGAAAAATTACTCGTGGAGGTCGTAAGCTAACAGCGAATACACCATTTTTGACGATTTACATGGCGCAAATTGCTCCAAACTGCTCGCATATAGTTTTTCCGATATTCACAAAACACTGTATATACATTACTATATTGATTGCACACATATTTCAAATTGCCTTCCATTAGCCCCGCCCCCCAGGAAGTTGGCCATTTTGAAAGATTTGCGTTTTTCAGCCATTTTAAGCACATTCTTGCCAACTCCTCCTAGGGGAATGATCGAAAAAATTCCAATCCAGGACAAGTTCAGCCCCTATCTAATATGATACTTAATTGCGGAGCACATTTTTGAAAAATCACTCGTGGAGGTCGTAAGCTAACAGCGAATACACAATTTTTGACGATTTACATGGCGCAAATTGCTCCAAACTGCTCGCATATAGTTTTTCCGATATTCACGAAACGCTGTATACACATTACTATTATGATTGCACACATATTTCAAATTGCCTTCCATTAGCCCCGCCCCCCAGGAAGTCGGCCATTTAGAAATATGTGCGTTTTTCAGCCATTTTACATTACATTACATTACATTACATTACATTGCATTTAGCTGACGCTTTTATCCAAAGCAACTTACAATAAGTGCATTCGACCAGGAAGATACAACCTTGGAGAAAACAGAATAATATAAGTACATCAGGTTTCATAGAGCCAAACATTTCAAGTGCTACTCAACTGGCTTTAGAAAAGCCAGCCCTTTATTAGTCTATAAGTGCTTTGTTAGTAATTCAATCGCTCGAAGTGGAGTCCAAAGAGATGAGTTTTCAGTTGTCGCCGGAAGATGTGTATGCTTTCTGCTGTCCTGATTTCAATGGGGAGCTCATTCCACCATTTTGGAGCCAGGATAGCAAACCCACGTGTTTTTACTGACGGGAACTTGGGTCCCCCTCGCAGTGCGCTGATGTCTGGGTCAGCTGGGGACGTATTCTCCTGATGTTGTAAAGCAGGGGTGGGGAACCTTTTTCCTCTCAAGGGTCATTTCAATTTTTACAACATCCTTCGAGGGCCGTACATATTATTGAACTCAACGTCTGCTTAAAAAACTCAAATCACAGCCCATTCATTTCGCGTTTCTTTCATGCTGTGCAAAGAGAAAGCAACCTCTTAATCCAGATATTTGACCATGACCCGCGCATTCATGCACCGTGGCATGACCACCAAAACAGAAAGATATGGACACAAGATGTGTGCAAATGTATTTAGTTTCATATCCATGTGGACATGATTTAAGTGGGGGGCGGATCTAACCTCATCTCGGGGGGTTTGGGGGCATGCACCACCAGGAAGATTTTTTTTAAATGTTGAAGTTAAAAGCATCAATCTGGTGCACTTTGAGAGCGACATGAAGAGATCTATGGATACATCTCTCAACACCCATATGAAACAGAACTTTAAGCAGAGTTTTTTCTTTATGGATATTTTACAAATCACTTCCCTTTAAACTGTATTCTTGTTTATTAATAACAACTTTTTGTTACTGTCATATTAGTATTGTATACCTGTTTACTTTATTCTCTTATTTTTCTATAACTATAATGATCATATAAAGATGTGCCTTTACCTCACTGGTTGGAGAAAAAGCTTCTCATATTCGTTAGCATAGCTAGCTAACCAGATGCTAATAACAACAACGTTATTGACTGTATGATCAGTATGACAGATGAACAGATCGCCACTGGGCTTTCAACGAAAGACACAGCCACGCAAAAACTGCGGCATGTGTACAGCTCCTTATGGGTATTGCAATTTGTGAAGTCCCGGCCCGGAGCCGCGTTCTGGTGCTCTCCGTTAGAACTACACTCCTGTCAGACGAGACATATACCACGTGATGACACGTTAGGCTCGTGTTGTGTTCAAGGACCCTGACCTTGGCCAGGAAAAACAAGCTTGTTTAATTATTTTGCGGTCCAGATTTCCTGAATTCTTTTCTTTTTTGCGTGTGTTTATAAATTACCTCGAGGGCCGTACCAAACGGTCTCGCGGGCCGTATACGGCCCGGAGGCCGGAGGTTCCCCACCCCTGTTGTAAAGAGTGTATCTGCAGCAGCGGGTTGTAGCAGCAATGTTTGCAGTGAAGGACAGTTTGTTATCTAGGATCACACCCAGATTCCTTGCAGTCTGAGTCGGGGAAACAACAGAGGTGCCGATGTTGATTGTTAGGTCAAGAGTGGGACAATCTTTTCCCGGAAGGAAAAGCAGTTCAGTCTTGTCAAGGTTGAGCTTGAGGTGATGAGCAGACATCCACCGAGAGATGTCTGCTAGGCAAGCAGAGATGCGTGCGACGACCTGGGTCTCTGAGCGGGGAAAGGACAGAATTAGTTGGGTGTCGTCTGCGTAGCAGTGGTATGAAAAACCATGTGGGCTAATGACAGACCCGAGTGAGTTTGTGTACAAGGAGAAGAGGAGGGGACCAAGAACAGAGCCCTGAGGGACCCCTGTAGTTAATTGACAAGGGTCGGACTCGGACCCTCTCCAAGTAACCCTGTAGGTGCGGTCTTTTAGGTATGAGGTGAGGAGGGAAAGTGCAGTGCCTGAAACTCCAAGTTCTTGGAGAGTGCGAAGGAGGATCTGATGGTTCACCGTGTCGAATGCAGCAGACAGGTCCAGAAGGATGATGACAGAGGAGAGAGAGGCTGCTTTAGCAGTGTGCAGTTCGTCAGAGACAGCAAGGAGAGCAGTTTCTGTTGAGTGACCTGCCTTGAAACCAGACTGGTGCGGATCCAGAAGGTTGTTCTGATGGAGATAACAGGAGAGTTGTTTAAAGACAGCGCGTTCAAGTGTTTTAGACAGGAACGGGAGGAGGGAGACAGGCCTGTAGTTTTATAACATCAGACGGGTTGAGAGTGGGTTTCTTTAGTGTTGATGAAATGGGTGAGAAATGGTAGAATATCAGGAGCGATAGTCTGAAGGAGGTTTGAGGGGATAGGGTCCAGAGGACAGGTGGTAGGACGGGCAGAGGTAATGAGGGTAAGAACCTCACTTGGAGAGAGAGGTGAAGGAGGTCAGTGTGTGGGTGAAAGGTGGGTCTGGTGACCCAGCGGTGAGTAAAGGTGAGTCAGATAAAGAAGAGCGAATATCCTCAACCTTTTTTTTCTTTTTTTTTCAAAGTGGTTAACAAAGTCGTTTGACAGAAGGGAGGAGGGGGGAAGGGCTTTGGGGGTTCCAAGAGGGTGGAGAAGATATAAAATAGTTTTTGGGGATTGGAATAGGAAGATTGGATCTTATCTTGAAAGAAAGTGCTTTTCGCCTGAGAGATGGAAGCAGAGAAAGAGGAGAGGAGAGCCTGATAGGTTAGGAGGTCATCATGGTGTTTGGATTGTCCCTCCCCCTGGTGCCAAGACCAACATATCCATCTTCAGGCTCAGCAGCACTGTCCCCCTATAAGCAGTGGCGGAGCTGGGGGGTGGCTGGGAGTGGCCATGGCCACCCCCAGCTGAATCCTGGCCACCCTATTGGGCACCCCAAACACCCTCACCACGGGGTCCAAACAATTTTAGAACATTAAGAAAAAAATGTTTAAGTAACCTTTCATCATTCATCAATAGTTAACATTAATATAACGTTATATTGATAATGTACTCACTAAACTTACAATTAATTTAACTTATTTTCTTCCAAAAGTTAATTATCCAAAGCCTACGTACACCCCCCTCTATTTACATGTAATGGTTTGGTCCCGCCTCCGCCTCCTAACGGCACTTTCTAGCATGTGAGCAGGGATGCTAATACTTACGTGTGTGCCATTGCGACAGACAAGACTAGTCTATTCTGAGAGATAGATGTATCCTACTGTATGGGCTGATTGTGCGTTAATCTGTTGGTAATGCCTTGGGGTTCCAGTGGGAGGGATCACTGCGCTCTTCCTCACTCTAATCAGACGAGCGAAGGCGGGAGCTGCGTGATTGTATGTCTTCACTTCTCTCACTCACTATTTCCCTTTTTAAGGTAATTACAGTATACAAAGCACTATACATCTATCAACCCATGTTATATATGTCATCTGTATTATGGCCACCCCCAGCTGAATCCTGGCCACCCTATTGGCCACCCCAAACTCCCTAACCACGGGGTCCAAACAATTTTAGAACATTAAGAAAAAAATGTTTAAGTAACCTTTCATCATTCATCAATAATTAACATTAATATAACGTTATATTGATAATGTACTCACTAAACTTACAATTCATTTAACTTATTTTCTTCCAAAAGTTAATAATCCAAAGCCTCTGTACACCCCCCTCTATTTACATGTAATGGTTTGGTCCCGCCTCCGCCTCCTAACGGCACTTTCTAGTATGTGAGCAGGGATGCTAATACTTACGTGTGTGCCATTGCGACAAACAAGACTAGTCTATTCTGAGATATAGATGTATCCTACTGTATGGGCTGATTGTGCGTTAATCTGTTGGTAATGCCTTGGGGTTCCAGTGGGAGGGATCACTGAACTCTTCCTCACTCGATTCAGACGAGCGAAGGCGGGAGCTGCGTGATTGTATGTCTTCACTTCTCTCACTCACTATTTTCCCTTTTTAAGGTAATTACAGTATACAAAGCACTATACATCTATCAACCCATGTTATATATGTCATCTGTATTACATCACCGTGGTTCGTTGTGAGAGGAAAGTGTGTATTTTGCACTTTGTTGTATTGTTTGAAGGTTCTTGCTAACTGGCTAACTTTGTGGTCATTGAAGCTAGTTGCTGTATACCTTGTGGCAGCGCCATATAGATAGAAGAGTTACGACAGCGGAAGTCCAAAAACGGTTATCGTCACGTGGTTCATGCAGACGAGGATCGTTCCCCGGGAGTTCATGGCAGGCAATGTGAATGCATTGATAACAGGAGATAGAACTACGATTTTTGGTAATTATTAGTGAATAAAGGTTTTGATTTGCAATATTTATAAAACGAATCGATATGTGTATGTATTTACATCAATATGTTTTAAAAAAATAAAATAGAATTTGCTAATATTAAGTGATAATATTAGGATTAGTGTGAACAACTAATTTACATGTTAGGCTAACAGTGCCTTGGTTAAAGAGCCTGTTGCTGTTTATAGCTTTGAATTCTTTAAAACCAATATTATCTTCTTAAACTTGTATGTAGTCAGGAGCATCACTTTCTAATGTTTGATATATTTAGAGGGAGGGGATCTAAAGGAATGCTTCAAAATTCAGATTAGATTAATTTCTACCATTTTCTTAAATTCATGGTAGTTTCAGTAATCCCATGGTAATTGAGGACACAAGTTATCTAAATGACTAATGTCATCTTTATGGCTTTCAGAAAGGACAGGAGACCGACAGGTGACTATCAAAGGACTAGCAGCAGCAGCAGCAGCAGCAGCAGCATGATGATGATGTTAAATGTGTTGTTTTAGGAACATCCATTGCAAAAAAATGGAATTCAATAAACATTGAATAGCATATCATGCAGTTTGTCTGTGCCTTTTCCTCCGTGTTGTCCTGGTTTGCTGTGCTGCCTCCTAGTCGCCACCATGGTTTGCTGTGCTGCCTGGGGATGCTCAAATCGCTCCGAGAAAAGGAGTACGAATGTACGGCTTCCCCACTGACACAGAGCGGAGGAAAAAATGGCTTGCTCAAGTCAGCAGGAGCAATTTCATGACCAACAGCAAAAAAATATGTGAGGATATTATATACAAACACTGCATTTGCACTTTTTCACAAAACGAAAACCACACCATTGGGAAAGCTTAATGTTTTGTTTAATACAAAAAAACAGGGAAAGGCTTGAAAAACACAGAGCTGAGACTCAGGGTGCAGGGTGAAGGTCTCAATGCAGGTATTCAGGCTCCATTGAATCCCCCTCTGGTTCTTGTGCTGAAAGAGGGAGTAACAGACAGGAGAAAGGGTTATACACACCTATATAGCACACCTATTGGATGGGAAATTGCCTTGGGGAGATAAGGTGTGGTCTTTGTTCCCAACTGAAGTTATGGAACTTTATTATTTGTGAGTTTAACAAAGTTTGACAAATGGCATCAGTAACAGATGTGATATGAATTTCTATAAAGTTGTCTCACATTCTTGGTCATATTTTATATACAGTATGTAATGAGTATAACATGTCCAGTAAGTATAAAGTGTTTCCTAATACTGTGTATTCAACCACTATGGAATATGTATGTGGGCAGACAAAAGTGAGTTGTTCTGTGTGTGAAGTAACCTCAAGTCACTCCGCAGGCACATTTTGATGCAGACCAGTTTGTCAAGACAAAAAAGGGCAAGACTAGGCTGAGAGCAGAGGCTATACCCACCATCTTCGTGCATCGCCCTGCGGTCAAAAAGAGAAGGGCCCCTGCACCACGATTCACCCCGGGACCTGTATCTACAAAGCCCATAGCTCATGATCACAGCTATAGTGTGAAAGGTGACACAGGTATAATAAGTATGAACTCTTAGTAACAAAAGTCATATTTCTTATTTTTAAGTGGTATAATATTTTAAATGTTTGAAAATCTACAGTGCCATGTCTTCTACTTACATTAGTCTCAAAGATTGAGGGAAGAAGGGATGAGGAAACTGAGAGAAAGGAAAGTGAGGGTGAAGAAAGAGAGGACATGGCTAGTGAGGAGAGACAGGGAGGGTGGACACCACCCACTCAGCCAGCAGCCAGTCAGCATACGAGGGAACCAGCAGCCAGTCAGCCTACAAGGGAACCAGCAGCCAGTCAGCATACGAGGGAACCAGCAGCCAGTCAAACAGATCTATTAAAAAAATTTAAGAGAAAATTAAAGAGCCAAGAAGGAATCACCAAAAAAGCAAAGTCTGCACTAAGAAAAATCAGGAAGGAAAATGCAGCTCTCAAGAAAACAATGAAAATTAGGGACAACAAATATAAGAAAACGTTTTAAAAAGACCAACCTAAGGCATTAGGCAGACTCACCACAAAGGGGATGAAATGGAGCAATGAGACAATTAAGAAGGCTTTAAAAATGTGCTTTGCGTGCGGACCAACGGGTTACAAAACTCTGCAGGAATTGCAGATTCCCCTTCCAGGATTAAGGACACTGCAAAGAAGGATGCAATGTGTTAAGTTTGAGCCTGGTGTGTAACAGCTAACATCAATGCCCCTCCACCTGCCAACATCACTGCCCTCCACCTGCCAGCACCCAGCCAGAGGAGCGCAAACAACAAAAACAAGCAAGGTGTCCCGTCATGTACCTGGACATTTGGGTTGGCAAAATGGAGTAAGAGATGGACTTGAAAAACCTTGGTGGCTCTCTACTCATGTTGTTACAGTTGTCTTGGTTGCAGCTCTCAAGTTTTTTTTTGTTGCCATTTCCACATCTTTAGAAAATATGAAATAAATGAAGTGAAATCAACCTCTTCTCTGGAGAACAAACTTTGATTTCTCTGTCTTGTGAGTTTGCAGTCTTGCAGTTTTGCTCCTCCACCTGTAACATCACTGCCCCTCCACCTGCCATACAGTAGGTTACTAACAAGATTACTTATATAATACAGTGATAGAATACATGTTTAGTATGCTTACTTATATAAAACAGTAGTATTAAACTCACCTTGTGTTTTCACTCTCACTTAAGTCCCTCTCCCTTTGCCATCAATCCAAAATCAGCTGAGCTGCAACATTATACAGACAGGTAATAATCAACATAATCACAAGGACACAATATGGCTCTGCTAAAAACACTCACTCTTACACGCACCAAAGTTATATTTATCTAATATTTAACTCCCTCCACCCCCGCATACAATCCCTTTTAGAAGACCCTCTTCTCTAATTCAACAACGTTGGACGAAATGACATTAAGAGAACGGAATTTACAATTAAAAGGCTGTTCAACGTGTGTTGCTAACTTGATCCGGAATCCTAGCTTTATCTGTTATCTGTAAACGTTCCCTAAATCTACTAATTTAGGGATAATCCACTGACATCCTTTAATACACATGTTAATTTGAATCAGATGTACTGATAATATCCGCAATATAAATCTTTAAACTTCTTCTTACCTTTAAAAAGTCCGTCACGAACGGTCTATTATGCTGCAACTCTACAGCTCTGCTAGCCTTGGCGCTAACTTCCGGGGAACGATTGAGAGGCTCCACGATCCGCCATTGCTGTAAAAAAGTGGTCCATTGGGGTGAATGGAGATGACGTAACTCTCAGTCTATACGGCGCTGCCTTGTGGTACCGCTGAATCTGACCGTTTGTCATGTTATTAGCAGCTAAGCTAGGCACTGTTGCATTCACATGTCCATACATATGTTTTTTTACCACTGTTAAAGAGCTAAAGATAAAGGAGAATTTAGTCATAATTATTGGTCCTGAAATTTGAGTGTATTCATTGTAAATGTAGAAGCTTCATTTTAAAGATGGCTCGATTCAGACGAGTGAAGGCGGGAGCTGTGTGCAGGGTGTCCGCGGGGTCTTAAAAAGTATTAAAAGTTGATAAGTCAATTTAGCAAAAATTAAGGCTATTAAAAAGAATTAAACGGCATTTTCCAAGGTATTAAGAAGGTCCACAGCAACGACAACATGAAACAGTGAAACACCCTTTAATTTACTGAAACGACATGTCGGGAAACCCCCCAAGGCGGCCCCATGCATAGCGCGCCGTAAAATGCTGCTTATTATTTTAAGTTTCGTTGCCTTGCTCCGCTCTGTGGGGGGGGAACTAAGCGACTACGGTAACGGGTCCCAAGGTGGGTAGACCGGCATACGCAACGCTCTGGGGGTCCAACGACTCCGTGTGTAAGCCCTATCTGATAATTTTCTGATAACGATGAAATAGCCCGCCTCCCTCTCCCCGCGTCTCCTGCTGCTGCTGGGCTGTCAGAAGAGGGGGAGGAAAAGAGAGGCAGGCACCGTTTATTAAATATTATTATATTATTATACAGAGAACAGAGTCGTTATCAATTTGTTTGAAAGCTCAATAAATAACAAAGAAGACCTCTGACCGGCACTTTTCTAATTTTGTACGGAAGATTTCAACTTTAACGGACATGTTGACCGGCGGAAAAAATGTTTTACGGAAACTCTGCCGCACGGTCCCCTCGTTCCTTGGAAGAGGCAGTGAGGTGGGTGTTTTTCATCTGCTGTGGACTACCGGAGAGATATACAGCAGGAGAACACGCCGTCCACCGCGGAGAATAAACAGAAGGGCAACCATGCTCCGGGGTCTTCTTCACTGCTTTTGGTGTATTTCGGGAGGCAGCAGCGCCACTTACAGGCCTCGTTTCCAGCATTTCCAGCGGTCTAGTGTGAATGGACACGTTAATGAATCGAATGCGTGTGAACGGAAGCCTTTTTTGCGCTTGCGTATGCGTTTTAACGTATGCGTCCTCGTGGGGCCGGGGTCTACGCCAAACTATATCCGGTCACAGAGATCTGATATTTTAAAGTAAAGTCAACACATATCGACCCTAAATATAGTCTATATTAAGAACGAAAAAAATCATAACATATATATCCTTTTTTGTAAACATATGACAAATGTGTGAGGGTGATGACGTCAGAGCATCGTCCTATGTGCCAGGGCTTAGCCCCGGACAGACCCAGCCCAATTTAACCCCTGGGTATTTGAGAAGGAGCTCCTATATGGCATTACCCCGCTGAAGCTCACCAAAGTTTAACATATTTCATAGTTCAAAGTTTTGTCAATTGTTTTGTTTATTGGTCAAATACCGGTTTCTAATGGTTTCTGAAGAGTTTTACTGGAATGAAAGAGCACAGAGTCTACAGAAGCAAAAAAGCAGCATACTGCATTAAACCTGACCTTCACAGAGAGGTTGAAGTTCATGTGGAAAGGAGGCTTCAGTAGTCTGTCTGCACTCTGTTTAGTTTTGCTATCTTACTATCAATATAGTAAATGTGAGGTAAAGTGTGTAGCCAATGTAACCAGTTAGAACTCAAAGTTGCGATGAGGTCTTAAAATGTATGAAAAAGGTCTTAAAAGGTATTAAATTTGACTTCAGGATTCCTGCACAGGGCTCGACATTAAGGACTGCCCGATGGCCCGGGGCCATCTAGTATTTACCTCGGGCCATGAAGCCTCACCTGCTGGTTGCCCGATCGGGCAATCTATTATACCAGTATCATGCAGCTCGCGGATCCAGTAATGAGTGACCCGACAGTAAAACTAAACATATCTATAACTAGTTTAAGTAGTTTGAGAGGTAATTAAAATAGCTACGTGTGATATTCTAACCTGAAGTGTGTGTTTCGTTCTGCTCACCGCTGCATGTGATCATGCAGAGCTGCGTGTCGACTCGTCAGCAGCAGCTGATCTCTCTCTCCCGTCAGATTAGACTTCACTCGCGTTTATGTCCATATCGATCAGATCCAGCTAGTTTTAGCTAATTATATGACTACCTGCTTATTAAAAGACACCGTGACCTAAACAATAAGTGTCGCTATGCAACTGGGTGAGGCCACAAAGTATAGAACAGCATTATGCATTTGTTTACATGCCCACCGGAACCCCGAGGCATTAGCAACAGATCAACGCACAATCAACCCATACAGCACATCTCTTTCTCCACATTAAGTGTTACACATTAGAATTGACTACTCTTGTCTGTCACATACTCTTCTTGTCTGTCACATAAGTGGCGCAACTGAAGCGGTATTGCGCTAAAGGGAAATTATTTTGACCGGACATTTTGACCGAAGAGATTTAGATTTGCTTGCTAACGGGAACTCTGACGTCGCCATTGTGTGTGCTTTGCGGATGCACTCGGCTGCTCGGTCAGCTTCCGGATGAGGAGGCATTCCTTCGACCAATTTACAGTCGATAACATTACAAACATTTTTAACAGGGGCCATAATAGCATAAATAATGTTTGTTTTGGCAGTTATAACTGCATTTAATGTTTTCTACTTTTTTACATCTGGGAAGGCATTTGCCTTCATCAGATGGAAAGTGTCTTGACCAACAACTTAAGTATTTATTAAAGCTATGCAGGGCATGCAAGCGAGCAAACACAAACAAGTGAAATTAAGAATACAATTGAAATTGTAATATTGTGGTGGTTCATCTTATAATTCAGTCTATAGAATGCACCAGACAGCATCTAAGAAGACCTGCAAAAATCTAAATGTTCTAGGGGGAGGCCCCCCAAACCCTTCGTGCGTCATTTCGTCCGCGTGCATTTTTCAGGGCAATCTCTATTGGGCTCAGGGCCATCTGTAAATTAGCTTAGATGGCCCACATGGCCATCTCCCAAAATCCTTAATGTCATGCACTGCTGCATATACCCTGTGTGTGATTGTATGTCTTCACTTCTCTCACTCACTATTTCCCTTTTTAAGGGTACAACACCATGTCTCAATGACTCACAAAGTCAGGCTTTCAAAAAGAAAAGAAAGGGGAGAAAGAAAAGAGAGAGGGACTAAAGGAAGACAGTATGTCACCCAGTATTTCAAGAGAAAAAGGTGAGTGTGGTCCATGAGTGGTGGAAATTAGTCTGTTAGCTAAGCGTAGTCCATTGTAAATAATATTTTTTATGTTTTTGTTTTTACGAAGCTGACATTAAGTAATGTTAATATCTATATAGAAAATGCAGAGGTTTTTAATTTCACTTTGAAGGAGGTGAGCAGCATTGTGTTGAATTACATGCCACTTAACATATCTGAAGGGAGACTGGAATACAATATATATATATATATATATATATATATATATCAAAACAAAAAGCTAACATCTCATTTCAATTATACATTTCAAACACAGTATTTTCCCACATATTTAAGTTATATTTATTTGGATTGATGCATTCATGTTGAGAATGTTCCATTCAAAAATGTTATTATTAAAAAGGCATTTACACCAGAAAAGATGACTATTGAGACTACCCAATAGCATTGTGAGGCTGAACAAAAGGACCTTTTGACTATGTAAATTTAGTCTTTTAAAAAAACAAAAAACATTTACTCACTTTTTTGGATAGCTTAAAGTAATGTTGTAAGATTACAACCGGGGGCCTTACATGGTTAAGGGCTATAGTTTATTGTTATTTACTTTAATATGTTTATTCTTAACCAATAATTGAATTTAAAAACTCTTATTTAAATGATGTGTGTGTGTCTCTGTATTCCTGATGATACACTGAGAGAATGAGCTCATAGGGCTGCTGATCACCATAAGCTAAACAGTCTGTATATTGCACTACATTTGTATAATGTAAGCTTCGTTGATACTTAGCCTGCGGGAATACGAAAAAAATAGTTAGATATACTGAATATGATTTGATCTATTCCACCACTAGCTTAATCCCAAATAATGTAGAGGTGTGTTGTAGGTGCCTTAAATAATCCCTTGTTTGTATTTTTATGTTCATATAATAGTGATTGCAATACCACCCCAAAATGATCACTGGTTCCATCCTGGCCACCCCACTGAAAATATCCTGGCTCCGCCACTGCCTATAAGGCTGAACCTGAACCAGCTTTTCTCCCAACTGAAGGAGGTGAGCAGCATTGTGTTGAATGACATGCCACTTAACATATCTGAAGGGAGACTGGAATACAACACATATATATATCAAAACAAAAAGCTAACATCTAATTTAATTATACATTTCAAACACAGTATTTTCCCACATAGTCACTGATCTATATAAGACAAAAAACTGCTTTTAGTCTATTTAGGATGTTTGAAGCGTTGAGTGATCAGTCTGTATTAGGTAAATAAAATATTAATCACCAACATTTTGGTTATGATATTAATACTAATATTAAAGAATATATTATCATATGTGTCATGTACACTCTACAGAGCCAGGGCCCTCTTCAGTTTTGTCAGGAAGGTGTGTGGAAGTGGAGGAAGAGGTGAAGGACAGTGACAGTGCCAGTGGCAGTACCAGTGTAGATGAGGAGGATGAAGGCTCCTGTGAAGACAAGAGAAGGTGTACAGAAAGGGACAGACAAAGTGAGGAAAAGGACAGACAAAGTGAGGAAGCTGTAAAAAAAAGACTGAGAAAAGGCAATAGGCTCTGATTTGGCACCACCATAAGGCCTTTTCATTTCCATTTCCGTTGTATTCCACTTTAATACCTGCATATTTTGTAGTTGGTATGTATATTTAATTTTAAAATCTGCTGCTTATGTTATTTTTTGTGTTATAGCATTTTATAAATGATTTTGTTGGTGGTAATGTTCACTTTATTTTAATTTAAGAGGTCATGTATATTTAAGTTATATTTATTTGGATTTATGCATTCATGTTGAGAATGTTCCATTCATAAATGTTATTGTTAGGCATGTACACCATAAAAGATGACTATTGATATTTATTGTCAGGAATGTTAGTGTTATATCAAATAGTGAATTCTACTGCAGCAGAATGTTGCACGTCTGCACAGTCTTATATTTTCACAGCTCAGTGTCAGTAAATATTGTGCGGTTAGTATTGGACTACAAGATAGATGCAAGCCTGTACAGGTGGAGTTATTTAAAGCATACATGAGTGGGTTGGGTTCTGGAGGTGTGGTTAGCAATTGTGCTTGGTTGGCGTGGCCTGGGCCTGGTGATGGGGGGGCCCAATTTGATATCTTTTCACGGGGCCCAAAATCCCTGGCGGCACCCCTGGTTATGAGTTGGTGGAGATGGAGACAGTGAGAAAGCAAAGGTGGTTAACAGAGATGTTAGTTCGTCTATCTTCCCTGTCTGGAGGTTGAAATCTCAGAGAAGTACAGCGGGAGGGCCAGTTTCAGGGGTGTGTGAGAGGAGATTATCTAATTCCTCCAAGAAGTCCCCCAAGGCGCCTGGTGGACGGTAGAGAACAACAATGGTTAATTGTATAGGATGGGTTACTGTGACGGCATGGAATTCAAAGGTGGAAGGAGTGAAGTTAGGTAGCTTGAAGAGGGAAAAGCTCCAGTTGGAAGAGAGCAGGAGACCAGTGCCACCTCCTCTGCCAGAGGGTCTGGGTGTATGGGAGAAGGAATATGCTGTGGAGAGAGCTGCTGGGGTGGATGTGTTGGATGGAGTAATCCAGGTCTCCGTGAGAGCAAGGAAATCCAGAGACTGTGGGGAAGCGTAGCCAGAGATGAAGTCAGCCTTAGGAACAGCTGACTGGCAGTTCCACAGGCCCCCTGAAACGAGATGTTGGATCTCAGTGGAGCATGTGGAATAGACAAGAGCAGGCCGGTTAAATCGATTAAGCACATTCTTGCCAACTCCTCCTAGGGGAATGATCGAAAAAATTCCAATCCAGGACAAGTTCAGCCCCTATCCAATATGATACTTAATTGTGGAGCACATTTTTGAAAAATCACTCGTGGAGGTCGTAAGCTAACAGCGAATACACCATTTTTGACGATTTACATGGCGCAAATTGCTCCAAACCGCTCGCATATAGTTTTTCCGATATTCACGAAACGCTGTATATACATTACTATTATGATTGCACACATATTTCAAATTGCCTTCCATTAGCCCCGCCCCCCAGGAAGTCGGCCATTTAGAAAAATGTGCGTTTTTCAGCCATTTTAAGCACATTCTTGCCAACTCCTCCTAGGGGAATGATCGAAAAAATTCCAATCCAGGACAAGTTCAGCCCCTATCCAATGTGATACTTAATTGTGGAGAATATTTTTGAAAGATCACTCGTGGAGGTCGTAAGCTAACAGGGAAAACACCATTTTTGACGATTTACATGGCGCAAATTGCTCCAAACTGCTCGCATATAGTTTTTCCGATATTCACGAAACGCTATATATACATTACTATTATGATTGCACACATATTTGAAATCGCTTTCCATTAGCGCCGCCCCCCAGAAAGTCGGCCATTTTGAAAAATGTGCGTTTTTCATGCATTTTAAGCACATTCTTGCCAATTCCTCCAAGGGGAATGATCGTAAAAATTCCAATCCAGGACAAGTTCAGCCCCTATCCAATATGATACTTAATTGCGGAGCACATTTTTGAAAAATCACTCGTGGAGGTCGTAAGCTAACAGCGAATACACAATTTTTGACGATTTACATGTCTTAAATTGCTCCAAACTGTTTGCATATAGTTTTTCCGATATTCACGAAACGCTGTATACACATTGCTATTATGATTGCACAAA